>NC_068281.1:39160570-39508903 GCF_025860055.1 Xyrauchen texanus | reverse complement strand
GGCCAAAAGTATTTGAAGAGATGTTTGTTTTTTTTACTGTCGCTGGTATGTAGAAAAATAATTTTGCTTTGATTTGTAGGGACAGGACTAATTTTAATACAATAAAAAAGTTTAAGGCCTAATAAGGAGCCTATTGTGGTGGTACCATAGAACATATTTATGTACATGGTATTTTCATGGTACTCTTAAGGCACATCAGTGTTATCTTGTCCAAAACCATTCCTTACTTTAAGTGCTTTTGTGTACTTTAATCAGTAAAACCGATAGGTTTACCTATACTCTAGTCATATCAGTCTTAGAGAGCTGCTTCATTCATATTACAGAAGCTAAATGTTCACACGTTATCAATAAATATTCAAATTCTGTGTTGGACTGGCACAATTTTTCCTTAATTTGTGTCAATTTAGGAATATTTGAAAAATTAAGGAATATTAATACATTTGTACTTTATTAATTTGAACAGTATATTGTGGTTTAACATTTGTCATGATAATGTCTTGAGGTAATCACTTAAAAGTTCTTTCACAAATCAGGTATGCTGGGCTTTACATAAATGCCATTTAGACTCAAGTCCATTCAAATAAGTCCAAACTGATAACTAGATGCATTTATTCATTACACAATGTTACTCTATAGAAGGACCAACAGTTGATTCATTAACAGATTAGACTGAAAATGTGCAACATATTTTCATTGCAAAGTCCAACATCCAAAACATAAAGGCAAACCTACAAAACAGATACTCCTTAGTTTAAATTTCTATTAATATGTAATAGCCATATGTATGGGGGAGTTGGGCCAGGTCTTTCCCCTTAACTCATATCCTGCTGATTGCTCAAAAGTAAATGGTGCAAGATTCCCAAGACTTTTTTTTCTTCTTCAATATTATAATTGGTTTGCATTGTAAATTAGAGTGCTTTATAATAGCTCTTATCACCAGAATGTAGTCTTTTAATCTGTAGCATTATCAAATTTTTCCTGATTTACACCATTCAGTACATGAGAATGTACTTGCATTCCTAACTTTAATTCTGGCTCAGTCATGTAGATAACCTCTGATTATTTTCTGATCTTCTTCCAAAATTGTTAAATCACATGATATATCAAGCAACTTGGTATTTTTGAGCAAGACACAAGCTTTTGCAAATTTTTAAGTGTAGCATTTGATGTAAACTTTATATACTATAGGGGTTTTCTACGGTTGTAATATACTTTGAAAGTGTGCAGTTCAGGAAATTTGTACTTTACTGTCCAGTAATCCTAAACTTGAAGCCAAGCTTTAACCAAAATTAGGTAACCTGTAACTGACCATGTGGCCTGATGTCCATTCAGACCTGCAATGTTACTTGATGTACTAACCTTCCTCATGATGTCATCACAATATTTTAGCCCATGTGAGGCCCATTGTGTACATAATAATTCTGTCTTTACCAGGGATGCACAATACCACTTATCGCTTCCGATACCGGAAATCTCATTATCGGCCGATACCTATCCTGATCCGATACCAGTGTTGTTTTTTGCATAATTGGTTTAGAATATCTTTACATTATTGTGTGGAACTAATTGGGTTTGCTCTTTAATATGTAAAGAAACACAAACCTCTAACTACACATTATTTCAATATAAATGTATAGATTATTAAGAAATACTTTATTATTAACTAATATACTGGATAATGTAGCAGAAAATTATCTTAGTCTTCAAGTCTTCAGTAGAAAAGAAACAAGTGTTTTATTTTTGCTTTTATCCCCCCAAAATATTTCAACTTACATCTGGACTTTAAAGGATTCAGATCTCTTTTTTTGTTCAATTTAGTTGTAAGACATCAGTCCACTTATAATTCACAGTTATTTTTTGGAACCCATTCAACTTAAATATTGTTACAAATTGTAAACAAATACTAATGATGACAATAATAATAATAATAAATAGTTATTCATATTATTATTATTTACTTTTAATTTAAATTTTACTTAAATACAACAGTAATACATTTAAGTCGTGCACATTTTAAAACCTCACGCTTTTATTTTGACATTCTGAACTCTCCAGGAAGTCCTGTATGTGTCTGTTTGTAAGCAAGTTCACAGTAGTTTAATTCACTTCTTATTCAAATTCTGGTCAAATGCACCTCTGGTGCCATTCTATATGCATATTATAAGTGAATCAAACTATTGAGCTTCTACATTTGAGATGTTGTTCGTGAGTAGCGCTCAAATGTTGCACTACACGTGAAGGCTAAAAATAGCTGCGTGTGTGTAAACAGAGCAGCGCCATTCACTAATGCACTGGTGCTGCGCATACTATATTTATACATATATTATTAATACTTATTAAAACAGCCTTTTGTGATTAACAGCGCTATTGCACGTGTTCTAGTGGCTTTGAATAAAATGCATATGCAAGTCATATGAACTACTTTAATGGTGTTTTTATGTTTTTTAGTCATTTTTGGAGCTTGACAGTAACGAACATGACTAACACACAGTATCAGATTTGGATCGGGCTCGTCGGACTGATACCCGATCCATATAAAAGCTTCGATATCGGAGCCGATACCGATCCACGTTCATTGGACTAGGTTGGATTTACCGTTCAGGGTTTGGGATAGGGTTAGCGCCATGAATGTTATATAGTAATGCAATGTCAGGAGCTACAAAGAATGTTTATCCAGTAAGGAAAAACATGTAGGGAAATCACGTTGTGTATATAGTTAATTTTTACACATTTGCTTCCCAATTGCTGTCATTTACATGGAATTTTCTCTCCCAACCATCACAGATGTGCTAATTAAGAAAATGTTTGTGTTAGCTGTGTTAACATCATTTTGTGATTGGGGATTTCGGCCATTTACAATAAACGAGGCATTCGTACTTAATTATTGTTTTAGTTTGTAGGAGTTCACACTGCAGTGGCTGAATATTGTTTAGTCAAGCTGCAGATGGTATGTTTTTGCAGAGCCTCTCCCACTGATTATGCAATAGCCGAGAGATGTTTGAGATCTAAATGAAGGCCTTCAGGCTCAAGGTTCGGCTTGGGAGACGGAGATGTCTGCTCTTATGCTGTATACAGATGAGGCTTAAACCCCAATGCCAATCACATGCTACATACAAATATCAAGAAAGACCTTTGTGGGGGAAAAGGGTCTCTCTATTATCCAATACATGTTGAGAAAATATGGCTGTGTCCAGACAGTCCGCATGGACATTGCTGATGAAGAAATTTGCATCACACATACTGTGCACGAGCGATCAGCAACGCGGTACAACCGATGTATACTTTAGTTTTCAACCCCTCTACTCTGATCACCTGGTCCCTAACGGGATCACCTCACAATCCAATCAATTGCTTATAATTAAAATCAAGTCCCACCCTACATTTTTTTTTTTCCTCATTGAACATCCTAATTTACGCATAAATTCATCTGATTACTGAAGTAAAACGGGTTTCAAATCATTTGTGACTGAGACCAAACTCTATATTTTGTGGCCAGATTTGTGGAGATATTTGTAGACAATTAACCTCTATGCTGTAATTTCTGAGATTACTATAGATGTTTAAGAAATTATGGGAACTGGGTCTGTTTGTTTTCACTCTTAAATTACGGCCATGGCTTGCGGCCTGTTTTTTTAAGAAACTGTTCCCAGTCTCCATGCTTTTCTTCTGATATGTTCTTACAAAACCTTGAAATTCTTCATGATCCAAGCACTCACGTTTTCTGTCGCATCACTTTCTCACACTCTTAGAGTCTTAACCCAAGGGTGTACATTAAAAATAAGATCCACTGTACTTTCTGACTATGGACTTGGCTGGTTTCCCCCCACTTTGTTAGGAGCTTGTTTGGCTGCATTCTTAAAATAGTTCTCTGACGTGTACCGTCGTGCTGCGGAATGCAACTGTGGCCGTCCAGAGTTCTCTGTGGCAGGATGTTATGCAAACGTGCATGGCTAAACGAGAAGCTGTGTTATTACCAACATGCACTCACTGGATTGGCCAGCAGGGACACCAACATGAATTATATTTGATACAAGGCCTGAAAAGATTACTGGAGTCACTCCATTCTAATTCAATTACAAAACATCCCACATTTTACTTCAAAAGCAACATTTGGGCTGCCATATCACTCCAGCACATTGTCCATGCAACAGTACCTAAAAAGAAACCACCTGGGATTCACTAGATACCTTAAGATAAGCTGTTACTGCTGTTGTTGGCTTGATGTTCCAATGAGATCTGTGTTTGCTGTTGTAGTTTCTAGAAATTGGCATATGGTAACACTTTACAATAAGATTGTATTTGTTAACATTAGTTAATCCGTGAGGTATTATGAACTAACAATGAACAATTAAGCATTTATTAATAATGCTTAATGTTAATTTACAATTATAGTATAGTTTGTTAGTTCATGCTAGTTCATTATGCATTATCTACTGATAACCTATACTACTTTAAGTGTATAAAAAAAACATGTTAGTATCTGAAGTAAACATTTACCAAGATTAATATATGCTATGCAAGTTTTGTTCATTGTTGATTCATGTTCGCATTTTATATTAACTATAATTTTATATATATCAAATTATATTAACCTCATTATATCATTCGTGCCATCACAAGTGCAGAAAACAACATGTTAGGATTACAAACACCAAATATGTTTTGTTGTTTCATTCTATTAATTCATTCATTCACTCGAACGACTGACAATCATGGATATGTGAAATGTAAAAATATGGCATAACATCTCGTTAACATGTATAACAAAATATTTGTTGTACTGTACTTGAGAACTTTCCTATCGGTTTTATGTTTTTACCGTATGTTTGACAGTATGGTGTGCAGTAAAATAATGAGATTTAATAAGTTATTCAAACGGAATACTTCTAATTTGTCATCCAATTTGTTATATTGCTTATATGCATGGTAAGCCTTCTAAGCTTACCATGCTTAGAACAACACCCATTTTCAGTTGGTCTACAGAGTAGTTATTTATTAATTTGATGGGGATTTTCTTTTTCAGCACATAATGTAAATAAATGCCAAAATATTTTTGTGTGGATGCGTATGCGTTTCCGACCAACTTCAATTACGTAAAAAGTATGTAAAAATAAAAGTTGCTTTGGACTCTTTAAGTCGCAGTACCTTTTAGATGATTAAAAAATTGTGACACTCTCTGGAAAATATGGTAATGCTTTTAAGGATGATGTGGCTGACAAAGTAACCGATGATATTGGCTTGCGTCCCAGGCAAGACTAGAATAGGACAATTCAGAGTGTTTCGGTATAAAGTGATTTGCGTTTACATTTCGAAGTGTTGTGTCTAACTTCAAATATTTGTCTCCAAACTAACTCTTAAAAAGATCAGGGACTCTTTTGCCAAAAGACATTTAAAAATCATATCACTTACTACAGTTCAATTAAAGAAGCAATTTGTCTAAAGTACAAACTGAAGCTTCAATTACGACCCAAGTAGTATAGCAATGCATCACAATATATTGTATCTTGACAAGTATCGTAACAGTGCCTGTCCACCTTTTCAGCCGTGTTGGTTTCTGAAGCATTTTCCCATAATTTTTCCCCATAGGGATTTCATGAAATCCTTCATAAAAGCATTTCTAAGCCATGAACTAAATCAGCCAACTCTGAAGTGAATCACAACATTACAAAATTTGATTGTGAGCAAAAACATTTTTGAAAATTGGACAGAAAGGCAAAGGTGCATGACTGTGTACTAAACATATTTCATGAAGGAATGAAAAGCAATCCCATGAATGTGAATGACGTAATCAAATTTAAAATGATGGAGAAATATGAAACTTATTTAAACTTAACTAATAAAACTTTATTGCGTCATTCGCAGTGCGTCATGCTAGTGGGAAGTCGCTACCGGGGTTGCTTGACGTGCTTTGTCGTGCAGTTCTCTGATTGGTTTATCTCTCTTCAGGATCGTGGGTAGTGTAGTTTTTCACCAGGAATTCCTTTAAGTTGAAATCATATTGACTGATAGCTTCAACAAAAGCATATAGCATCGATTAACAACATAAGAGCTCACAGTGGGTCTGTATTTAAATGTTTGTAAGTTATCATAAAAATCTATTTGCCTATTGAGAATATAAATGGGATTTTCATTTCCAGAACCAGACTCTTGCACTCTATTCACTTGGTGTACATATAGGAACTTGGCAATAATCAACCCTACTCTTCATACTTCAGTCATTTATGATGGGCTGGAAAAACCTAACTTTCTTTTAAGTTTAATAGACCTGGGTTGCGTTTCCCAAAAGCATTGTAAGCCTAAGTATGTCATAGAAACCATTGCTTTTGGGAAACACAACCCAGGATTATAATATTTTCCAATGAAGCATTAAAAAAAAAACTACTCAATCAGTAATCATAATAACTGGATTACTGTATTAGCAAAAAATGTTGCAGCCCTATTTGAATTTTTACCTATCTTGTATTTGTGGTCCGTTTATTAGATATATTGTGAGAAACCTCTTGACCATATGTTCCATCCTTTGACTAGACTCTCTCGCTCTCTCTATCGTATACACAGACATGGGAGACACTCCTCTGACTCACGATGTAAAGTGTTGAGTCATCAAGTGGGTCTTCGCTTTTGAATGTTGTGTACTCAATAAGACCGCAGATTCACAGATGTCTTCCTGCTCAATGATATCTCCTGCAGTGCATGTGGTTGTGAATGATGGCAATTCAGAACTGAGAACTCTTAACACAGACACTGAATACTCTTTCAAAGATAATGAATGGTCTGTTTACTGGTCTGATATTTTTAAATGATACTCGGTGAAACTGATTTAATCACTTGTGGTTTTTAGGGGTTCTTCTGTCACTAAAACAAATTTCAACTTGTCATATTCTTATTAAGTGCAGTTTGCTAAGGCAATTGTTATTGTTTGCTCACTATTATTATTGCTCATGTATAGGGGCTAGGCATTTTTAAATCCCAATGCTAAGTATTTAACTCCTGCAATTAACTCTCTATGCAACGTCCCTTGGAAAAACGACATTCGTGGATGTTAGCAGTTCAGAAAATCAATTGGAAACTTTCTCCGATATGTGTTGAAACTGTGCTCTGTCTACAAACATTCAGAGTTGAAGGGTGTAGGTCACGTGAATTAGACACACTACATTAGGCTCTTCACATGAGGCCAAGGGTTCCAGTGACCACGCGGCATGCTTGAACTACACCTTACGAGTGACTGAGACTTCCAGGATTACAGTAGATTAGGAGTAATCCTGCTGATGTCATTTATGCCACTGGTAACCTGCCTTGATTTTCTGTGGCCTTTAAACTGTCATATTTAACCCCAATTGAATGAATATATATATATATATTATACATACACTATACATACACATACACTACCGGTCAAATTTTAGGGTCACTTACTCATTCTTTATTACCCTTTGCCTAGAATTTGCAGACATGTACTTAAGACATTTTCTCAACCAACTTATTGAGGTATCACCATGAGATGCTTTTAAAACAGTATTGAAGGAGTTCCCATCAATACTTGCTTTATTTTTTATTATTCAGTCCAAGTCATCAATTTCAAAAACTTTTTTAAAATAAAATTTTAGTTTTATAACAGAATAAATTAATATGGTGGCACAAATATATTTTTGTCTACAAAACAAATTTCAAACATTTAAGCATATGCCTTCAGATCAAAAGATTTTTAAGATCATGAGAAACATATCAGTCATGTGACCCCAAACTTGTGTGTGTGTGTGTGTGTGTGTGTGTGTGTGTGTGTGTGTGTGTGTGTGTGTGTGTGTGTGTGTGTGTGTGTGTGTGTGTGTGTGTGTGTGTGTGTGTGTGTGTGTGTGTGTGTAAGTGGTGGTGGCATAGTGGCTAAAGCACAGGGCTGTTAATCAGATGGTCACAGGTTCTAACCCAGCCACCACCATTGTGTCCTTGAGCAAGGCACTTAACTCCAGGTTGCTCCGGGGGGATTGTCCCTGTAATAAGTGCACTGTAAGTCACTTTGGATAAAAGCGTCTGCCAAATGCATAAATGTAATTATATATATATAAATATATATAAAATTACAATTTACATAAACTAAATTTAGCCTGCAATTTGGACCATTCTTTTTTCTTTTCTTTTTTCAGTCACATTATTTTCAGGACACTTAAACACATTTTACCCCCAGTTCTCATTACTTTAACACTGGTTTTCATTGCTAATTTTCATTTCTAGTCATTTTTATAACAGTAATAAAATTTAAAAAAGATGCTGTTGTAAATGGAATATTTCAAATCCATGAAAAATAAAAGGCAGTACCAAGGGAGTACTACTACGATGTATAAATGCTTTACAATTTAAATGTTATATTTTTTTTTTATGAGAAGGATAAATAATGAGAATTGAGGGGTAAATGTACTTAACTGTAATGAAAATAATGTCACAAAGCAAAAATCTTAATGGCCATAAAATACTTAATTTTCTATGTGCAAATAGAATATCATTTCTTATTTGTTTTGATTTTGTAATAAAATAGGACTATGCATTTTTTTGACCGGCTTTGTGAGAATCGCTCTGCTACTGTACATTACTTGAAGTCTTGCTCAAATATATGTTTTGTGTTAATTTGGAAGAACAAGTTAAATAATTCATATTTTTATAGGGATGCACCTTAAAATGCAATTTTATTTTTTTGACCGAAAGAGGAAAATGGTTAAATTTTGGATGAAAATTTGATTAGAAACCTTTACTTTAAAATCTGATTATTTTCTTTTTTTGGCCCAGTTTGTTTAGAATATATTAAAATGCATAAAAATGTTTTTAATTATTATTATTATTTAATCTTTCTTTTAATCCTCTACTGTGCTTCACTCTGCTTTTTTTGGCTACTGTACCTTTTAGACATATGTAAATGACCTCCCATATGATTGTCTAACCTCGTATGTGAAATGAGTAATGGGCGAACTGGCTTTAGAGTGTACATGGTACATCAAACTTGAAAGGACAATGAAACTCTTATTTTCCACGTTTGCTGATTTCCATATTTTGCAACACAAACTTCTGTTGCATCATTAATTGAGTTTTGGCACATTTTGGAATTCGTAAAATCGCTAGAAGCATTTGCATTCTTTCTTAGAGTATGTTTTTGACCTATATGTAAAAGAGTTTTGCAAAGTCAGGGCACAAAGAAACTTTAGATCATATAAAATGTATCATCTTTTTTTCGCATCCCAGTTACATAAGGGCCAGATTCCCCTGCAAATTGAGGGTAAGCCAAGGACTGAGAGGAATTTTGAATAGAGAACCACCATCTGAAGAGAAATTTAGACAATTAATTTTAATCTGTCTCTGGGCTTGCCAAAAGGTCTCAGTCCAACTGATTTTGATGGTTTGTTTTTCTTTACTGGCCGGCTTGTGACAGTAATAGAATACGAGAACAAAGTAGTTGAATGTTCTGTGAAGAATCCGGCATTATCATGTTCCATCGACTATAAAGATGACAGTTTTTCCATCTCTAGCTGAAATTCAAATAACATTTAATACATACTTGATAGAGATGTGACGATTTTTAAGTTGTTATTCTAAATATTCCTGACAGGCAGAAGGAAAACAGCAATAAACAGAAGTTTTAGGAATGGGCTTTTTGAAACGATGACCTAAAAGTAGTTTATCGAGGTGAGCCTGAGATCTCGGCAAGTCAATGTGCTCAAGTTCCAGAATGAATTTGGCAAGCATTACTATACTGCACTTTGCTTAACTTGAATAGTACCCGGAATAGTCCTTTAAGATAGGAAAATAGATTAGGGCTTGGCGATAGGATGATGTTATCGGATGTCAACGATATCTAAGAAAGATCCCGATGCCAATTGTGACACTCAATTGACGGACGATGATTGACAAAATCGGGAAATGGCAAATCATGGATCTGGGAAGTCACCAAATATATTAAATAGTGGCCACCACCAAATGCGATGAGGCTGAATCCAGTTCGCAAGCTCCTTTTCCAAATGTAGGCTATTTCATGTGTAGGTGATTTTGCTCATGTACCCTGAACAAGCAGGCGACCTGCAAGAGGTCTTGGAGTGACACGTGACAAGAAATTCTGTCAGTCAAAAAGACCAAAAAATAGTTTATCGAGGTGAGCCTGAGATTTCAGCGAGTCAGTGTGCTCAAGTTCCAGAATGAATCTGGCAAGCATTCCCATACTGCATTTTTCTTAACTTGACACATGACAAGAAATGCTGTTAGTCAAAAGTACACGTGCTTGAAGAAACACTTTTTATTACAGAACAACAAAAGTAATGGACTCATTGATGAGGGTACATTTTGGATTTGGGGAGGTGGTTTTTTATCAATTCGTTATTTTAATTGCTTTTTTGTTTGGTTTAAAGTGCAGTTTGAATTTAGTTTTTTATAGCAAAATCAATAAAACAAAAATCAATATTTACTATGAAAGGCCCCCAAGTAATGATAATGTAGCATATAATAATTAAAATGATTATAAACATCATAATTCATATTTTAATTTAAATAATTCAAAATAATTAATTAATTAATTATGGCAGTTTTAATTATTTAATTATTATTAATGATTGTGGCAGTAAACAATACAAAAAGTCGGTTAAATGTCAAAATTTGGGCTGTTTGATTTATTTTAAGATTAATGAACATAACTATATATTGGCCTACTACAGTTTTTAATTGAGATATTTTTAATTGTTGCTCTATGTACTCTCACTTTGGTTGCGTGGCGTTTCACTTGTTTTCAGCGTCTTTCTAGTCATAATTGCTGTGTTTTTAGGACGATATGTTAAACATAACGCTGAAAAACTTGTTTGGAGATCCCAGCTCGGTCCAGCTATCTTTGAGCGCAAAGGCGCATCTGTGGAAGGCTAAGCTGCCTGTTGTTCTCATTGGTTTGTCGAGGCACGTTTTCTGTACAGCTGGAGTGTTGACTGCCCCCTACTGAAACATAAGGAGCATTCCTTATTAAAGAATTGACATACTGATCAGAGGCATGATTGTGTAAATGTTTTAACACATTCTTTTTCTTACAGTTAAACACACTAAATTAACGTTTTAAATTAATAGCCCTAAAGCGATACAATTTTAATACACTATTCAAAAATGTTGGTAATCCTGAAATTTCAGTTTCAGTGAATTTACATCAATGCAGACTGCAGAGCAGCAGCTTGTTTTCTATAATATTAGCTTAACTCCTGTTCTGTCTTCAATCTTCCTCAGGTTCCTACTAAACTTACCAGTTATGCAAAAGCTTGTGCTTTTAAGTGGATTAGCCAACTCATAAACTGGCTTATAATGCTAAACTTTATGGACACTATAACAGATGAGCAATTTTTATGTTGGGCAAGATAAACAATATGATTGGTCTACAATGGTTTAGATAATAGTCCAACTATTCTATATGGAAATATATTCACATTGCATTTAACTAATATTTATTTACGTTTTCCTCTTTTCCAGGACAGCTTGGACGCTCTGGTCTACGACCTTGATTTTCCAGCCTTGAGGAAAAACAAAAGCATTGATAACTTCTTAAATAGATGTAAGTATTTTGTCTAGTATTTTGTCTCACATCTGAATGTGTCTTTCAGGTTCATCAGTTCAGAATGACGTGTCAAAACACTTTCAAGCTCTTTTGCTGCAGGGGGTGGGTGTTGTTTTTGGGTCAGTACCCTCAGTCAGACACCATTTTGTCTGTCCCGGTATTCCCTCAACAAAAGGCCTTTCAGGACTGCGTGGTGGTGACCCGCATGTCATATTCCACATGATTCTTCCCCAGCCCCCTTCCTTTCACACTGCTACATTGACAGGAGGTATTTCATAACATATCCCTAAGTATTGCGCTAAGTTTGTCATGAAAGTTACTAAATCGTGTGGCTTGTTGAAGAGAGATGTGTGGTTACTTTAAGTGGTTGGATTTAAGATACACCTTCAGCACCCCAGCATCATATTGGTGATGCATCTCTCGTGTTTTCTTCAGAAAATGGAAAACATTTATTTAAGCTCATTATATCTTACATTGTTTATAGATTTTGACCTTCACTGAGCCCATAATTAAATAACAGGGAGCCTTGCTTGGGTGCGTTTTAAGTTTATTGTGTCTGTTGTACCTCAAGATCAAAGTTGCCAAAAGTTTGTTTGTGGTTTCTGTCTGGGAGCCTCAACAGCTTGATAGGACACCAAATCCCACTCCCTCAGGGTACATAATTGTATCTGTTTCTGCTCATTACTTCCCTCTTTGAAGACGCTCAATTAGATGAAAGCCACAAATTTATTGTGCTCATTTCATTCACACTTCAGTCGCAAGTAACGCTGACCAGACTACGTTCACAGAATGAATATGTGGTGTTAATGGATGTATGGGTCCAGACCAGAGGTGGGTAGAGGAGCCAAAAACTGTACTCAAGTAAAAGTACAATTACTTGAAAAAAAATGTACTCAAGTATAATTAAAAGTATTGATGTTAATAATTACTTGCGTAAGAGTAAAAAGTATCCAATTAGAAGAATTATCAAGTAGCGAGTAACTAGTTACTTTCATATGTAACATAATGGACATTTTCTCCAATCTCCAATTTTCCATTACATAATACACATTCAACATGTTTTACAAAATAAAAAAATAGAATATATTAACAATTATTAGCACAATTAAGGAGATGTAAGACAGAATGTTACCCCTTATAGTCAGCTTTTACTTTCACTGCATGTTTTTTCCTCCATATTTTAAAAGGGAATGGTGACTAAGACTGTCAGTCTCTAGCATTCTGTCTAACATCTTTTGGGTTCTTCAAAATACAGAAAGTCATACAGATTTAGAACAACACAAGGGTGGGGAAATTATGACAGAACATTAATTTATTGCTGAACTATAACTTTAAGGATGACAAATCTGTAAATGAGAAGAGAAGTTTGGAAACCAGTTTCTAATCATTATTACGGTGGAAAAACATGAACAATATTCCACAGGCCCTATCATATATAATGGTGAATAAAAAGAAGCAAGATCATGCGTTTAATAATGGCTACCTTCGCTATTTCACGGCGTTTCCAAAAAGGATTTATTTGTTCAGTGTAGTTACAGTATTTTCAGTGTAGAAAGAATTTAGATCATTAGTTCTGTACGGTAAGGGTAAACTTCAGCTTTTTTCAGTATTTGGAAGCGTGTTAGGCATATTTGAGTTCAGAGCATGTTCTCTGTTGTCCATGAGAAAAATGCGCCGCATCTGGCTAACACAAAGTTGCTGTGCGTGCGCACGTGCAGAGATGCATGTGATAAGAAGAGCAAAAGGGCATTTACAGTTAACGCGAATGTTTACATGGATTTACACTTGAGGCACTGATATATTTCAGCATTGATATAAAAATGTATACATAGAAACTGATATCATAAGAGACCATAAATACAGAATCGCCCTGAAAATGGCCATCACCACAACACAGACAAGCTCACGTTATCACAATCGCCAAAACTCACTGCACCAAGTTTTTTTAAGTTGGAGCTGCAATTCTAATCTTGAAATGTCTGCTTGTCTTGGTGTAAAATGAAGGCATCGTATGACGAAAGTGATTGTTTTGAGCGCTTGCTGCCGCTGCAGTGATTTACTCGACGAGTGTCAAAGCGCAACTGTGAAGTTCCACTGTCGTAAAAGTTCTATTTAAAAATCTCTCAATAAATTACGCATTATTAAAGCTTATTAATTAAATCCAGTAATGTAACGACATGAACTTTGCCCATTGTAACAGAGTAAAAGTAAAAATATGTCATTCGAAATTTACTTGAGTAAGAGTAAAAAGTACCCACTATTAATGTAAACTACTCTTAAAAGTACAATTTCTCCAAACAATCTACTCAAGTAAATGTAACTGAGTATATGTAGCACATTACTACCCACCTCTGGTCCTGCCTTGTCTCAGGGGATTCTAAATTGTGTCCTAGATGTTTAAGTGTTGGTCTGACAGTAGATATTATATTTATTATGATGCGTTGCAACCAGGGCGATATATAGAATATTCACTATATTTTTGCGATGATTGTGCTTGCTATATAAAAATAAATTACGTTGAAAACGTAATAATTTTTGACATAATTTCAGTGTGCTTTTTATACTATATGTTTTGTAAAGAATGTACCTGCATCCAAATATGCATACTTCCCTACTAGCCTATTCAGCCTATGTACCTGCGTCCAAATGTGCATACTTCCCTACTAGCCTATACAGCCTATCATGCCAAAACAGTAAATCAATGATGTAGTTTGTCCAAAACATGGCCGGGTCTAAGGGCAGGCAAGGGGAAGTATTGCGTTTGATAATCTGTTCATTTGCTGACTTTTCTTTGGCAACAAAATACTACTCAAATCATATCATTTCTGTGCTTTAGAGAGTTTCTTTTCTGTATTTTTAAATGCATTGATCTAGGATGCCCTTCTGCGCCATCTGTACATGCATGTGCCAAATGTGACCCGTGCAAGTAAGAAATGAATCCTCCCTGCTCAGCTGTGACCAAATTTGTCTGAATGTTATCTGTCCCTGAGGGAAGCCGAGCTGTTATGTTAGATAAAGCTATGAGGGCACTCCGTGGTTGTTACACAGATTCAGCTATATAGCTTCTTTCACTAACCAGAGGGTTCCTTTGTAGAGTCCAGAAGGTTTTCCCTTCCTCTTGATGAGAGGTCCCCTCATTCTTCCCTCTTTTTATCGATTTAATTTCTTAACAAGATGCAGATGCTTTTGTAAAGATGTAGTCAGAAGTGGATATTATTAAACCGTTACTCAAAAAAAAAAAAAAAAAATTATCTTCAAATCACAGCTTATGTGATGAGCGCGAGATGAAGATTAGACAAACCAGTGTTGAATGCCTAAAAATGTAAGTTAATGCACATGATTTAATTAACACTATTGTCTTTAGCTGGGCATTATGTATGTGTTGAATCATCTGGTTGTGTTCTAGAGTTTAGTTATTATTCCACCCATCTTGAAATGTATTTGTTTATCATCTAGTCTAGTGCACCAGCTTTCACTGTAACTTTGTAGCATAACCAGGGAATTCAATTAACACCCGCCGCCCAGGAAATGTGGGTATTTTTTGTGAAATGGCGGGAAATTTTACTCCACTGTGAGCCACTGTTGTACGATGGTTGGAAACCTAGAACAGATTATAAAATGGAACTATATGATTTTCATGACTTTCGGTTCTTTTAACAGTTCTTGAACGTTTCCTGATGTGCAATTCAGCAGCAGCGCTGCCCCGCTACTGGATCTTTTGCGTGAAACATGCAGTGTGACCAGTTTTGTCTGATTCCCAAATTAATTACTCTTATGAGCTGGTTCTTTTGAATCTAGATAGCATGACCACTGGTCCAGTGTAGTCTGGTTTTCAAATGAATGACTCCTGTGAGCCGGTTCTTTTGAATCTACAGCGCGAATAGTGTAGTCTGATTCCTGAACAAATTACTCCAGACCAGTGAGTGTAGCCAATTACAAAATGAATTCCTATCTATCTATCTATATATATATATATATATATATATATATATATATATATATATATATATATATATATATAGCATGCAACACAATAAGTGTAGTCCAATTCCTGAATGATTGACTTTTATCAACCCGTTCTTTTGAATCTACAGCAAGAGACCAGTGTAGTCTAATTACGAAATGAATGACTCTTATGAGCTGGTGCTTTTAAATGTACTGCATGACCAGTGTAGTCAGGTTTCCAAAACAAATTACTCTTATAAGCCAGTTCTTGTGTATCTACAGCACAACCAGAGTAGTGTGGTTCCTGAACAAATGACTCTTATCATCCAGCATGAATCTACAGCACCCAACATACAGCACAACAAGTGTAGTCCTATTCCTGAATGATTGACTTTTATGAACCGGTTCTTTTTTATACACTAAAAAATAATTATTATAGCATTAACGGCATGGCCGGTGATGTCTGATTCCCAATCAAATGACAAATCATTTGAACCGGTTCTTTTTTATATACAAAGACAAGCATTTTAAGAAACAAACTTGAAAATATTTTGAAGAACAGATGAGAGAAGAGCTGTCAGTGTGCATGTCATATTCGCTCTTATCACAGAACAAATTTTTCACTTGTTGGTTTTAATTTTGGTACATGCAGATAGACGACAACTATTATATCGGGTCTTGCTGCTTTTTTGTGCCTGGCTTACGGGCTCCATATGGTTAGGATTAGGGTGGGGGCAGGGTTAGGGCATCTGCTGCCTCCCAGGAACAAACCATGGCCCCTATGTACAATGTTCTACCTACTAAGACTGTGTCATTACAGTTATGTATCATTATATTGCGATTATTTTTCTCACACTACGGCATATTTGACACTTGAGATACTTTCAATTTTTGCATTTTAAGTTTCTTTTTATTAATTTGTGTCTTCATATAATTTCCTACATTTCAACTGTTGAAGAAGCAGGTCTTGCTCATACCCAGCCGATCGAATGAATATGTGTATTACTGTGACAAACCACTCTCCTTTGCTTATGTGTGCTTGTCTCTAGATAAGGACACAATCAGCAAAATTCGAGAGCTTCGTATGAAAGCAGTGGACTATGAAGTGGTTAAGGTCATAGGCAGAGGGGCATTTGGAGAAGTACAACTGGTATGTGTATTGTATATTGTCATCTTACATGCTCCTGTTTCAACAATTTCTTGTCGTTTGTCTTTAATCTATCCCATTTCTCAGAATGACACTATTAACTCTGCTAGCAATATTAGTAAATGAATCCTATACAGATTGACACCGTAAGTAATTGCTGTACTCTATATTGTTCACTATATAATTGTTTACTCTGGTTAATGTAAATAACAAGCCCTGTTCATTCTCTCTTTTCCTGTTTTGTAGGTGAGGCACAAAGCCACAAAGAAAGTGTATGCCATGAAGCTGCTCAGCAAGTTTGAGATGATCAAGAGGTCGGACTCTGCTTTCTTCTGGGAAGAGAGGGATATTATGGCCTTTGCCAACAGTAACTGGGTAGTACAGGTAAGAGTCAACTGATTAATCATAATTATAAGCAAAGACATTTTACTACATTTTTGCCTTGGGTTCAGTTCTTCAATATGACACATTGTTTTGTATTTTCCAGCTGTTTTATGCTTTCCAAGATAACAGCTACCTCTACATGGTGATGGAGTACATGCCGGGTGGAGACCTGGTAAACCTAATGAGCAACTATGATGTGCCTGAGAAGTGGGCACGTTTCTACGCTGCTGAAGTGGTGCTAGCGTTGGACGGCATCCACTCCATGGGCTTCATTCATAGGTTTGAGTAACACATTAAACCAGATTTTCCTGCACCAAAATTTACAGCTGCAAAGGCAACATACTTTTTGCATTGTCTGCACTCAAAAACAAACATATAGCATGACTAGTGTAGTTCGATTCACGAATGAATCACACTTCTTGCCTGATTCAGTCTAACGATTCCTTCACTGAATGAACGGACTGAATCGGTCAAGACTGTCACTGAAGCGCAAGTCATTAACCTATTATGTGACTGGGCTGAATTGATTTTTTTTGTGATAGGGATGTGAAGCCTGACAACATGTTGCTAGACAAAACAGGCCACTTGAAGCTGGCTGACTTTGGGACCTGCATGAAAATGAACAAGGTACTCCGTCACAGTTAGTTGTCTTTCAGTTCTGCTTTAGATTCTGTTCCATGACTAATTCTCTGGTTTTCCTCTTTCAGGATGGTATGGTACAATGTGACACAGCTGTAGGAACTCCAGACTACATTTCACCAGAGGTACTGAAGTCACAAGGAGGAGATGGCTACTATGGCCGAGAGTGTGACTGGTGGTCTGTGGGGGTCTTCCTGTATGAGATGCTAGTTGGTGAGTTTCAGTGGAACCCCACTATTAGTACTTACAGTTTTGAACCATCAACAGATATTTCTGCCCCTGTTCGATGGCCTATAACATTGTATTTGTGTTGTGGGCTGGGGCGGTATGATGGTGTGTTAGGGTTAGGGTCTACTAGGTAGGTGTCAAAATGTTAAAAAAAATTATTCAATTTTCATAAAATTTTTTACAGTGACAACGCATCATCCCTGTCAAGTAAAACAGGGGTTTAAAGTGAAATTGGTCAGTTCAATTAAATATTTTTATTTTATCTTTTAGATGTAGATATTAGTGCTATAATTGTTTAATCAATGGTTGATTATTTGCCATTATTCATTTCATCAATCAATATTAGTAATTAAAAGAAATGTGGAAGAACTGAATCGTTTACTATGGACCATTCATTGGTTTATTAAAAAATGGGTTTATTTAATACATGGGTAGTTGTTTATTATGATTTTATATAAAAACATTTTCATGATTTTGAATCACCTTTTTGTCCTCAGCAGCTCATTTTATAAGATCTTGCAGTGTAATGAATTTATGATATATTTTTTTTTTTTTTACATTTTCTATGTAGTCTCTCAGTTAATATGAGGTCATAATGCATGCATTGTCATTATGTAAAAATGGGTAAAATGTGGTTTAAAACGTATTTTTGGAAATAACATGTCTCAATTCAGGATGTGTCAACTTTCTCAAACAATTTTTGGTTGAATTTTGAGCATGTTGTGATGTTGTGTTACCAGAAAATAAGATTTTAGTCATCCAGACCACTCAGTATGTTGTTATGAGACATATTTTGCATTGCATTCAACTCAAATTGAATGAATTGGATTGTAAATTAATTTCTTATCGGAATCATGCATTTCATTTTAGCAGCTTCCACTTATCAGAACTGCAAAGGTGTCTCTTCTCTCTAATACAAAATATTGTAAAATTTTAACCCTAATTCCAAGAGAATGGCATTTCTATAGCTTTTTCTTGAGGTCAGAATTCTCACGTTGCAGATTTCAATAAGTCGTCTGTTAAAAGCTACACTTCAGAGCGTATTTCCCCACAGCCAGGAGGGATTTCCTGGCAAAAGCACAAGAGTAACTGTGCATTTATACTCTGATTTAAATCCTCTAACTAAACTTTTCATGAAGAGGATGAGATTCTTTGAGAACTTTGAGAAGAATAAGCGTCCGTGTCGTTTAATGTGCCCTCAGGTGACACACCTTTCTATGCTGACTCACTGGTGGGCACCTACAGCAAGATCATGAACCACAAGAATGCTCTGACCTTCCCTGATGACAGCAACATCTCCAAGGATGCAAAGAGCCTCATCTGTGCTTTCCTCACAGACAGGTAAAAGCCAAAGGAACTCAAAGAAATTAAGTCAAAACAATTAAAAAAAAATATGCTACTCTTGTGGCATATTTTGTGCTTATTTTATTTTTAAGATGCTTATTTTGTGTGCATGGTCTGGTTTGTTAAATACTTAACGGTATTAGACGTTGACCGATTTTGGGTTTTGCGGATACCGATAGCTAAGCTGGTGGAAAAGATAACCGATTAATCGTCCGCTAATTTTTTTTTAATAGATTTGAAAAAAATCTTGGTCAGTGCTTACTGTGACAGGCACAGACATGGAGGCTACAAGAGTCAAAAATGAATTGCATCCCAGATGCAGTTATTTGCAGTTAAAATCCCAATAATAATTCTATAATAAAAAAATATGATTTATAACGCATGACTTTTAATTTTGAAAAGTCTGAAATACAACATTAACTCTTATTTTGTTAAGTCTGTGCTCCCAGCTCACATAAACACATAAGGGAAACAAAACTTGCACTCTTTCATTCATCTACAATGTATTACAATTGAAACACTTTAAAGTAAACATTGTCATATAGGCTAAATAGATTATCTTTCATCAATAGTAGATAAGTGATCTAGCAATAAAAAAAAGACCTTTTCTCTTTGCTGTAAGGACACCTTCTGTCAAAATAAACATGAACATTATTATGAATTTATGATTCATGTTTATCTAGTTACCAACAAAATCTCTTCGGAGTGCTTATTTTATTATAACCTATATATATACCTATATATTGGTCAAACCGATATATATACCTATATACTGGTCAACCCGATATATACCTATATATTGGTCAAACCGATATATACCTATATATTGGTCAAACCGATATATACCTATATATTGGTCAAACCGATATATATATCTATATATTGGTCAAACCGATATATATCTATATATTGGTCAAACCGATATATTTACCTATATATTGGTCAAACCGATATATACCTATATATTGGACAAACCGATATATATATATACTTATATATTGGTCAAACCGATATATCCGAAACTGATATATATACCTAGATATTGGTCAAACCGATATATTGGTAGAACCAGTAAAAACGATATATTGGTAGAACCGATATAAACCAATATTGATAAAATGTTATAAATCAATATTGGTTTAAATGGGTTTTACCGATATCGGTTTATACCGTTTTATCAATATACATTTTTAATTGATATATATCAATATATAATTTAAGCAGCTTCCACTTTTCAGAACTGCAGAGTTCTTTGTAAAATCACTGGTGTTTCTTTCCAGTGTAAAATATTGTAAACTTTTAACCCTAATTCCAAGAGAATGTTTCTCTGAAATGGCATTTCTATAGCTTTTTCTTGAGGTTTTACCAATATCGGTAAAACAAATATATCAGCCAACCTCTAATTGGTATTGTTCAACAAACATATGTGACCTAATTTCTTTGAATCTTCTGTAGTTATTGTAAGCAAGTTTTGTTTCATCTTTAGCAGTGAGCAGTTAAGGTGTTGAGACATTTGTCTGTCTGGACAGAGAATTGTCTTTTGTTTTGTTTAGCAACTGGTTCAGCTCATGTGCTGAATCACTGCAGACAGAATAAAGCAACTCTTTAATGGTGTCCCCTCAGGCGACATGACATCTGTCTGGTACCTTTGATAGTTTTTGTGTGCTTAGCACCCCTCAATGGTTTAGTTTCATCACCCTGTGGCATGCCACCCTGTTTTCACCCCTTACTATTTTAATGAAATCTTTATTCTAACTTTTAAGAAGTTTGATTAAGCTAAAAAGCTGCAATGCCTTGAACTGGGTCAGGCCAAGCATTGCGAGATGATATTTCATTTCAAGAGTTCAAAAGCTTTCATATCTATCTCAAAACATCAGGGTACTGTGATACGGTGTTGATTTATGACCCCTCTCGTTGAACTGCAATCTTTCATGAGCTTAACGTTAAAACTCTCCCTAAATCAGCTTGCAGGGGCAATTATTTTCAGTGCTTTTCATTTGCATAGCAAAGCTTTTTAACTGAAAATGAAATGTATTCTGTGTTTTGTTTTTTTTTATTTTTTATTGTTTTTCTCATCTCCTCTTATCAGGGAGGTGCGGTTAGGGCGCAATGGAGTGGACGAAATCAAGCGGCATCCTTTTTTCAAGAACGACCAGTGGGCATGGGAGAACATCAGAGAGAGTGAGTCACTTTTCTGAACCACATCCATTTGTTTTTATCTTTTACTTTTAGTCCATGTCTGTTAACTTTGGAGCTATCTATATGCTAGTGTATTCCTAACTTTTAGTAGATGGATGCATTTAAACCTTAGTCTTTCACTTTCCTTACAGTGGACCACAGATATTTTTCGTGCTCTCAGGGGTGTACTGTTGTATACATTTTATTGAAAGCCATTTACCTGACTTTGTTGTGTGTAACATGTCTTGGATGCTCTTGTTAAAATTTGTCATCATTGCTTGCAGTTGCTGCTCCAGTGGTGCCAGAGTTGAGCAGTGACATAGACACAAGTAACTTTGATGATATTGAGGAGGATCGAGGCGAGGAGGAGACGTTCCCCATTCCTAAAGCTTTTGTGGGTAACCAGCTTCCATTTGTGGGCTTCACCTACTACAGCAATAACCAGTGAGTATTCAGCTGCAGATCAGCTCTTAGAATCAAGATCAGTATCTGCTAGGGTGGAGAAATGTGACTGGTTCTTTTCAATTTCCGTCTTTTCTGTCAGGTTTCCTCGGGATTCAACCACAAAGACAAGTGACAAACGCTGCTCGACTAAAGAGGATAAGAGTCATGTAAAAATCCCTAAAAAGAGACTTTCATCTAAACAGCACTCAAAAATGAATACAACAAGCATATCTATTAAATTGTGTCATGAGGATGAGTAACTGTTCTCTGGTCTTTCAGCTGGAGAATCTTCAGAAGAGGATCTATCAGCTAGAAGAACAGCTTCACAGTGAGATGCAGCTGAGAGATGAGATGGAGCAAAAGTGCAGGTGTTTGCCTCTCCACCCAAATCAACCAAACTCCTGATCCCCACCAATTAATTCATACATCTATCCAAACAATTAAACACCATCCACCTATTTAAACCAATCAAACACATTGTCCAACCTCATATCTATCCACGTCACAAATTATTCCAAAACAAACATCTATATATGTATTATTTCAAACAAAACACCCCAAAACCTCCAATCATTCGTCCATTCATTCATGCATTCTTTAAAAAACAAACACCAATTCATTCATTCATTAAGACCTATCAACCCATCCATCATCATCCATTAATTTATACATTCATTATTCCATACAAAACAACACATCTGTCCATTCATACTTTCATCCTTCCAAACCAAAAACCACCTATCCAGTCATTCATCCATTCATTATTCCAAACCAAATACCCCATCCATCCATCCATCCAAATCAAACACCCCATCTATCCATCCATGAATTCTTCCAAGCCAAACACCCCATCCATCCATTTATTTTTCCAAACCAAACAACCCCATCCATCCATGCATTCTTTCTTCCAAACTAAAAACCCATCCATTCTGTCATTCATCCATTTTTTATTCCTAACCAAACACCCCATCATCCATGCATCCACCCATTCTTTCTTCCAAACCAAACACCCCATCCTTCCACCCATTCATTCATCCTTTCATTCTTCCAAACCAAACACCCCATTCATTCGTTCATTAATTAATTCATTCATTCTTCCAAACCAAACACCCCATTCATTCGTTCATTAATTAATTCATTCATTAATTCTTTCAAATTAAACACCCCATCCATCCATCCATCTATTCTTTCTTCCAAACCAAAAACCCATCCATCCAGTCATTCATCCATTTATTGTTCTTACCCAAACGCCCCATCATCCATCCATACAAACCAAACACCCCATCTGTCTGTCTGTCTGTCTACCTATCTATCTCTATCTATCTATTCACCCATTTATTCTTCCAAACCAAACACCCCATTCATTCATTCATTCAAATTAAACACCCCATCCATCCATTCATTCTTCCAAACCAAACACCCCATTCATCCATCCTTTCATTCTTCAAAACCAAATCCATTCTTCCATTCATGCATCCATCCTTTTATTCTTCCAAACCAAATGCCCCATCCTTCCATCCAGTCATTCATCCTTTTATTCTTCCAAACCTAACACCCCATCCTTCCATTCATTCTTCCAACCCATCCTTTCACCCATTCATCCATCCTTTCATTCTTCCAAACCAAACACGCATTCTTCCATCCATTCATCCATCCTTCCATTCTTCAAAACCTAACACCCCATCCTTCCATTCATTCTTCCAACCCATCCTTTCACCCATTCATCCATCCTTTCATTCTTCCAAACCAAACACCCATTCTTCCATCCATTCATCCATCCTTCCATTCTTCAAAACCAAACACCCCATCCTTCCATTCATCTATTTATTCTTCCAAATCAGACAGCCCATTCTTCCATCCATTCTTTAATTTTTCCAAACCAAACACCCCATCCTTCCATTCATCCATTCATTCTTCAAAACCAAACACACCATCCTTCCATTCATTCTTCTAAGCCAAACACCTCATCCTTCCACCCATTTATCATCCTTTTCTTCTTCCATACCAAAAACCCCATTCTTCCATTCATCCATTTATTCTTCCAAACCAAACTCCACATCCTTCCACCCATTCATCAAACCTTTCATTCTTCAAAACCAAACACCCCATTTTTCCATCCTTTCATTCTTCCAAACAAACAAACCATGCTTCTATTCATCCATTTATTCTTCCAAACCAAATGCCCCATCCTTCCATCCAGTCATTCATCCTTTTATTCTTCAAACCAAACACCCCATCCATACATTCATTCTTCCAAACCTAACATACTGTTCTTCCATTCATCCATTCATTCTTCAAAACCAGACATCCCATACATCCATACCAATCAGATGTTTCTCTTAATAAAAATAAAGCTTTGAAACCTATTTTATTATTATAATTTTTTTCCCCTCAGGACATCCAACACAAAACTAGACAAGATAATGAAAGAGTTGGATGAGGAGGTGAGTGAAATTATTGTATCACTATTTATCTTATTAATAACAGAGGTATGTATTTTGTACGCAAGGCTCCATTAGATGATTAAAGCAAAATTATTTTAAATATTTGATTTCCCGGTTTCTTTACATTCTATTGTTATTGCATGTTTCAGACTATCCTGAGGAAGAGTGTGGAGGCTAGCATGTCTTTACTGGAGAAAGACAAGATCATGATCCAGCACAGAGCAACAGAACACCAGAGGAAAGCTGACCAGGAGGCCGAAAAACGGCGAAATCTGGAGAATGAAGGTGCAGATTCCTTTCTCTCTCTGTCTCGTCCCTCTTTTAGATTATAATAACAAAATAAAAGCATTTTAGTCTTTAATTGATGAGCCATTCATATTTAAATCCATAAAGACTTTTAATTTTCTTTTCTTTCAATGACAAATGGCAATATCGAGTGTAGCAAATGAAATGTATACAAAATGGCTAAAATTAAAATTTATTTTACACAGTATTTATCAAAATGTAACAAAAAAAATTGGACAAAGTAAATATTCATTCATTTACATTGCTCTCTGTAATACTTGGAACTGACAAATGAGAGTGCTAATCGGCTATGTGACATCAATCATTGTACAATTTCAGATTGGTTTTCAAACATTGGTTTATCACTATTTTCTATATACATTTTTGCTAATTTCTCTAAAAACATGTTGTACAAAATGCTGTTTTAAAATTTTTTCAGATGACTTTAACAAAAGAAAAAATGATTGATTTCCCAATAAGCTAAATCTGGCCCTGAATTGCTACCTTTAAAAACACTTAACCTAAACTGTATTAGTTTTGGCTTTATGTTCTATCTCTAAGGTTCGGTTCAGGAATTGTTAGTGTCGAGTAGTTTAGTGCCAGCAGAGAGCAGTGAGACTGGTCTGTCTGATCCAAGGTCTGCACAATGAGCAAAAGTCCCCACACTAACTAGTGGAAATAGAGCTTTGATCACAATTTCTGAAACATTACTTACATTAATTATTTAAACTAAAAGTGACATGCATGTGGGTATAAAACACATTTCAGTGAGCAAATGTTTTTGAAGAAAGATGTAGTACAGTTATTTTTCTCTTAGTTAATGCTCTCTATTTCTCATGTTAATTTTTTTCTCTAGTGTCAACATTAAAAGAGCAGCTGGAAGACTTGAGGAAGATCAGCCAAAACAATGACAAGATGGCCCAGCTCCAGAACCAAGTGAGAAAATATAAATACTGTCACTTGAAAGCTTTGGAATTTAAATTTGATGTTAAAAAACATTTCCTAGTGCAGCTTACTATGTAGAGTCAACTATAAGAATACTATTCCTAAGTTGATTCCCCCCAAAAAAGTGTGACTATCTGTTCGGCAGATGGGAAGTGTTTGGGAAACCTGTTTGAAAACACAGTGAATCAGAATCGGTGTTTTGAAACAAATACTTAAATGAACAAATTGTTTTATTTCACTTCCATTATTTCAGTGGTGAATGACTCAACCGTTTGTTTTGTTGAATCAGTTGTCAAAGATTGAATCACTCGCTCACATAAAAGACGCTCACTTGTCGCTCGTCCAGTCAGATTCGATAACCGGAACTAACTTTTGTGTAATTAAAAACATCTCAACAACCACTGTGCCTGACAGCTGGGGGAAGCCAACGATCTTCTGCGGGCTGAGTCGGACACGGTGGTGCGTTTGCGGAAGAGTCACACAGAGATGGGGAAGTCCATGAGTCAGCTGGAGGGAGTGAACCGTGAGCTGCTGGAGAAGAGCCGCGCCGCAGAGAGCGCCAAACAACAGCTGGAGAAAGAGCTGCTACAGCTGCAGACCACACTGGACACCGAGAGACGCACCTGCAGCCAGGGCTCAGAGGAGATCCGAGAGCTGCAAGGTAAGAATGTTCCCAGATTCACTTCTCAAATACTTCATTTTAAATGGTCCTGCTGTTTTTACAAATATTCCATGTTGGCTCAATTAACACAAAGTCATAAAAGCTGCATACATAATTATAAAAGAATGAGAAAAATTTTGTTTAAAATAGATTTAGATGAGTGTAGCATGTCAAACCCAGGACATGTATACTTTCCAAAACTGTTTCAACTATCAAAATACATACAAATACAGTGCAGCTTGCCTTACAGAGCACTAGTAAGTCTCCTTTTTGTCTTTTTTTGTAGCTCGTATCACAGGCCTGCAGGAGGACAACAAGAACTTGAAGCAGAGTCTTTCTAAAGGGGAACTGGAGAGAAAACAATTCCAGGAGAGATGTAACGCCCTTGAGAAGGTTTCTAATTGCCTAAGCTTCCTGGGTTGCGAAATAATATATATATATATATAATATCATCTAAAGCCCCCCCCCTTATGTATTTATTTGTATTTATGTTTGTTTTTGGCTGAAGTAAAAGAGTTCTGAGTTTGAAGAGTGCTCATGTGTGAACATCCTACAGAGTAACTTTTATTATTTGCAGTAGAGCATTGGCAAAACATTAGTAGAGTCACTTTAAAAATAATAATCTAACTGTGATGTTTGTCCAAATCATGCAGCCCTATTTTAAACCCTCCAGAATGCCTTGCCCCATAGATGTCCATCGGGTCCAATGTTATTTTTAAAGTCCATTCATTGTGTATTGTGTAACTTCAGGAGAAGAACAGTCTGGAAATCGACCTGAACTACAAGCTGAAGACCCTGCAGCAGCGCCTTGACCAGGAACTGACCGAGCACCGCGTCACCAGAGCTCAGCTTACAGACAAATACGAGTCCATCGAGGAGGCCAAGTCAGCTGCTATGCATGGTATGTGTGTGTGTGCCAGACGCGCCACACCCATCTGTGCCACATGTGGCGTGTCCTGCTCTAGGCACAGCATGTCCAGACACTGTACAGCATCTTATTCAGCTGCATGCCCAGACACTGCCTCAGAGAATCACACTCTCAGATGTGGAGGATGAGAATTCCTCTTTGTTAAAAAAATTGTGTTCTCCTCTGTTTTTTAAAGGAAGGACAAAATGATAGACAAAGATTTCTATGATACAATTAGACTGTTACGGTGTACAAAGAAATTTAAGAACATTTGTCCACTGTAATATTGTCCGCAGGTATAGTTCGCCCAAAAATCATTCTGCCTCCAGTATCTGCCCAATCATACCAAATACGAGATGATCAATACGATAAACCAAACACACACAAAAATAAACCCTCTAATTATGGATGCGACCGATATTGTCACCAATATAACATGCATCCCTAAAAACGTAAAATATTAGTCGAAATAGTACTTGTGAAATCTGGCATAGAAAAGGACTATACTGATTGAATATGAAAAAATATGCCCTGATATTATGTGCTTCTAAGATTGTCTGGTACTGATACTACCGTATCATCAAATGAGGAATCAAGTGTGGATGTGAATCTTGTGAATGTGTTCTGTCTAGCGGTGGAGCAGAAGGTGTCCGAGGAGACTACTATGCGGATGCGGGTGGAGAGCCGGGTGGTGGAGGTGGAGAAGCAGTGCTCCATGCTGGAGTTTGACCTCAAGCAGTCTGTGCAGAAGATGGAGCAGTTGATGAAGCAGAAGGAGAGATTGGAGGACGAGGTGAGAGTGACCCTACATTTGACCCCACAGACCCTAATTTGAGACCATAGAAGCCCAGTTAAAATCAGGTAGATTAGATTCAGAATAGATTCAGGTTATGATGTTAGTTGGCTAGTGTTGGGAAACGAGAACAGTTCCATTTTTAAACAAAAAATACTGAAACCAAATAATTTTCTTGACATTTTTGGGTCTTTTCCACTGCACTGTACGGATCTGCACTTTTTGGGGGTTTTCCACTGTGGATAGTACCTGGTACCCGGTACTTCTTTAGTACCACCTCGGTCGAGGTTCCAAGCGAGACGAGCCGATACTAAATGTGACATCAAAGCCCTGCAGATCACTGATTGGTCAGAGAGAATCGTCACTACCAGCGTCACTGGATTTGATCAACCCGCTAGTTTTAAAGTTAGCATCAGCGATAGCAGTATCATTTGTTCACACAACTTTTGAATTGTAAAAAGAAATGGCTATCGCTACATAAACACGCCATGGTCAATAAACGAGGTGCAAAAGTTCCTCTCATTAGTAGCCGACGAGAGGATCCAACGAGAGTTGGATGGGACGATGCAACTATGACGATCAGCCTATAATCCCACCCACGTAGAGGCTGCACTAAACTGCAGTGGAAAAGCAAGCTCAGAAAAGTAAAGCGATTCAATTCGAACCGTAACGTGCAGTGGAAAAGTGCTATTACTTCTGCTATTGGTTCTTAAAGATTTGTCATAATAAATGCTACTTGCGACCAAAAATAGGTACTGTTGTTGTTTAGTATATTTGTTAAGTATATAGTTGGAACCAGTAATTCTTTCAACTCCTAAAAGTCACATTAATGGAATTGTTTTGGATCTGGAACAGATTAGTGGAATCAGAATCAAAGCTAGAATCATTAATTCCCTAAGATGCCCATCTCCCAGCTGGCTTTATGTGCTCACAAGTTGTTTAAAACAGCTGAGATGCTTTAGCTTTATGTGTTCACCATCTACACCGTATAAAGTCTTTCCCGATGTCTTCTCCCTCCTCTGCAGGTGAAGGCATTGCGGGTGCAGTTAGAGCAGGAGTCTGGGAAACGATCTCTTGCCCAGAACGAGCTTAAAAGCTGGACGATGGAGGCCGATCGGCTGAAGGGATCAGAGAAACAGCTGAAGCAGGAGATCAATGTCGCCCTCGAGAACAAGCGCTCACTCGAGTTCCAGCTCGCACAGCTAACAAAGTATGACTTTTGCCCTCTTCTGTCTTCGCAGGGTCACCAGAAAGTGACCATTTAAGGGCATTTTCCACAAATAGGGCACAAACTAGTGTTTTGTACAAGCAGTAAAGTAGGGTTTATTCTACTCTTTTAACAAAGTTTTTGAAAAGTTATTAAACATTTTTTTCTTTTATTTATTCAACATAGTCTCATAGAGTAAATGTTACTATAACTACATTTCGCTGCATTTTTATGGACAAATTAATAAGCGCTACAACATCTGTGCTTCAGATAATGTGCTTTTCATGTCGCATTTGCTTTTAGGACACTATCAGTTACGTTTAGTTGTTGGTTTTAGGTAAGGATGTCTGTTTTGTTTACCTCTCATTTGCTTTTATGACACTATTGCTTAGGTTAAAGTTTTAGGTTAGGGAGGTATGTTTGACTCATTAAAATCCCATCTAATGTGCACCTTAAAACCTTGTCTGATTACCATACCATTTCACTCGCTTTTGGTGCCCCCCGCTGGACATTTCACTGGAATACTGCTGTGAAACATGTAATGAAGCATGTTATTTTGTTCTGCAAAATTTGTGCCACTATCAAGTCATTTTCGTGCAATCAGGCTCTATCATGGGAAATACAAGTTTATCTACAAACCAACATTTGGTCCCTAATTAGCGATCCACTATTGAGTGATCCATTTAATTTAGGTTACATCTGCAACCCTTTTACACATTATGTTTTTGTTTATTTCATTTTTATTACTTTAATCTGGCTTTTAAATTATTTAGACATACAGTATATACCCCAATTTAAATTACAGGGTTGCAAAAACCTCATGCAAAATACGTTTCAAATACAACGGCTAATATAATGTTTATTTTGACCTACTGAGGGGGACAAACAACATTTTCTGAAGGTAAAGTGCCACCTTGCATTGATACATTGCTGAAAAATTAAAATATTTTTTGAGAGTTTTAAGCCCTGTTGCTTTTTTACAGTACACTCATTATAAATCACAGCATATTATCAGTTACTGGCCTAGTCCTTTGTCTCCGAGAGAAAACAGGAAATTGCCAGGACTGGGGGTACGTTATTTGGCAAAGACTAGTTTGGCATATTTACTCTTTTCAAAGTAATAAATGTCCATGAACATTGAGCCTAACGTTTGATTTACCACTAGATGTTTATTTAGCAAATGCATTTCTGTTGGTTTCTTTTTCTGTTTGACCCCATCGTTCCTTTGGCTTGGAGCCTTACTACCATCTGCTGCTGCAATACTCAGTATCTAAAGTGCTCTGAGTGGTCTATTAAAGGGCATTATCATAGAAAAGGCTATTATTGCAGCTTATGTTCAAACATGGCCAAAACTGTTGACTGCCAATATTTACTCTGGTGGATTAAGGATTACTCTGCATCTGACTCCGCCCACTGCGGTTAATCCTCCACCTTCCCTTCTGTCAAAGGCTGAGGTGGACTCCCTCGTATGCCGGGAGGTTATTAATAGTTAACCCAGCTCGACAGGAGATTGACTGCTTAGCTTTGTCATATTCTGTTCTTTAAAGTCTGCATAAAATCTAAATTGACTTTATGTACTTTATAATACATGTTTCTGGTGTTAATGTGAACAATGTAATAACATGTCCACCTCTGAAACGATTATCCTTTTCTGTCGACGTCACTTAGGCTGGAAATCACCAATAGCCGAAAAGTTATTATATCCAAATTGCTATTTCGGCTGCTGTTCTTGGCAATGTGGCCCTTTCTAAAATTGTCAATAGCTAGCAATGTAACAATCGCAAACAAAAAAATAACAATAGATTTGAAGTGTTACTATTGGGAGTCGATGGATAAGTGTGGTGAAACCTAGCAAATTGACTGAAATCGCTTGCTACACCTTTAACTTGTGAGATTTAAATGAATAAATGCATATTGTTTGTGGAGCTGAAGTGGTTGTGACTGATTGTACTTATGTCTTCAGGCAGTACAGAGGGAATGAAGGTCAGATGAGGGAACTTCAGGACCAGCTGGAGGCTGAGCAGTATTTCTCAGTGAGTATCACAGACTGATCTACACACTTTCATTTTACTCTTTCTTCATGAGATGAAAACACATATTTACACTTTGTGCATTATTGCTATTATGCAACAGTTCAACAAACAAGTAAATGGTATTATTTAGCTTGCTTTTCAGACAAAATTATTTTTTTAAGATTATTTGTAAGTAAGACAGTGTTTTTGAAATATCTTTTAAGTGAACGAATGATCCTTCTTAGGGCTGGGCGATATGCGAGAAATATTTCCACAATATTATTAATAAAACATTACATTGACAACCCCATGGCCGAGGGATCGGTGATTGTTTTTGCTTTAAAAAAAATATTGTGTCTTTTTTTCTAAATTCAAATTGCACTTCAAATTAAACAAAAAAAAAAAAAACATTAAAATAACAAATTGGTAAAAAAAATCGTATATAGCCACCTCCCCAAATCTGAACATTTACCGTCTCAAGCAGGGGGAATATTACTAAGAATTTAAAGGGATAGTTCACCAAAAAATGAAAATTCTCTCAGTATTTACTCACCCTCATGACATCCCAGATGTGTATGACTTTCTTTCTGCTGCAGAACACAAATAATTTTTTTTGAAGATTATTTCAGCTCTATACAGCCGTGGCCAAAAGTATTGGCAGTGACATAAATGTTGTGTTTCGCAAAGTTTTCTGCTTCAGTTGTTGTGGTGTTGATTCACGTTGTTTCTAGATTATTGTGGAGAGTGATCAGATGCATTTTAAATAATTGCAAAAAGCTTCATTGGCCAAAATAATTTATTATCACAAAAACCCAAATTTCAGTTTTTTGGCCCTGGCACAAAATGACCAGCTAACATAATTTCACCAATCATATCAGCAGCACTTGGGAAAGTGTGAATGAGTACTAGTCAGGTGAAATCACTCTATCATTCTGATTGGATCAGACTGTTTGCTATAAAAGGAGGGAAGAAGTGCTTCCAATCATTGTGTCACAAGTGTTCTTGTTCACAATGGTTACCTCTAAAGAAAGACGTGCAGCCATCATTGCTTTGCATTAAATGGCCTCACATGCAAGGAAATTGCTGCAAATAACTTCAAGGAGAGATGTTCAACTGCAGTGAAGAAGGCTTCAGGACGTCCTAGAGTGTCCAACAAGCATCAGTTCATCTCCTCCTGAGGAGTCCGCTACGGAATCGTGTCACCACCAGTGCAGAGCTTGCTCAATATTGGCAGCAGGTTGGTGTGAGTGCATCTGCACGCACAGTGAGGCGAAGACTTTTGGACAATGGCCTGGTGTCAAGAGGGGCAGCAAAGAAGCCGCTTCTGTCCAAGAAAAACATCAAGGACAGATTGAAATTCTGCTGGAAGTACAAGGATTGGACAGCAGAAGACCGATGCAGATATTTTTTTCTGATGAAGCCCTCTTCCAACTATTTGGGACATCTGGAAAATCGGTAGTCCGGAGAAGAAAAGGTGAACGCTACCATGAGTCCTGTGTCATACCAACAGTGAAGCATCCTGAGACCATCCATGTGGGGGGTTGCTTTTCATCCAAGGGAGTGGGCTCTCTCTCACAATTCTGCCCAAAAACACTTCCATGAATAAAGAATGATATCAAAACGTCCTGCAAGAGCAACTTCCCCCAATGATCCAGGAGAAATTTGGTGATGATCCGTGTATTTTCCAGGATGATGGAGCATCATGTCACAAGGCAAAAGTGATAATGAAGTGGCTCGGAGATCATTACATTAAAATTTTGGATCCGTGCGCAGGCAACTCCCCGGATCTTAATCCCATAGAGAACCTGTGGTCAATCCTCAAAAGGCGAGTGGACGGAGAAGCCCACAAATTGTGATCAACTCCGAGCACTAATAAGGCAAGAATGGATCGTCATCACTCAGGATTTGGCCCAGAAGCTGATATCCAGCATGCCAGAGCGAATTGCAGAGGTTATGAAGAACAAGAGTCAACGCTGTAAATATTGACTCTTTGCATATATTGAATGTTTTTGCCAATAAAAGCCTTTAAAACTCATGAAATGCTTATCATTGTTTTCCAGCATACCATAAAAACATGTAAAAAAAAATCTGCTGTATCTACTGTACAAATAAAATGTATGTCACTGCCATTACTTTTGGCCACGGCTGTAGGTCCTCACAATGTAAGCGAATGGGTGCCAACATTTTGAGCACAAAGGCATCATAAAGGTAATCCATAAAATTCCAGTGTTTTAATCCATATCTTCAGAAGTGATATAATAGGGAAACAGATCAATATTTAAGTCCTTTTTTGCTTGAAATCCTTCTCCCTGCCCAGTAGAGGGTGAGATGCACGAATAGTTTGAATCATCAAAAACACAAGAGGAAGAATGTGAAAGTGATCTGTTTCTCACCTACACCTATCATATTGCTTCTGAAGACATGGAGTTAAGCACTGGAATCTTTTATCCTGACTTCTGAGTCTTTTGGAGCTTAAAAATTTTGGCACCCCTTCACTTATATTGTATGGACCAAAAGAGCTGAGAAATTCAGGACATCCTTTCAACAGATGAAAGAAAGTCACATCTGGGATGGCATGAGGGAGAGTAAATAAGAGAATTTTCATTTATGAGTATTTTTTTAATTATACACCATGAACGGGGGCCTGGGTAGCTCGGCAAATAAAGTAGCTGACTACCACCCCTGGAGTCACGAGTTTGAATCAAGGGCATGCTGAATGACTCCAGCCAGGTCTCCTAAGCAATGAAATTGGGTTAACCACCTCGTAGTCGCCATAATGTTGGTTCTTGTTCTCGGTGGGGCACGTGGTGAATTGTGCGTGGATGCCGCGGAGAATAGCTTGAAGCCTCCACAATGTCTCCACGGACTGACAGTCTCAGGCGCGGAGGCAACTGAGAGTCACTACGCCACCATGAGGACTTCGAGCGCATTGGGAATTGGGCATTCCAAATTAGGGAGAAAAGGGGAGAAAATCCAATAAATACATAAATAATACCCCATGAACAGAAATCAATGTGTTAATGTTGAATTTCTTTCTCAAGCCATTTTGTACTTTATTTCAGACACTCTATAAAACTCAGGTGAAAGAGTTGAAAGAGGAGATCGAGGAGAGGAACCGACAGATCCAGGAGACTCATAGAAAAGTCCAGGAGCTTCATTTTGAGAAGTAAGCATCTTTGTGAAGTAACAAGCATACAAGGACTGCTTTTGAAAAATTTTGAAGGAGCTAAATAGTGTCATCTTGTGACATTGAAATATAGTTTAATCTGAATTCATCTGCCGATTCAACTGATTAATGTGTTTGTTGTAGGGAGTCGCTCTCTGCTCAGTTGGACCTCACCGTGACGAAGGCAGAGTCGGAGCATTTGGCCCGGGCGCTACAGGAGGAACAGTATTTTGAGCTCTCTCAGGAGAACAAAAAAGCTGCTGCACGCTACAAACAAGAGATCTCAGACAAGGACTCAACCATCACTCGGGTCAGTACAGCTCCTCTGAATCTGAAAACTTCATCTATATAATGATGTGCTGCATTATGTTGGATATGTCAATATATTTTTATGTTTTAATGTGTGCAATATCATTTTGTGCAGTTCCATTAATGTAAATGCAGGTCGTCAAAATAAGCACCAACTGTGAAACCATTATTTTTCAGTGCTGTCAGAGTCTCTTCTATGTGGCATCGTAGTGGGTAAAAGGGGAACGAATTGCACTAGAGAGCTCTCATTTTTGATGCAGTCTCAATTTAATTATGAGGTTGTGATGCTTCGCGCTGTGTGAAGTAGTGCCGATGCTCAAGGAATAGTTCACCCAAAACTGAAGATTCTGGCATTATTCACTCACCCTATTGTTGAAACCACAGTAAAATTAATCGACCCATATTCCAAGCCTTCTAAAGCAATATGATCCCTTTGTGCGGTGAACAAAATGAAATGTTTTTTTTTTTAAGTGCTTAAATCAAATAGTCTGGCTATGTCGATAACATCAAGCCAAAGAGGCATGACTTTAGGTCAAGAGCAGGGCTGGACTGGCAATCTGGCATACCGGGCATTTTTCCAGTGGGCCGACACACTTTGGGGCCGATCAGGGGCGGACTCGCCAGCGGGAGAACCGAGCGTGCAGTGGATCGGCCGCGAAACGTGCCTATTGAGCCGCTATAAGCAAAAACGATTTCTCTACCCAGTCCAGCCCTGTGATGAAAACCATTGTTTTGATTCAGTGTTGGGGAGTAAAAGTAGCGATGCTAGTAACTTGGGGTTCAATACAAGTTAAGCTTAATCGACAGGATTTGTGACATAATATTGATTACCTCAAACATTTATTTCAACTCGTCCCTCCTTTTCTTTAAAAAAAACAAACGTAATTACAGTGCAGCACTTACAATGGAAGTGAATGGGGCCAATTTTTGGAGGGTTTAAAGACAGAAATGTGAAGCTTATAATTTAATCAAAGCACTTACATTAATTCTTCTGTTAAAATCATGTATTATTTGAGCTGTAAAGTTGTTTAAATCATAATTTTTACAGTCATTTTTGGGGTTGTTGACATTAAATAAAGTTGTAAAATTGGCCATAACTGTAGAGAGAAATGGTTAGTAAGTGATTTTATTAGACTAAAATCACGTTTACACACATATTGTATATGTCTTGTGGATATACTTTTGAAACGGTGAGTATTTTAACATTCAAAATTGGCCCCCCATTCACTTCCATTGTAAGTGTCACTGGAACCAAGTTTTTTAGCTTTTTTTAAAGAAAAGAAGGGGCAAGTAAAAATGTATTGTTGTGGTAATTAATATTATGCCACAGATGCTGTCGATTGAGCTTAACTTCTATTGAACCTGGAATATTCCTTTAATTATAGATAGTAGTTCAGCTATTGTCACAACAGAGTTGCTTTTCCAGTAACAAGCTTTTTTCCAACAAGTTGCAATGTAGTTGCAAATGTGTTGCATCCACACTAATTGGTTTCTGCATTCATTTTGCTACATTTACACCTCTCATTCACACTAGAATGGTGTTTTCCTCCACTGGAAACGGAGACTCTCGAAAACATTCTGATACTTGCATACTTTGGGAAAACGGTGACGTTAGGAAACTGAAAACCGATTAGTGTGGATGTGGTCTTAATGTTATGATGGTCAATCAAGTTAGATGAGGGGTTTTTAATGTGTTTATAATTAGCTTGCATTTGTTTCACTTAGCTTGAGGAGTCCAATAAAACCCTTACCAAAGACGTGGAGATCCTCACCAAGGAGAAGGCAGAGTTGAGTGAGAGACTTCGAGCTCAACAAGAGGGTAATCAAGCTTTGCTCACTATTATTAGCTGTAATTAGCCCTTATGACTTATTGGGCCATTATCATTTTTTATCTCGTTCTTTCAGTCATGTTTAAAGTAATAATTGTTCTGATTAGTTGTTGCCACCTGTCCTTCTCGTAGAGTTTGCAGCAGAGAAGGAGGATGTGGCAAACGCGATCAAAGCGAACTATGAGAAGGCTCTTAGCAACGAAAGAACTCTGAAGACCCAGGTATGACTTGACAGCATTAAAAGACAAAAGAGAAACTATGTCAACAACTTGTTGACGATTAATCCCATTATAATTGATATATCCAGAGTTATCAGTGTGTAAAGTTCTAAAGAAGATTTGATATGATTATAAAGTCGAAAGGCATTAATAAACGAATGGACTTTCCTCTCTACTCATCCTCTTTGAACTGCAGGCGGTGAATAAGCTGGCGGAGATCATGAACCGTAAGGACATGAAGCTGGACCAGAAGAAGAAAGGCAGCACCACTGACTTGCGCAGGAAAGAGAAGGAGAATCGCAAACTGCAGCTGGAGCTCAACCAGGAGAAGGAGAAGTTCAATCACATGGCCATCAAGTACCAGAAGGAGCTCAGCGAGATGCAAGCGGTGAGCTGGAAAGAGCATGTTTGCAATGCTGGATGAGCTTCGTGTTTACACATTTAATTAGGGTTGCCATGATACCAAAAGTTTAAAATTTGATGCAGAAATCGGATGATTCTCTATGTCAATTGTGATACCACATCTCCTGTCCTGCTTTTGTGGAGTCTTGCCCTTTAAAAATGAATTTGTTTACTCGATACTTCAAGTAGGCTATGAAGCAACCTCAATATTACCTAATTATCATAAGCTATGCATTCACCGTAGTGCTATAGAAAACTGATGCTTTTGTTTTTTTTACATATATTACAGTTTTGGTTTTAACATGGTACCAAAACTCTGGTACTTGGTGACATTCCTATTGTCAATGTGGTGTTAGCTCAGTAATGTATCAAGAATTCAAACTTAAACAGTCATTTACTGCCTTGCCAGTTTTGCTAGTTTTGTTATTTGGCCATGCTAATGATGTCCTTGAATCATGTTTTCAGCAATTGTCAGAGGAGTGCACGTATCGCAACGAGCTGCAGATGCAGTTAGACAGTAAAGAGAGTGACATCGAGCAACTTCGCGAGAAACTGAACGATTTGCAGCTCCGCATGGACAACTCCAGCGTAACCAGCCTGCAGCCAGACGAGATAGACAGCAACATCGCTGGTAAGACCAACTTTAAGCACACAGTCACAAATTATGGATGTCTCAGTTAGTTCTAATGCACACACAAGTCTGTTTATGTATGGTTTAATGTAAGCAAACAACATTATACATAAAATATGAGATTGTTTCATAAAACAATCTGATCTTGTAGAGCATTTGAAATATGGAAATTAATGAATTTTTGACCAGTTTACCCATATTTCACAATTTATACGTCCTCCTTCATTCATTGTATTTTAGATGATCTATTTCATCTCCATGACCTAAACGTTTAAAGGGACAGTTCACCCGAAAAAGGAAAATTCTCTCATCATTTACTCTCTCATGCCATCCCAGATGTGTATGACTTTTTTTCTACTACTGAACCAAGCGAAGAGTTTTAGAAGAATATCTCAGCTCTGTAGGTCCATACAATGCAAGTTAATGGTGACCAAATCTTTGAAGCTCCAAAAGGCACATAAAGAAAACATAAAAGTAACCCATATGATTCTAGTGGTTAAATCTATATATTCTAAAGCAATAAAATAGGTGTGGTTGAGAAACAGATCAATATTTAAGACCACTTTCACATTCTTTTTTTTGCATTGGTGGCATTGCCCCTACTGGGCAGGGAGAAGAATTCATAGTAAAAAAGGACTTAAATAGGTATCTGTTTCTCCCATACACCTATCTCATCACTTCTGAAGACATGGATAAAACACTGGAGTCTTATGGATTACTTTTATGCTGCCTTTTATGTGCTTTATAGAGCTTCAAATGTCACCATTCACTAACATTGTGTGGACCTACAGAGCTGAAATATTCTTCTAAAAATCTTTGCTTGGGTTCAGCAGTAGAAAGATAGTCATACACATCTGGGATGGCATGAGGGTGAGTAAATGATGAGAGAATTTTCATTTTTGGGTGAACTATCCCTTTAACCGGTTGTAAAACACCTAAAACTAGTGTTGTTGTTAGGGTGTATTTTTATAATGTTATTAAGTTTTAAATGTGTCTTTATAAAGACACAAAGAGCTCTTATGGCATAAATGCACTTTCCCTAGAGTGCTGTTGTGAATATACAGTATTTCTGTAATAACAGGATGTTGTCATGATTAAAGTCCTCTCTCATCTCTTGTTCTCCCTCATATCTAGTCGGTTCTCCTTGCTCTCCTTATCTTTGTATCTTCTGTTCTTTGTCCTCTGTGAGTAATTTGGACATTGGGATAATTCCCATCATGCCTGGATTGTGCTCTTATTTAGTTTTTTCTTCTTTTACACTTTTGTCTCTTTGCTTCGTGTTTTTTCCTTTGTATGGATGCATCTTGTTTTGGTGATACCTCAGAAGGAAACTACTCAGAGTGTTAACTGCAAAGGGCAATGTTACCTTAAAAGAATATTCTGGATTAAATACAATTTGTATTTTATTTTTATTTTTTGTATCACGCTCTTTTGACAGAATCTATGACTTTTACTTGCACTTCAAAGTTTACTTCAAAACTCTTTTTTTATTTTAATATCTGTTAAATAATTAGCAATTGAACAGCATAGTTGTTAAGTTTAAAAAATGTATATTTTCATAACATACAAAGAACATTCCAAGTATAATTTACAGCATTAGCTGAGAATTTCAAATGCAAGTAAAATGTACATTATTACTGAAATATACCCAAATGAATCTGAATAAAATCTTATCGTAATCGGAAATAACGTGAATCAAGTGCTTGTGATTTGAGTCAAATTGAGAAATCTATATCGATACCCAGCCCTATTTCTGAAGACAAAATGTAATCCTTTTTGTAGTAATGCGCTTACAATGGAAGTCAATGGGGCAAAACCTTTTGGAAGGATCTGAAGCAAAAATATGCTGCTTGTATGTTTGTTGAAGCGTTATATTAACTGTTTCATGCAAAAATGTGTGTTATTTGAGCTGTGAAGTTGAAATGTCCTTTTACATACAGTAGTCATGAGAGGAGTAAAAAATTGGAAATTACTTTGCGCAAAGTTAGTTAGTGATTTTATTGCACTATTCACGTTTATACCTATAGTCATTCTTTGAATTTTATTGCAATTGTATGTAAATGACATATTGCGCTAAATTGCAATATACACTTTGAAATTAGTAAGAAAACCCTTTGCTTATTTAAATCTTTTCATGCTGACCTATACTCTGAGCACACACGTGTATGTTTCACTGTATGGAGAATTTATCTCACGCTCGGCACAGAATGAATATGATTTAGGAGCCGCTTACGCAGTTCATGCATGACTTCAGCACATCCCGTTTCACCTCCCAACCTGTCTGTTTTACCACCAGTCTGTGAAAGAATACTTACAAACCAGTAACATTTTAACCTAATTGTGTCACAGTCTGTTAATATTCAGTTGAATAGAGTTTGGTTGACATTTCTTGAAAAAGCGTAGTTTAGCTATCCCATGCCTGTCGTTAACTTAAAGGAATAGTTCACCCAAAATGAGAAGTCATCATTTACTCACCCTCATGTCACTTTAAACCCTTTTTACTCTCTATTTTCTTTGGAAAGAGATTTTAGGCAGATGTTAGGCAGAGTATATGCATCAGTCACCGTTCACTTTCACTGCGTCTTTTTTTTATCATTCTTTGAAAGTGAATGGTAACTGAGGCTGTAAGTCCCTCACATTCTGCCCAATTCTTCCCTCTTTTTTTAATGGGAAAAAATATGTACTTTGTACAAATCATACAGGTTTGGAATGACATGATGGTGAATAAATGTCTGCAGAGTATTTATTTTTGTCTGAACTCAACTATTATAGATTGATGGATGGACAGATGATAGATAGATGGACAGACAGACAGACAGATAGATAGATAGATAGACAGACAGAGAGACAGACAGATAGCCAGATGGATGGACAGATGGACGTACAGATGATAGATAGATAGACAGACAGATGGATCGATGGATGGATTGATGGTTAGATAGATAGATGGAAAGATGAACAGATAGACGGATGGACGGACAGACGGACGGATGGATAGATACAGATAGATAGATACAGACAGACGGATGGATGGATGGATAGATGGATGGACAGATTGATGGACAGATGATAGATAGATAGACGGACGGATGGATGGATGGATGGATAGATAGACGGATGGATGGACAGATGGATAGATACAGATAGAAACAGATAGATAGATAGATAGATACAGGTAGATATAGATAGATAGATACAGGTTGATATAGATAGATAGATACAGACAGACGGACTGACAGATGGATGGACAGATGATAGATAGATAGATAGACAGACGGACGGACAGATGGATGGATGGATAGATAGGTGGAGAGATGAATAGATAGATGGATGGATGAACAGATGGATAGATATAGATAGATAGATACAGGTAGATATAGATAGATAGATGGATACAGATAGATAGGTAGATACAGATTGATGGATGGATAGACAGACAGACGGATAGATGGATGGATAGATAGATGGAGAGATGAACAGACAGGTAGATGGATGGATGGATAGATAGATACAGGTAGATAGATATTGATACAGAAAGAAAGAAAGATAGATAGATAGATAGATAGATAGATAGATAGATAGAATAGATAGATAGATAGAAAGAAATCAATTGTTTAACCAATGTCCTGTATTGTATTGGTCACTAATACTATTAACCCCCCCACCCCAAAGGAAAAATTCATTGTGTCTGAAGTGTGCTAAAGTCAAAGCAATAACCTGGGATGTTCCAACTACAACCTTGTGATGTGAGGCAATTGTTTGAAAATGTACCTGGTTTATGCATGTTCATGAAAGCTACTTGATGTTTCTGCATTGTGTTATTGAGATGTCATTGAGTTTACTGCATGTGTATTTCAAGAGTTTGTTCTATGTTATCTGACTTGGCTTTCATATTTATAATATTTTATATCACATGTCTTCAGAATCAAGGCTTGAAGGTTGGCTCTCGATACCTAATAAGCCCAATATAAAAAGATATGGCTGGAAGAAGCAGGTGAGATTTACATGAAGAATTGTGTTTTAATCTGTATTACATTGTGCTTTTCAAAAAATCATGTTTTTTTTTTTGTTTGGTTTTTTTTTGGTAGTATGTTGTGGTGAGCAGTAAGAAAATACTGTTTTACAATGATGAGCAAGATAAGGAGCAGTCCAACCCCTCTATGGTACTAGATATTGAGTAAGTATTCCGATGAAAACCTACTTCTTAACTGTACATTTCTTCTCTTGGAGCTGAACAATCGGAATAATTTGTCTTCATTAAAACTTTTGCAAACAGTAAACTATTCCACGTGCGTCCTGTCACACAAGGTGACGTGTATCGAGCCGAGACGGATGAAATTCCCAGAATATTCCAGGTTAGTTATTTTCAGACGTAACACACATCAACACTGTTAAAAGGAAAAATTACAATTTTATTTGTTTCATTGATAAATAAGAATAGAAATATTTTTGAAATGTAGTTTAAAACTCATGTCAAGTTCGGTATGTGTTGGTTTGATACATTTTGATAAACATTTGTATCATATTTGACAATTGTTTTAGAATAATAAAATATTTGTACCTTAAAATGTCACGTGGTGTGATCAAGTAAATTGTAATAATGTTGAGTTCTTAAGAAGCTAAGCTAAGAATCGTCAAGCACGTTCCTCAAAGCCTTGGCTTCTAACACGTTCCTGTTAGAAGCCAAACTGGAGTGACTGTTTCATCTCACACAGTAAGTCACACTCTGCAAAGAAGTGGAATGCATGTTGTCATTCACGCAGGAAGGCACTGCTGAAGACAAAGCATAAAAAAAGATTGTTTAGCCTTTACCAAGACTCATACTGATAAAGGTGCAGACCTCTGAGAATCTATAAGCTGTCCTCATGGTGGTGGTAAAGTTTTTTGGGGATTTATGACATTATGATATCATAAAATGACCTGTTCTTTTATCTTTTTTTCAAACTTGCTTGCAAGCAAAATGAGCAATATATTTTTTGTTCCTCAGATCCTTTATGCCAATGAAGGTGAGTGTAGGAAGGAAGCAGACATGGAGAGTGTTCCTCAGGGTGATAAAGCCAACTGCTTGCCCCACAAAGGCCATGAGTTCATCCCGACTCTCTACCATTTCCCTTCTAACTGTGAGGCTTGCTCCAAACCGCTGTGGCACGTGTTCAAGCCCCCGCCAGCCCTGGAGTGCCGCCGATGCCACGTCAAGTGCCACAAAGACCATCTGGACAAGAAGGAGGATGTTATCGCCCCTTGCAAAGGTGAGACACCAGGAGAAACAAACAGATGTTTGTTCTTTCTTCATTGTGGTTAACCAGCTGCACTGGAAATATAGTAGTCTATTACTTTATATTTGGAGTGATTGTGCCAACTTCCTTTGACAGCAGACTTCTTTAGTCAGAGCTAAATATATGGCAAAGCTTGTACATGTGTAAGCGCCTGATTTTTTTGATTTTTTTCTTACCCCTCAGTGAATTACGATGTGACGTCAGCTCGAGACATGCTGCTTCTGGCCTTGTCTCAAGATGAGCAGAAGAAATGGATCGGGCATCTCGGCAAAAAGATCCCCAAGACTCCACCTTCAACCTTCTCAAGGGCATCTCCCCGCTCCATGTCCACTCGCTCCGTAGCAAACCAGTCTTTCCGCAAGAACCCCAAAAACATCCCAGGAAAGCCAAGGTAACTACAGCTGTGCAAGTACCACACTCATCTGAAATCACGGTGTGCATCACACACTGGAATAAGCAAGAGAAACGTGTTTTGTTTTTTATTTCAGTACAATATAAATAACCCAGTTTATCCCGTGAACTTACGCAGGTTTATAAAATGGGTGAATCTCATGAAACTTGTCAAGTACATGTTCAGGTCATATTTCATATTAGCATTATTGTAAAAAACAAAACAAATTATTGTGTGTGTGTGTGTGTGTGTGTGTGTGTGTGTGTGTGTGTGTGTGTATATGTGTAAATATATGTATATGTATGTTTAAATGTATGTATGTGTGTATATGCATGTATATACACTCACCTAAAGGATTATTAGGAACACCATACTAATACTGTGTTTGACCCCCTTTCGCCTTCAGAACTGCCTTAATTCTACGTGGCATTGATTCAACAAGGTGCTGAAAGCATTCTTTAGAAATGTTGGCCCATATTGATAGGATAGCATCTTGCAGTTGATGGAGATTTGTGGGATGCACATCCAGGGCACGAAACTCCCGTTCCACCACATCCCAAAGATGCTCTATTGGGTTGAGATCTGGTGACTGTGGGGGCCATTTTAGTACAGTGAACTCATTGTCATGTTCAAGAAACCAATTTGAAATGATTCGAGCTTTGTGACATGGTGCATTATCCTGCTGGAAGTAGCCATCAGAGGATGGGTACATGGTGGCCATAAAGGGATGGACATGGTCAGAAACAATGCTCAGGTAGGCCGTGGCATTTAAACGATGCCCAATTGGCACTAAGGGGCCTAAAGTGTGCCAAGAAAACATCCCCCACACCATTACACCACCACCACCAGCCTGCACTGTGGTAACAAGGCATGATGGATCCATGTTCTCATTCTGTTTATGTCAAATTCTGACTCTACCATCTGAATGTCTCAACAGAAATCGAGACTCATCAGACCAGGCAACATTTTTCCAGTCTTCAACTGTCCAATTTTGGTGAGCTCTTGCAAATTGTAGCCTCTTTTTCCTATTTGTAGTGGAGATGAGTGGTACCCGGTGGGGTCTTCTGCTGTTGTAGCCCATCCGCCTCAAGGTTGTGCGTGTTGTGGCTTCACAAATGCTTTGCTGCATACCTCGGTTGTAACGAGCGGTTATTTCAGGCAACGTTGCTCTTCTATCAGCTTGAATCAGTCGGCCCATTCTCCTCTGACCTCTAGCATCAACAAGGCATTTTCAGCCCACAGGACTGCCGCGATACTGGATGTTTTTCCCTTTTCACACCATTCTTTGTAAACCCTAGAAATGGTTGTGCGTGAAAATCCCAGTAACTGAGCAGATTGTGAAATACTCAGACCGACCCGTCTGGCACCAACAACCATGCCACGCTCAAAATTGCTGAAATCACCTTTCTTTCCCATTCTGACATTCAGTTTGGAGTTCAGGAGATTGTCTTGACCAGGACCACACCCCTAAATGCATTGAAGCAACTGCCATGTGATTGGTTGATTAGATAATTGCATTAATGAGAAATTGAACAGGTGTTCCTAATAATCCTTTAGGTGAGTGTATGTATGTATATGTATATATGTGTATTCCTCATATTCCTCTGATTTATATAGTAATTTCTTTCTATACTGTATCTTGCTGTACTAACTATCTAGTAAGTATCTAATAATAATCACCATTAAAATAATGGAAATTACATAAAAAAGAGCATTTGGTGAGACAATATGCTTAGAAACAATGATGTCACTGAATAGTTGTAATTTTCTTTATGCCAAATATAAATTCTCATTTGTTTTATTTATGGAGTGAAATGTGACTCGGACATGTTTAGTGAGATTCACCCTCTAACCATTGCAGATATAGATGTAGAGAGCTACAATTCAGATCTTGAAGGCCATGAAGCTGCAGGCTGTAATGGCGAGGTAGTGTCGTGACTGGCTCTTTATCTCCTGTTGTCTTGTAGCAGGGCGCAGTCCACTCTCCAAACGGCAGTCACAACATCCAGTAAATGCTGACAACAACATACAGCTGCTCCAGACCTTAGATTTCTAATGGTGTCTTCAGTATAGTCGTCGACTCCTCCATGTTTGTCTAGTTCATTTATTAACAGTGTTTAAGGTTGAGGTTAACTGTGGTGACATATCCTCTTGCAGGCTGGCCTTTTCGGTTTACTCTGGGGTTTTGTGCACCATAATGGCAAATTCTTTCATTAACTAAACCATCTTTGGGACAATTAAAGGGGAATTTGCTTTAGTTTAGCTAGACAGATGTTCTCTGCAGGCTTGACTTTAATCTACTTTGGTAACTAACAAAGGGACATGGGTGAATCTCACGCATGCTGTGAAGAACACTGACAGATCATATTTCTACGCAAATTCTCATCAGAAGAAAGAAATAAGGGCTTCATTTAAGCACAATATATATTTTTTTGACATTTAGATTTTTAGGGTCAAAATGTACCTGAACTTGTGTTTGTGAGATTCAGCCAGATAATCTATCTTGAGATGTGTGTTGAACTTTGGATCACAATATGTAAAGTTCTATAGTAACAATATAATCCGAACTTCTAACTTCATTACAAAGCCTTACAAACATACACTGGACATTTCTTTTTCTTCTTTCTTCCAGCTAACCATCTCAACCGTTGGATTGAATTGGGACTTTGTAATTTCCTCTCAGAAAAAAAAAACATCATCAACATAAAAAAAAAAAATAGTAAAACAAATATTGTAAACAAAACTTGGAATTAACCTTAAAATGACATTTCACAACTGTATTAAACTAAACAGACAGTAATTGGTGCTGTTATTCAGGATTCACCCATCACGAGGCATCGTGGACATTTTAAGGCCTCCTTTTCTGTCCTGTCCTCTCCGTAACACTGAGATTTCCTCATCTTCCATCTGTTCCACACCATGACTTCCCAGAGGAATGCTTGGACATCTTTTCACAACCTGGGAAGGAAACTATAAGATGTTCACAAGCCCATGTCTCTTCGTTTGGACTCGGAACCTCTGGGTTTGGGACCATAGCTTGATTACATGGTGAAAGGCTACATTTTGGGGAATTAACTAGGAAATCTTTGGGGACAATCATCCTGATTTGCTAAGTATTTCTACCTAATTCGACTTTAATGCCTTCCTCTTTTGGATTCTGGTTGCCTTATTCTCTCCCTCAAAGTCTGAATGGAACATGAATCTGGTTGGGGCAAAGTATTGGGTACTGAGAGATTTGAGGGGGATTTCTTTTCAAGGAGCATGCAAGATAAATTCAGTCTATGCATAATATTATCACATTTTTCATTATTATTGTTTTTGGACGATTTGAGCCATAGGAATAACATCATAGTGGCTTCAGGAGATATAAAATATCATAGAAACCGTTGATATTTGTTTTTTCACGTGTGTTCTTTGGGTACATTGCTTCTGTAATATTTTTGTTTATTTTTTTGTAATGTATTGCCTTACATTTGATTAATAGATAAATGGTTCAAAAAGGAAAACATTAAGTTAACAAATGTAAAACTGCACTGTTTGAATTGTAAGTTATTTGTAGAAGACTAAACAGGTGCAGCATTTGGCTCACCTAGTGCCTTTTGGATAACGATTTTACTGCCATATCTGTTTGTGTTTCTCTCCAAAACAAGACAAATCTTAACTAAAATCATCCTTTGAAAACATTTAAGAAACGTATCACCCATGTCATGATTTTATCAGAACGGTCCACTCTATCGCTTTTATTAAACATTTGAGGAGTTAATTATTAAGCATTCTGCATGATGCAGGCAAGATGTCCTGTTATTTTCTAATATCAGAATATGTAAAAAGCAGTTAACTTCCCCACTTTCCCCTTCAAATCGTCTCCTTCAGTGTACATAAATGAAATGAGATCATGAATACCTCCTGAATTATCCAACATGGTTTTTACATATGTGTTCAGTAAATGAAGCACTGGAACTATGATCTGTTTTGTTTTGCATGTTAAATTGCATTGGAGGCCGCACTGATGGATATGTGTCAATAAACATATCTTTATCTATCACCGAAGACATTCCTCTTGTGTGTGTTTTATCTGTTTTTACCTACTTCGACAGAAACGTGTAAGATGGTTCTACACAACTGATGTTGACCTGAACAACAATACTGTAGTTTAGATTTTTGTGTTTAAGGGGGGGTGGCATGATTGAGGCTGCTGATATTTGCCAAGCTGTTTTCTTAAAAGTAATGGATAAAACCTGAAGACTTGGTAGCACTCAATATTTGATTCTAGCTCATATAGTTCCTCAGATATTTGGACCCGCTTAATGAATCTTAAACAACATGCTTAGAAGGGTAAGGATTGGGTGTCATTGAATTATTCAGAATAAAAAGACGTTCCCATAGTAATGGAAAAGCTATAATAATCCAAATGAAATGTACAAACCATTTTGTGTAAAAAAGAAAAGTATTTCATCCACTTAATTGAAATAGTCATGATGTTTTGTCCGAGGGTAACTGCCATTTAAACTTTCTCTGCTAACTGTCAGTATAGTAGCTACTAGCTAGCTACTAAAGTTGATGTAAGTGCATCTTCTACAATGCCTGATTTGACAGCGAAGTATGAAAAATGGTTTTCAAAGGATCTGGACACTACTGAGGGAAAGTGCAAATTTTGCAAGGCTTTCAAGGTGTCTAACGTGGCTTCTTTGAATTACCACTTTATTGGCAAAAGCACCAGCATGCAACTGTAACGGGGCCGAGAGTTAAAAAACCAGACTACGCCACTCCCAATTACTGTAACTAGGGTGGGAGACCAGTAACAAAAAAGCACACTGGTAACTAGCATCAAGACCAGACACCATTATATAAAAAGGTTTTCATTCCAATGTTAATACAAGCCTAAAGAAAAGATGAGAAATGAATGAAAGGAAATCAGAATGTCTTGAATATCTTTAGAACGATGGACACGTTCCCTACCTGAACCTATGTGTACCACATACTGTATACTGGGGCTTGCTTGGTCTTTGTTGGCATACAACAACAACATAGGGCCAACACAGTCTTTCCAACCATCTTTTAGATTACCTGGCTTTTTACTCTGATCATGGACCAGGATCCACTCCCTTGGCAGCAAAGATAGCAGAAAAGCTTCTGCTGCATTGTCCCATTCTTCTGTATTAGCCAGTTCTCAGCTTTTTATGATGGCTTCGAACCACCCATCAGTGTTAAAGGCTGGTCCACTTCGGGCAGGCCCAGCATCACGTCCCTTGGAAGCCTGCCATCTTTTCTAAGCATCAAATAAACTGGTATATTTAGTTGAATGGATGGTATTGTTGTAAATGGAAACCAACTCACCCACATGGTCTGGACAGTTTTCTTTATGGTCTATAGACTACATACAGACTAGAGACCCTTCTTCGATCATCACTTAATACATATGAGATAATTAATAATAATTCCTCTTTAGCTAATTCTGTTCTTCAAATGCATGAGTGGATTCGATTAGTATAACTGGATTGAATTGTCTGAGATAATTGCACGAGGGTAAGAACCAAGGTCAATGCAGACAGAAAACCTTAAAGTTTATCCATGAATAAAATTGTGAAAAAAGACTTTATATATAGCGGCTATGGCTCAGGTGGTAGAGCGAGTCGGCCACTAATCGCAGGGTTGGCGGTTCGATTCCTGGCCCACATGACTCCACATGCCGAAGTGTCCTTGGGCAAGACACTGGACCCCAAGTTGCTCCCAATGGCAGGCTAGTGCCTTCCATGGCAGCTCTGCCATCATTGGTGTGTTTGTGTGAATGGGTGAATGAGTCACAGTGTAAAGCTCTTTGAAAACCACTAAGATTAAAAAAGTGCTCTATAATTGCAGACCATTTATGAAAAAATATGAAGTACCATAGATTACTCCCTCACAACTAAAGTGGTACCTCTAAATAAGCAAAATTAGCTATACCTATTATTATTCATAAAACTATAATTATACTAAATGTATTCTCGCCTCTGCTTCAAAAGGGTGCTCTGGTAAGAATAATGCAGAGGCTGGGACAGACTTCCAGTATCGCATCTGCTTATAAAGGTGCAATATAATCCTGTTTATGTTAAATAAGCCTGCTCCCGAGCAGGTTTGAGTTTACAAACCTCTTGCCATGATAGCTACTCCAAGATGTTCTTTGTAGAATGTAACAATCCATGATCAGGTCTATTCGTCAACAGTACATCAATGTACAAAATAATGGGCCCCTTGGTTCGGTGACCTTTTTCGACAAAACCTGCACATTGCTAAATGTCCATGTTAATCACAGTGCTACTGCAACCCCCAACCTAATAACCTAGACATTTTTCAAAATCCTGAAACTATTTATTTCCAGGATTCATTTAGATTTTGAATCAAACTTTTGAACCCACATTGTGTTTACATTTGCTCTTTTCCTCGGTAATGTATTGAGATTCACAGTTAGGTGTTGTTCTGAATTGATTTTGCAGCAATATCAGCTGTTGATGTGCTAATGTTTTGCATGTGCTGTGCTTATCTGTTGAATAGCACAGTTTTGTCACACTTTAATGTTTAGTTTCCCATTATAACAACATGCTGTGTGATTATGAGGAAGCATTACATCAAGAGGTTTGCTTGGCATGCAGGCACTTCCTTTAAAATAGTCCTCTCTCGCTATTGTTTGCGTGACAGTGATTACCCCTCCACGTGCCCAACATTGGTGCCATAGGTTGCTGGCCCCTGATATAGAATAATAAGGGTTCTATTGAAACTTTCACAGTCCCTTTTACCTGATGGATGCTAGGGTGTTGTCTGACTCTTTTCCACCCCATACAAAGTAGCACAGTTATCTGATTATGGGATTTGATTGTGTTCTTATCTGCAGAGGATGCCATTTTGCAATGTAAGTTTGTCCCAGTACTTTAGCAAACTGCAGCACTGATTTGGGTATTTCTAATCTTCCTGAAGCCTCTGGGCATTGGCCTTGACTCAGGACATGCATCACACACTTCATGGTTTCACCTTCACTCTGTGAATTTTGCCACCAGTTAGGAGTACAGCCAGGTATGGCCTCCCCTTGCAACACCACATCCTGTCTCGTACCTTGGCAGCTCACCTCTGTTAGTTGTGCAGACACTGTCAGTCCTGTAGACGATTGAAAAGAAGGCATGAAGTTAGCATGGCTCATTCGACTTCCTTGACAGGACATCAGTATTTGTGCATTGACAACCTGATCAGTACTTGATGAAAAAAATTATAGCTGGCCAATTGAGCAGCCCACCATTGGTCAGTCCCTTTGAAGGTTGCTGTCTGAATATTCAAGTCTTCACTGACCATTACCAGTAAAGACAGTCATTTTTTCAAGTACTCCTTTAACTCCTAAAAATTCCAGTTTGAAAGAGCTGATTTAAATCATTCTTCTGTTAGGTGTGGACTTGCATAGGCTATCGTACACTCTTTAATATCCTGTTGTTAAGTCAGTACTGCTCCTAGGCCAAGGTTTCTGGCATCTGTATACAAAGAGAATTGAAGAGAAAAGTCTGCAAAGTCCAACATTGGTGACTCAAACAAATGATGTTTTAAGTGATCATTGGCCCTTGTGCAATCATCAGTCCACTGTCCCAGGGCTGCCCTCTTTTGCTCATTGCCTTTGGTAACTGGTGAAGCGGGGAATCATCAGATGCAAAGTCCTTTATGAATCTGCTAGAATACCATATAAATCCCTGAAAGGAAGGCAACTCTGTGACTATTTTGGGCCTTTTACACTTACAGACATCTTCCACCTTCTTAGGATTTGGCATTACCGCATTTGGAGTGATAAAGTGTCCCAAATTTATTTTTCTGGTTTTAATTTCAATCTGAAATGCTGGAATTTGAATTCTAGATGTGGTAAATAACAATCAAAATCCTTGGACTATACAATCACATCATCAAGGTAGATAAGGCCTCTGAGCACACTTCACCCCAAAAACTCTCCATTAATCTTTGAAATGTTGCCGGTGCTTTAGTCAGTCCAAAAGGCATCCTTTCAAACTATCATGTGAAGGCAGTTGTTTCTCGGGCTACTGGATCCACATCCAATTCCTATTAACCCCTGGCCAAATCTATGGTTGAGAACCACCTGGCCTTGGTAACAAAAAAAGGAATTCATCCACCCTGGGAAGCAGGTAAGCATCTTTCCTTGTCACAGCAATCACTTTCCTCAGACAAGATGCACTGCTGTGTTCTGAACTCTCCGTAGCAGCTTAATCACACTAACTGGGAGGTCGGCCAACAGAGCGTTGCAGTAGTCCATTCTTGAAATGATTAGATCCCTGATCCAGGAGCTGTGCAGCATATTCAGATAGGAAAGGTCTGATTTTCCTGATGTTGTAAACCGCAAACCTGCAAAACCGGGTCAAGTCAAGTCAAGTGGTTTTTATTGTCGTTTCAACCATATACAGTTAGTACAGTACACAGCAAAACGAGACAACGTTCCTCCAGGACCATGGTGCTACATAAAAAAAAACAAAGGACCAACACAGGACCACATGAGACAACACAACGAAATAAAATACCTATATAAACTACCTATATATACCTATATAAAGTGCACGTGCAAACATGTGCAAAAAGTACAGGACAGTACAACAAATTACTGACAATGAACAGGACAATAGACAGTGCAGTGCCGACCAGTACTCAGTAGTGCAAAAAGATGACAGTTTCTAAAAATGTAAACATAACATACTATGAGATAATGTTCTATGCACATAGCAGTTATTGAGGTAGCAGACAGTTATAAAGTGACAGTTATTAAAGTGCAACTCAGGACACGTGTGTGTCAAACCAGTCTCTGTGTATTGAGGAGTCTGATGGCTTGGGGGAAGAAGCTGTTACACAGTCTGGCCGTGAGGGCCCGAATGCTTCGGTACCTCTTGCCAGACGGGAGGAGGGTAAAGAGTTTGTGTGAGGGGTGTGTGGGGTCAGTCCACAATGCTGGTTGCTTTATGGATACAGTGTTTTTTGTAAATGTCTTTGATGGAGGGAAGAGAGACCCCAATGATCTTCTCAGCTGTCCTCACTATCCTCTGCAGGGCTTTGCGGTCCGAAACGGTGCAAGTCCCAAACTAGGCAGTGATGCAGCTGCTCAGGATGCTCTCAATAGTCCCTCTATAGAATGTAGTGAGGATGGGGGTTGGGAGATGTGCTTTCCTCAGCCTTCGAAGAAAGTAGAGACGCTGCTGGGCTTTCTTGGTGATAGAGCTGGTGTTGAGGGACCAGGTGAGGTTCTCCGCCAGGTGAACACCAAGAAATTTGGTGCTCTTGACGATCTCCACAGAGGAGCCGTCGATGTTCAGCGGAGTGTGTTCACCTTGTGCTCTCCTAAAGAGACTGAAAGAGGGTGAACTGAAAGCCCTTTTACAAGCATGACAAGGAAAAAGTAGTATAAGAAAAAGAATAGAAAAGAAGATAAACTTAACATAGTGAGAAAATAGTGGATGCCACTGCATACCTCCCTTCCACTAACCACTTATCTTCAGTTTATGTAAATGATGCTACAACTGCTCTTTGCTCAACATTAACAAAAGTGTGCAACCTTTCCTGTAGGTATTTAGTGCCTCACCATCCCCGTGCGGCCAAAGTATTAAGCTAACAGCAAGTTCCAAGATAAAGAGAATGACCCTAATATGAAACCAGCATTTGACACAGCATGATGTCTAAAATAAATATTACACTATAGGCTACCTTAAAATGGTTTCAGAAGCAAAAACAACTAAAACACTTTAAAAGGAGTGCAATATTGTCATTAAAATAACATTTAAGGATATGATAAAACAACCCTTACAAAAATTGAGAATTAATGGCAAATTTGCAGCAAACTTGCTGCAAATTCGCCACTGATGATTTTCAGTTTGAGTTTTGAGACAAACTCGTGGAAAATTGTCCATTTTTGCCAAAGGTTTGCTGGATGTTCCCCACTAACGGTGAAGAGCTTCAAACTTCTGACCAACATGTGTGGTGAATCACAAGCTCATTTGCGTGTGAAAATAACTAGCGGCAACTTTGTGGCTTGTTTCGATTTTTTTGTAACTAACCTCCATGCTGTACCAGAAGTCTTATTATAAGGTGAGCTTATAAGCTTAGTATAAAATAACATGGTGATCCCCTAGACATTCAATGGCGGTACACTGTCGAGGAGGCCATTCCTTTTGAATGGATGTCTATGGAGGAGATGCTTCAGTATGCGGAATAAACTGCTTTTGTTAGGAAACAGCTCATCACAAAATTTGTGGACTGCCTGTCTGTCAATCTTTAACATTTTACACTAAACAATCCTTTTATACTGAACTATGTGTGGAGTTTACTACAATAAAAATTGTTGTTTTAAAAGGGAAGATGCTGACAAGTGTCTGAACTCTTATTGTCAAAATCCTCTTGAACAACATGAGAATCTCTTTAAAGATAGGAGGCATAATCTGATGGATCCCACAAGACGACTCCATGAGATGATCTGCTCAAAACATAATAAACAGCTGGAAATCTACTGTCGTACTGACCAGATGTGCATTTGTTATCTGTGTACGATGGACGAACATAAAAACCATGATAATGTAACAGCTACTGCAGAGAGGACTGAGAAACAGGTTTGAACTGAAATCAGACACTGCTATGCTAATGCTAACAGTAATGCCAAGAACTGAATGTTGTGGCGTTTTATTTTAGATTGGTGTTATAGTGATTTAGTTGCATGCATTTTTATGTCATGAGGTTTTACAGTTATTTGTTTTCAGAGTCTTTTGGGAGAGACACAGAGGAAACTGCAGCAAAGAATCCAGGAGAGCGAGAAAAAGCTTGAGGAGCTGAAAGAGACTGTGAAGTCTCATAAGGTGAGATTTGAACAGAAGAACATCTGCAGACAGCTGGAAGAACAGTTTCACTCTGTGTTAGGAAGCAGTAAGAGCTGATTGTAATGTGTGTGTAACAGCACTCTGCACAGACAGCAGTGAAGAACAGTGAGAAGATCTTTACTGAGCTGATGCGCTCTATTGAGAGAAGCTGCCCTGAGGTGACACAACTGATCAGAGATCAGAAAAAGACTTTATTGTCATTTAAATACATAGGAATTCTGAAATGTGCTGAACTATTGTATCAAACACTAGACACTATAACAGTACAGTACGGAAGACAACAGCAAGCAGCATAGACAGAACTAGAGACACAATAAATACATTTTATAGAATAGAAACTGTTTTGATCTTTGTCCCTGCATATCCCAGTACCGCTTAACAGAAAGAAGGGAGCTGAACAGCTTATAATAAATGATGAATTGAGCTGATTGATGGTCATTAATCATGATCTATAATCCTGTGCTGTGAGTGAGCCAAATTTCTGATAAAAACATGGTAAAGGGTCCCTGCAAATACTCAGATCAAGTGACTAAAACTCTGACATCAACTCACCATCTTTATCAAAAAGTAGGTTAGCCAGATGACTCATTTTTCCTGGGACAGTCCCATATTCAAGCACTTTTTCTAGTGTCCTGAAGTCGTGTTTTGTCCCGTATTTTCCCTATCCTAAAATTTCGAATCAAAGGTAGCCAAGGATACGGCTTGTAAAACCAATACAATCACACTGTGTTATTTGAAGTACTTGATTGGATTAAACTATCCAATCACAATCCCCTATCAATGGACATCCATTTAGTGAACTGATTGAAGTGTCAGTCTGAAACCGCACACAGGTGAAATATGTCAAGGAAGCGTGCATGTACATTTAATGAAGATCTTCAAAAATGTTTTACATTTGTAAAAAAGGAGTCACAGACAGAGTCTATTAAAGTGAGATGTGAGATTTGTGGAGCTCACTTTTCCATTTCCCATGGAGGCCACAACGACATACGGTTCATACAAAACATGTGGATGCTGCTAAAAGTAAATGTGCCACACCAAGTGTTAGCGACTTTTGGTGAAGCAAAGTTCCAATCTGACAAGGCGCATAAGTGAAGGACTTTTTGCTTATTATTCTGTTGTGCACGGCCATAGTTTTGCACATTCATGACCTGAGCAAAGTCTTGCAGGCCAGGCTGGAGGAATCAGTCATACCCTCTGACATTAAAAAGCAGTTGGATGCCCTCGATGAAGCTGGTGACATGCAAGCAGATTATTTCTTTTGTGCAGTTAGAAACTTTTATTCAGCGATCAGCATCGGTGCATTACCTCCAAAATTGGAGCCATTCATTGGAGAACTCAGGAAAAACTTGAGTGGGCCCTACTGAGAGACATCCCATAGTGGAAAGACATTCAGAGCAGCCTCGAACACCTCTACTCCAGAATCCCCGCTGTCAGTTTGATTGACAAAGCACGCTCTTTGATGAGTGGGACACTCAATGTGACTCGTCGCATCACTGAGTGGAACATGAACAAGATGGCCGTGTCTGAGAGATAGACAAACGTTTTTTGTGAGCTGTAGAGCAAGACCATCAACTTTGGAGTCTGCCTGGGACCTCTTCATCTGTGGAGCGTGTGTTCTCATTAGTGAACACTGCACGGAGACTGGATAAATCTCGACTCAGTGTAACAGTCATGAATGCGATGCTTTTCGTACATCTTAATTTTGGACTGGACTGCTCTGCATTTTACAATAAACTCTTGAAAGACAAGCGCACACAGAAATATTGCAGCCAGTGAAAAGTACAAGGTGACAACAGTTACAGATGCGGATGCGCCCACTACTTCGCATTGATCTGCACCTAGGTAAGGATATGTAAATTTCATTTTTGCTGGGAGGGGTCTGTCTCGTTTTCCACAAGCAGGAATCTGGTCACCCTACTATTTAAACTCTCACTTGTGTTCTGTTCCCTGTCAGGTCGTCCTGTCGTTCTTGTCTCCAGTCAGTTCCTGTCTCTTGGTCAGTCTGGTTCTTTAGTTTCTCAGTTTTGTTTATTGCTTTGTGTTGTCATTTTTCCCCATCGTGGGTGTTCTTTTGTTAAGTTCGGTTTTTGGCATTCCTGGAATTGGGTCCTCATTTCTGTCCTGGATACATGTGATATCATTCTTATCTACTGACACAGAAATCATGGCGAGTATTAACAGTAATTGTATCTGAATGCACTTCACTTTTACTGGTTGATATTAGGTTTTGAAAAATGTAATTTATTGAAAAAATTATATATTTCTAAATTGAAATTACACATTATACAAGTCCAAACATTTTACCCACTCCATCATCTTCCAACAGCCTATTTTGCAGTGACTTAAAAATCACTCTGCGACAGTTATGACTTAATTTGATGTTCAAAGAGAGAGAGAATCTGCAGGGGAGGGCTGAGTCTTCTCACTGGAGGCGTTGAGTAGTACAGGTGATGAGTTGTCCTGTCCGTGTCTGCAGAGAAGCTCCTATCCACTGAAGAAGTGCATCTCGATGGCAAATCAGAGAGGGCTTTCAAGATGAGATGATGTTGCTGTCTTGAAGAAAGAAAATTCTGAAGAAATAGTGATTTTGCGCCCACTAATATAGGCCAACTGCGGGCCTAAAAGGGCAGGGCTCAAACGCTCTATTGAGAGAAGCCGCTCTGAGGTGACACAGCTGGTGATCAGAGATCAGGAAAAGTCTGCAGTGAGTCAAGCTGAAAGACTCTTGGAGCGAATGGAGCGGGAGTTTGCTGATCTGAGGAGGAGAGATGCTGAGCTGGAGCACACGCACATGATCACATTTCCTGCAGGTAAACAACTCTGAAAAACACAACAGTTCTCAGAGTGGATTCTGTCAATGGAGTGCCTCAGCTTAGTAAAGATCCTCTCAACTTCCTCCACTGTTGTTTCCCTCTGGCTAAACAGCATGAATATAATGCCAATATTAGATATATAAGTATAATACAAGTCTTGATTTATGTAGGTAAGCTGAGTAGATGCTGGTGGGCAATGTTTAAAACCAAACGATTTTTACAAACTCTAAGATGAATGATTATGTGTCGATGAAGTCCATCTTGAATTGACTGCAGAAGTGCACATAGATGCAGTGTCCTTTTTATTTGGCTGATGAAGGCTTTATTTGGCAAGTTACTAATTTGATTTTTACTGAATTTTGTTATGAAATTGAAATGCGTAAATCTTAAAAAAAAAAAAAAAAAAATGAATGTGCTATATATAGATTTTCCATCTGACATTTGGAGTGCACATACCCACTATACTGTCTGTACCCATGGAAGGGGACCCCCTGGTGGTCGCGGGCCCCTATGCTTATGTCGTTTTATATGTAGGGCCTGCACTGAGAGACGTTGAGCTGGAGCAGCTTTCACACACGTGGAGATCACGTCCATTTCTTGCAGGTTACACGGCTCTGAAAAGCAGGACATTGGGCATTAGCAAGATCTTCCCATTAAAGAATGTTCTTACCTAATTTGAATTTAAACCTATGATTACTACAGAATGTCCTCAATCAATTCTCCTCGAGGCATCATCTGGGGTTCCTCAGCTGCCACACCAGCGGCACCCTCTGGAGATCCTATACTCTATTATTTTGATTAGCATAAAATACTTTCCCTCCATTCTGGTTTCCATAGTGAGATATGTCCTGATAACCCTGAATATGAAACCAGGGAGTTTTTTCACTGTAAGTAACTACCAGAACATTTTAGGTATTCATTCTTAGAAGCTGAAAGACATTTAGCAAATTACAGTGATTATGAGCAACATGTTCATAACGTCAGTTCAAATCTACAACACTCCTGTGAAATGTCCACAGAGTAAACAGTGTGCTAAATAAAAATATACCTAAATAAACTCCTCCCAAACCAAACCGACTGTGGAATACAAATATAATTCTGAAAATGCAACCTCTGAATCACACTCATCATCGATTGTGTGAATGTGATTACTTCATTTGATTCCATTGGACCAGAACCTGTGTTTGAGATCGTTTGTGCGATGTGCCATCAGTGCCACAGGAAAAGGTAAACACATTTGAATTGAGACAAAGGTGTGTCTGATGGGGGAGGTCACTTATCAGTAACTTGGCAGAATGATATTGATGTAAGGGTACCTTTAGTATTCATTAGCGACATGTCGAGTTCCTGTGTGATCATGTTGTTTTGGAGGTGGAGGAACCTTTCTGGTGTCCTAGTGAGATATAACCAAATATACTGGTGGGAGACCAAAGTCTTATGATACAAATAATTGGCTATTTTCCTGTTCATGCTACAGCTTTGAGTTCTATTTGAGTGATAAATAAGTAACAGGATGTTACTGAGTCAAGATGTTTTTAAGTCTCTTATTATTCACACACACACACACACACACACACACACACACACACACACACACACACACACACACACACACACACCAATGAAGGCAGAGCTGCCATGCAAGGCGCTAACCTGCCATTGGGAGCAACTTGGGGTGCAGTGTCTTGCCCAAGGACACTTTGGCATGTGGAGTCGTGTGGGCCAGGAATCGAACCACCAACCTTGCAATCAGTGGCCAACCCGCTCTACCAACTGAGCAAAATAATTTAGTGTTTTGCTGGATAAAGCAGACATGCATCTAAAAACCTGCCCTTCTGTAAGCTGAGGCCAATGCCTTGTAGTGCATACAAACCTCCAGTAGTGGGAGCTCTATACCAGCCTATAAGGACAATTACCCTACCTTCCAATATTCCATAGGACAGTGTTTTCATATTTCATTATTGTTGAAATAAGTTTACATTTCTGCCAGTGAGAGCTTATTATAATTTTTATATTTTAACATTAGAATCACTTTGGCTCAGACATGGTGTCTCCTGCATAACTGATCCACCCCAACTTGTAATTATGTCATTCTATGAACAAGTGTTCACTGTATTGTAAGGCTGTGACAGTAGTTTGTGTACTGTAAGGCTTTGATTTCATTACTTTGATTTGTCTGAGCGAGACTGACTTTGGCTGTTTATATGTTTGCTAATTAAAAACACATAATTGTTCATAATTGTTTTTATGAATTATTTAATCGCTACTTGTTTAACAATATCAGTAACACTTTACAATCTGGCTGGCATTTTTTCACATTAGTAAATGCATATCCTGTATTAACAATGGATGAGATTTTATTATATAATGTATTAATCTGGGTTAATATTTATTTTTTAAATACAAGTGTTTGTTAGTTCACGTTAATTCCTAATGCATTAATGTATACATATTTAACTTAATTTAAGTATTAAAATAAAATAAAATGTATTAAATGAATAAACATGAACACAACGTTTATTGTAAGGTCATGTTAAGTAATGTAGTTCTTTTAATTCATTTTACTATCTTGATATGTTTGAAGTGTTTTCTTCAAATTTTTTATTATTCTCATATTTTTTTCCACCTGTGAAGCACTTTGAGCTGCATTTCATGTTTGAAAGGTGCTGTACAAATTAATATTATTATTATTATTATTATTAATATTATTATTATTATTATATAACTTGCCTACTTTCAACGAATACCACCTTATTGTACATTTACATGTATTCATTTGGCAGACGCTTTTATCCAAAGCGATTTACAAAAGAGGAAACATAAGCGAATCATCTTAAGGAGACAGAGGTACGAAAAGCGCCATACTTCAAATTTACACCAGCATCAGAATAATATTCAAAACAGACTAAAGTGCAACAGTTTTTATTTATTTTTTTTACTTGTAAAGTGTTATATCGATGTCTAGATAGCAAGATAGCATCTTTACTCAAAATTCAAACAGAAAATTAGAAGCAGAAGAAAAAAGTAATTTTACAAGTGTAAAGTCCTCATTCTAAATAAACTACATGCTTCGCGACAATTTCAACTGTGAAAAAAAAGTTGTCTATTATAGATACCAAATCATCAGAGTTGCAGCAAGATTATTTGCTCACTTTACCCTGACTGCACAGGTCAGTGTGATTTCTAAAATGAGTTGATTATTTTTCGTATTTTTCGACGGTTCCACCGTTCTTGGACAAATAAATGAACCTCAGAAGACCCCTGTGAGTTTCACGGAGAAACACACTGACAGCAAACGGTACGTGACGTGACCGAACAGACAGACAGTTCTTTCTAGAAAAAGAAGTGAAATCTGAACAGCAAGAGAAAGATGAGATCTCACCTCTGCTCGAAACCCTTTCATCTGGCCAAAGAATTCGGTAAGTAATGACATATCGTGTCGTCGGATAGAATACCTTCTGTGGCAGCTGAGGTAACATTTACATTTCATGTGCATTATATATTAGGTTCAAGGGTGAGTCAGGACTTGCTTGAAGTAATTTGCATGCAAATATATGGTAGTTTTACTGTCTTTGTTCCAAAAGGGGAGATTTGAATTCACGTTGTTTCTGGCTATTTTCTATTTATTTGCTTTGTTGTTATTATTATTATTATTATTATTTCAATGGGAATGCTGTCATTCATACCTACATGTTGATAGTATCATCCATACTGATATTTTATGGATGACAATGTAGCTAAAACACACAGATGTGTTTCACTGATCTTAAAATGTCACATATATGTACATATACATAACATATATTTTAAAGTACTACACAATTGTCTTTTTACATATGCTGTATATGTTTTTATATATCATGGTCATATTTCAGATTTCTTTATGGGTACTGAATATTCATTGGCAGTTATTGAACATAACATTTGCATCTAGTATTTTTCTACTATTTAAATGGCCTTGGATCATTTCAGTCATAACTGCACAGAATATGTTCATAGAAAGTGAGTATACAAAGTTTTTTTTAAGTCTGTCACTGATGATCTTTCCACTGAAGCCATTTCTTAGTAGTTTCAGCGGCATCACTAACAAGCAACTGCAATAATAACTATAGTTTCTGCCAAAATACCATGTTACTACAATTGTTACTACTGTAAAACTGTAAATTTACACAGGTAACTTGAAAGTAGCCAGCACATCCAGACTGATCTCACAGTTAAATCGGAAACCGTAAGCTTAATTTTTTATTTAGCTAAAATCGGTCTGTGCTAACCAAAATGCATAACACTGCCCCCAGTGGCCAAAGCAGTAAGTGTTGTTTGATGTATGGGCACATGTGAGCTCCGTTTTCCGGGTATATTGCACAGAGGGGGGCCAAAAGCGAGTTGCAAGTTGTACAGGCTGTAATATGGTGAAAAGGAATGGATATTTTATAAACTGTACCCCCAACCCAAACCCCAAAACTAAATCAACCATCAGTGCAGTGAAAATGTAATGATAGAGGGAAAAAATATAAACTCCGAATCACGCTCATCACTGATTATGTGAACTAGAACTATTGTAATCAACGTGCAGACTTCCCGTGTGATTATGTTGGCACATCATCAATTGGGAAAAAGAGAAAGCTTTTGCAGAAAGGTTCTGAAAGCTTTTTACACTGTTTGAAAGACCCATATTACAGTGGTCCCCAACCCTGTACCTTCACTGCACATTTTGTATATCTCCCTTTTCTGATGCACCCAATTTAGGTCTTGGAGTCGATGAGTTGAATCAGGTGTGTCTGATTAGAGAGATATCCAAAATGTGTACTGTTGGGGGGCCTCCAGGAGCAGAGTTGGGAACCACTGCCATATTAATTTGTTTTGATTATAAACATTAGTATCGATGATATTTTGGTGGAAACTATGTTTATCACGTTTATAAGGGGATTATAGGAATGGATGAACTTTTAAGTCTTGACTGTAGTTTGTTGCTATGCGTTGTCAGCTTTCAGCAGTTGAAGCTGTCTTTACGTAGCTGTTAGTAGATAAAGTCAAGAATTCAATATATAAAGGCTTTAAAGTGTCACAATCAATCAGTGTTCTTTTGTGAATCTTAAGTCATCTCTGGGTTGTATTCCTGGTACAACACATAAACCTGTCTTGAATACATTCCTTTCTAAACTGGACATTCATCTGATGTCCTTCAAGGTCCAATGACCTGGAGGTTTAAAGGCAATGTTTTGGTCACATTCCTGTGTACTCACAGCCTTATTCTTTCTCCCACCCCCTGAAGATTTCTACTCCGTGGCCTTAGAGGTCACAGACACTTCAGAGCCTAAGCCAAAATTCAGCTATGAGAAAGCTGGAGTCCTAAACATGCATTTGGTAATGAAACTGAAAGTACACCATAGAAAAGAAGGCAACTCCGAAAGCTCACGGTCTGTCATTGCCATATAAAGTTGACTTTGGTGTCAAGGTGAAGAAAATTCCAGCATGTTTTTTATAATGACCTAGCTGAACTGGTCCTAAAAAAATCTTTTACAACCCATTTACTTCTGTAATGTGACATATTTTACCAAGGAAAACAGGTAGGGAAAGACTTGAATTTATCTATCTCTCTCTATTGGTTAGATCATTCAAAGTCCAGTATAGTCTCATGAAAGCTGACAACTATTAATTCCTACTAAATGGCTAAATCGTAAGATATTGTATGATTTAGCTTTTACGAAAAGGTATGACTTTTATTCCCATAGAGATCAACCAATCAAAAAAATTATTTCAAATATATACATCAAATACAATTTTGCTAGCCTCCTATCCAACACTTTGTTTTAAGAAAGGGAATGTCAGTAAACAAATCTGCCCCCTCATTCTATATTTATGCAATACAAATGATTGATGTATTTAAATAGTCTGTAATACACTTTGTTTGTCTTGTCCAAACCCTAATGTATTTTTTTTTAGGGTTTGGATAAGGGGTCAGACCTGTTTCTCTTTCTTCCATGGTACACAACAGCGATTTTTCCCTTTAAAATCATTGGATAGATTTTGGGTTTGGGTGAGGGATTCAGCCCCAAGAATACATTGGTCTGACATGACCACTGAGAGTCCGTGCACAGGAAGCGTGATGCAAATTTTGTCATCATCAGAGCACTCGAGCTCTGATTGTTTGCTGCCCGATTTTTCTTACCTGTGCATACTCTGAATGCGCATAATGCTCATGCGCCTGGAATTATGTGCATGAATCAGTTGGTCCACAAGGTGGCGACACTCACAGTGGAGCTGATGCTTTTATGAAGAAGTGCCAGAAGGAGATTTAATCACCACTCAGCAACAGGAGAAACAACAGTGGATGTGCACGTCAAGAGCGCATGTGTGAGGAGGTCAGGAGATTCCTGCATTTGTATAGCAGTCAAATGAAGTACGCTTTGAAAGACTTGCGCGTTCAAGCGCCAAAACCCAATTATACGTTGTGCTTTAGACTTTATGGTTAGGTTTAGGCTTGGGTTTGGGGTTAAACTTAAGACAAATCGTAATAACACCGTTCTTAGATTTTTTTATTTTTATGGAAGTCGTACTTTTGTCGTACGTTTTGTCAATGCATAGAAGGGTCATTTCTTAGCTTATGGGGGCCCTAAGCAAAATTTTACTTATAGCTAACCCCCCACAACCAAACACACACACACACACACCCCACCCCAGATCCAGGCCCACCCAAGTATGATCCGACAAAATAGGCCCAGTCTTCAACAAATTTGAATATATTAACTTAAAATGGAATAGATTAAGTAAACAAAATCCAAAATTACCAATGAATTACCAATATTGTAAATAACTATACAAATTACCAATACATTTCTGTAAATAACAATAAATAACCATATACAACAGAAATAGGACCTTCAACATACAACCAATAGAGCACCGCTGTGCATTATTGCTTAACAGAATTTCTCCCTTCCCTATTTGGCCACAAGTGGGCCCACTATAACTGTCTAATTGAGCTAAAACCGCTGCCTGACCGTGCCTTCAGACCAGAGGTGGCGAGAGTGTGGCGGGATTGTCCCTGTAATAAGGGCTCTGTAAGTCCCTTTGGATAAAAGCGTCTGCCAAATGCATAAATGTAAATGTAAAATTCGCTCTGGGTGCCCTGCCAACAACGCTATGGAAGCTCTGACGTAGTTGAAATAGGCGGCAATGTTCGTTCAGAATGCTTGGTTTTGTGAACTATATTTAAAGGGGCTGCAAAACATCCAGACATGTCGACATATCACAAGTAGCATATATCAGGAGACCAAGATCAGGAGACCACCTCCCAAGATGTGCCGCGCCGCTTCTCGTCGCCGTGAGATGCTGGCTGTCACAGAAAATGAATGACTTCCGGTCGAATTGACGCTCTCAACGCCTCTGGTCTGAACGTACCATGAGGCTTACTCACAGATTGTTAGTTGCAGTGGTGGCTCGGGGTCCTAAGCTGCCACTTATGCTGCTTATAGCTAGAAACGGCCCTGACTCATAGGTAACTCACCATCTGTACTAATTATTGCATCTTGTAGTAAGATCAAGTTTTAAAAGTCTTTATGTGACTATTCCCAAGTGTCTTTACAAATAATAGTACTTTACAATCCCAGCAAGCAAGCCAAAGGCGACAGTGGCAAGGAAGATCTCCCTTGGTTCCTCTACTAAGATAAGTAGAGGAACCAAGGGAGAAACCAAGACTCAACCGAGGTCAGGTATTAATCAAGATGGAAACGGTTGGATATTAAGCTATACACTCTCTACACAACCAGTATATATTGGTCATTTAATTGGGTCCTCCTGCTTCTAATTAACCACTCCAAGTGATTAGGCCACCAGACCAACTGGCTAAATTCCACTCCATCAGCACAGCCTTAGAGCTTATGAAAGTGTGACCAGAGTTCTAGTTTGATTGGCTGCAAAGATGCAAGTTTGCTGGGTGGCCTTTCTGTGCGTGAGACATGTGCAGTTGTGTCCCCTGGCAGAGCCTTTAGGTCAGGGGTCTTGGATGGTGACCATCTGGACCTTTAAGGGGTGGTTTCCTAAGATGCTGCCTTTGTTTTCCCAAAACAATTGGAAGTTAATCTGGAGGAGATAAGAATAGCCCCTGTTACATCACTGCCATCAGCCTGTCTTCACTTAGGATGTAAAGAGACATCTCTTTCTCCTTTTTTCTCTTTCTTGAAAGAGGCTTTGAATGACCAGCTTCCCTTTTTTAGTGGGATTTGAACAAAAATGTTTTCTTTTGTAGCAGTCAAGGTTCTGATCTGTTGCTGCCATTTAGAGGGTTTGGTTACCAACTAGGATTTTAGGAACTCAAATTCAAAATATTTCATGCAAAAAGTAAAATACATAAAAAATGTTGATAAAAATAATCATCAAGATGTATTCACCTCTGTTTTCCACTAAATGAACTCAAGGGAGAATATTTAACCATTAAAAAAACAGCAATATTCTCCTTTATTTATTTTTCAATCAATTCATTGAACAGTTTGAACTGATTATCTGCAATGTTTCACACTTAACAACTCTGTTGCAATTTGTGCTATTGACGCTACTATAATAGTCTGTTTTAGTAGTCTCATGCTTGCAAGTCAAGAATTTAGAATAAAAAAGGGTCTACGCCTCTGCTTGGTTCCATTTTGGCCTGTCAGCTTTAAAGACTGCCACGTCACTTTGCTTCTTGAGGGCCTTTCAGTCTGAGTTTAAATTCAATCTTTAGCTTACCCATGTTTCCAATGGAGTGATTGAAAAGAGAGCCGTGGATTGTTTGCTGTTTGTTGGTTGCCAATGAGAATGCACTCCTTCACCCTAAAGCTCTTTTCCGTGGTTATACATGAAACTCTTTTGTCTCCGTGGGCCAGGAACCTGCATGGAGAAGACAAAGGTTCTGCTGAAAGCTGCTTGACATCTCCTACACAGATAACACAGCTGAATGTGACTTAGACCCTCCATTGTTGATCAATTTTTTATTTTTAGTTTTCCTGTTGCCAGGGCAACAGTTTTTAAAATATTCCCCTTTGCCATCTTTCATGAACTCTTAATTTCTTTCTTTCATCAATCTCATATCTTCTGTTTTGACATTGCTGTGTGTATAATATATCTCTCTGTCATAACAAGGTAAAGGGAATGAAGAAAAATCTAATATAAACAGCATTGGATATCAGTAGTCAAGAAGGGATGGTATTCAGTATCTAGTATTGATCTATTGTAACAAGACGATCAATCACTGGACAAAGAAAAGCAAACCGATCAGCAAAATCAGAATACAATTTTGTTGCTTTAATTACCATTACAATTATTGATGCATTATTGATGGTGATTTATAATCACCTTTGGGCCACTTAATCAGTAAGTGTCAAATCCTTGGTGTTTATGCACTTTGAATATTGTTGTAGGTAACTATTATATTTCACTAGGTGAAACCTGTCAAGAATACAGTATATGTAACATATATATATAAAACCTTAAAAGCAAAACAAATAACAGTAAGAAATACTCAATACTGTAATACAAATAAAATGAATTTATAATATAATCACTGAACATCACATTACTGCAAATGTTTTTTTCTGTAAAAATTCTGTATTACAATAATGAGAATCTAATTAGAAGAAGTGAAAATAAATTAACATCTTAATTATTTGTGAATAGAGATGATGTGAATAGAAATATAGAAAATTATTTGGATGTTATTGTGCCTAAAAATAGAAATAAAACAAGGATTAAAAATTGGGTTTGCATATCTGTTATCAGACACTTAAACACAAAAATTGTCATTATCGTATCGGTCATTAAAATCAATAATGAAAGGCTGTCAGTAGATTATGTAATTGTAACAAAGGTAAGGCATCGCCTCTGTTAATCAGCCGTGGACAATGTTATTAGCCGATGACAGATATTATTATGTTATTATTTTGAGTCTCTCTTGTTTCAGTAGTTTCTGCAGATAAGCAGAAGACTCTATGGCCACCAGTGACTTGCAGATGGCAAGATAAATAGATGCCCAACTAGCTGTTAAAATCCCTCCTATTGTTTTACACCCTTGATTTACCACGACTCAGGCAGCAGGTGCTTCTTTCTGTAGACAAACATCTTGGTCTTTCTAAAGCAGCAGCCTGTTCTACTGCATTTATCAGTCTAGATATGAATTGCCACACTGAGCCCTAGAGTTCAATTCCATACTGAACATGTACTTAAAGTTTGTCGTTATAGTGCTCAGATGCTTAGATCAGAGGCCAGTTTTGAATCTGTTTCAGAAAGCAGAATCTGTTTTAAAATGATCTGCCTTGAAATTTGGGATATAGAAACACTACTCCAAGATCAGTGTAATAAAGTAGCACATGGAGCTCAAATGAATTGGTGCTCACCCTTTCACTCCTGTGGCATTGTGAGCTGTAGCCATGGTTACCTGGTGACGTCAGAGTTGGTTTAGTTGTCAGTTCGAAGGCTTCGGCTCTGTAGAGTTCAACAGCATTTATCTTTGAGAAAGAACATGTTTATTACAGTTATGTTGTTAGTTAGAGATACTCCATTCACTGCCTTTGTGGTTTTTTTAAATGTTGTTTTCTATAACTATTCTTTTAGCACCCATGGCTTGTCCAAGTATTTAATGTAAACTAGAAATTATAATTGCTTTTACATTTCAAGTTAAAAAAAAGTATGCAGTTATAAATACAACATGACAGAAGTATTGTGCATGGTATATTGATGGGCAGAATATTTTGCAAATGTTAATCATGGACAAATGTTAAAGGACACACGGCTCAGTCTCATAAAATTTCCAGATTATACAAGGCTTATAAAAATTAGGCTGTGCACAACCCCTCAAACGCTGAATTGTTTTTCACTCAACAATCTCCATAAAGCACTCTAACATTGTCAAAGAAAAGGGAATCTAGATGTTTTACTTAATTATATAAAAAACAAATATTTAAAGTAATTATGTATTTACCTCATAATACCTGGTAGAAACACCTTTGATGGCAATTACAGCAGTAAAGGTCAATTTATACTTCTGCGTTCAACCCACGGCATAGCCTGATGCGCATCACGCCGAAAATTTAACTACGTGTCGGATCTACACATCATATCACATTGTATTTGGGTTCATTTTAACCTGGAGCATCTGCTGTTTTTAGATTCTGCTTCTTGAAGTTTTACAAGCAAAAACATCTTTTTACAACTTACAAACTCTTTTACCCGATATATATTTGGTCTGAATAACAATATGCTTGTTTTACTTTATTCGTCGAGACCTTTCCGATCTTTCTGATGGTTTAAAACAAATTTTTTATAGTATGACATACAGTAAGTAATCATATATTTTTATTGCAAGTAGTGAAAACCGAATCCTTGTATTTTGTCTGCAAAAAAACTTGTTAATAGTCCTTCTTATATGAATTGTAAACTGTAGCTTCTACGTTTTAAAATGACATCTATTTTGGCCAAGCGAGTAGTTATTCGTTAATTTAATAATTAAACACTGCTTAAAGGCTACGGCATAGGTTTGATGCAGAACTATAAATCGGCCTTACAGTAACAATTGTTTAATTTCTAGAACATTGAACTTTGCCATTCTCTCCAGTCTTTTGTCAGAATTAAGAAAGATTATTATTTTTAATTTATAATTTTTTTATGGAGGTTTTACATGGCCACTTCATAACATTAACCTTTCTAGTATTAAGAATTATGGAACTTGTGTCATGTTTTTAGTTATTCTCCTGTGACTGTCCAAATGGTTTGCAGCAATTTTTCAAAGCAAGGCAATTTATTTATAAAGCACAATTAAAAACAATAGTTAGTTGACCAATATGCTGTACAATTCTTATAATATATGCAAAAAGCAAAGACATACAGTACACACCAATATTATACAACACAGACATCAATTTGGATTTTTCTGATTCAGCTCCTTTGTCTCCAATCAAGTAAGAGTTACTTTACTGGTGAATTAAATAATTATTTATTGTTCATTTTAATTGCATTTTGCCGTAATTGGTGACAACAACAATTTTGAGTGTAATAGGCCTCCATTCTGTTTCCAAGCTGTAACAATAAATAGTGAACAAGTCCAAGGGTGCAATGGCACTCTACAAACTGACCATTCCTTGAACTCTTATAATTGTTCTAAAAGGTTCCTAAAAGCCCCACTTGATTTTGCTCTCTCATTTGTTTTCTTAAATGTGACGTAAATCCGAGATTGAAAAGTGGCGCATATGTTCATAACTACATGCTTGATTTTAAGCTGTTTTAATCTATTTGCCCTGTTAAGTTAAAGTGGCCAATGGCTTATTGCTCCCTTCCACCTGATGACTCTGGGAATCAGCGCTGACCCCTGTCCTCTACCAATCTCATCAGCTGCAGTGGAGACCTGGCTGTCTTGTAAACTTTTAACCTGTCCCCTTCTTTAATGACAGGGCAAGAATGTCTGGATCTCTGCTTTGCATTGTCTTCTCCTCCCTTGAGTAAAAACAGCAGAGGGAATGCAAGCTGGGTTATTGATGGGTTTAATAGGAGCCATATCTGGCAGTGCAATGTCTTTTCCCATTATTCTCTTTAATAGCATACTAATGTGAGCAATAAGGAAGTTAGAAAGTTTGGTTAAAAGGCATTTAATGAATGTTATGTGATGGGTCCAGTGACTGTATTGATCTTACTTATTGATTTTACAATATTCAGTTTCATATAACAGAAAAGACATGGGTAGTTGACATTAAATTATTTAGGTAAGCTGACATGTTCTGCTGTGCTATACTACATTTATTCTAAAACTAATAGAAAGAGCATTTCACAGATTTGTATTATAAATATACTGTAGATTGTATGAGCTCACATTTATTAAGCGACTGCATGGAGTAGTTGTACCTTTTAAAAAAGGTGATTACAAAAATTGAAAAGTTTAACGGAAAATCTTGATAATGATTCAAATATTTGGATTTATTTTTAATATGAGCTGACAATCTTTTCTTTGATTTTGTCTTAAAAAAAAAAAAAAAAAATCAGTGTATAGCCCACTGGTGTCCCTTCTGAAGAGTTTCATTATTCAGCTCTGAAAAGACTTTAAAAAGTGTCTGCCACACAGTCTGGGGTTTGGATTCGACAATGTCACACAATTGGATCAATGTAGCTAATTTGACAAAAGATCATGTCCCCTCCCCCCTCTGAATGGAGATGTCAAAGGTTGCTGACCTCCTGCTTTCATGTGCATTGATAGTTTCTCGGGAGGTGGGCTTCTCTCCTCCAAAGCCCTTCACATCAGCTAATATATCTTTGTTTGGACCTGAAAGCTGTTGTCTTACATTTTCGTCACACCATTTTTTTTAAGGTGGCAAATTTGACTGTAAGGAAAGCATCATCAACAGCAAAATAAAACATGTGCAAATTTTGTCAGTACAAATTCCTAACACCATTTCAAGGAAAAGTTTTATACTAAATATTCAACATATTTAAAATTTTACAATTGTATTTTTAGTTTTATTTCAGGACTGGCCATCAAGAGAACCGAGAGGGCTGGTGGGTCGGTCGCAATAAGCCAAAATGACACCCCAACACCACTCAACAACTTGGTTCAACTACCCACCAATCCCATCCCACCGCTCACCCTGCTCAGCAACATTTTGGCCAGTTGCTATGTAAAATCCTGGGCCAATTTCTCTTCCCAGTCCAGCACTGGTAGTTTCGTTCAGTTTGATTGATAATCACAACCAATTCTCAATAGCATTCATTTTGGGGTGGGGACTACCTGTTTGACTGACCAATAGAAGTGTGTCTGGGACACCTGTTTGAAAACAGACACCATTTTTGCAAAATTGACATAAATGATATGGCCTTTAAATCACAGGATAGCACAGTGCTTTACGGAAGTGTACTGTAGCTCTTTTTAAGTAGAGTACAGTTTAATCTTATCTTGAGCAGATGGGTGCTGGACCTCCTCCTCATCTCCATCAAAAGCCTAATATCTGCAGCCACCTCAGCGCACCCAGCTTATCTGCTCTGGCCTCCAGACATTTGTCAGCAAACATGTCTGGAAACAAAGCTTGAAGGAAGACTTGTCAGGGTGAAGGTGGAGAAGGCCGTGTTGAGCACAGTGGAGGGTGCTGTAGCACAAAGACTGATTAGCAACACTGATTTCAATATGTGAGCCAGAGGCTTCTAGAGAAGTCATAAAACGTGGTGCTTGTCTTACTGTAAATATAACAATAATTAAAAAGTAGAGTTCTGTAGATTTGATGAGAGAAGAATATATGACAAAACTCGCTACCACAATGCTAAGGTGTTCTGGGTGCTTGTTTTGTGTTTGCTACGTTGTTGTGGGTGTTTGCTAGGTGGTTGCAAACAGAAGAGCCCATATTCTGGTCCCTAGATATGTCTCGAATACATACTTCAGTGTAAGTCAATTAGATGTTTTTGGTTTTATTATAGTTCGCTAGGCAAATCCCAGCCTTTTGTGACCGTGCCAACATTTTTGCAAATTGAAATGACGTGCTTCATTACATGTCACGCTGCAGTTTCCCAGTGAAATGTCCAGTGGGGGGCGCCAAAAGCGAGTGAAATGGTGTCGTAATTAGATAAGGATTTTTTTAGGTGAATATTAGATGGAGGTTTTAATGAGTAAAACGTACCTCCCTAACCTAAAACTTTAACCTAAACCTAACAAATAGTGTTTTAAAAACCAGTGAGATGTAAACAAAACCAACATCCTTACCCTTAACCAACATGTAAACCTAACTGATAGTGTCCAAAAACAAAATACAAATTGAAAAGGACATTTTCTGAAACAACCACGTCATTAGGTGTATCTTCTATGTCAATTTCATCTCACATATCAGTTTGCGTGTTTGGCTGGGCTTGAACCGTGGATTTCCGAGTTCAACACTCCTATCAGGTGAGCTACCACACAAGCTAGTCACATTGGATTAAGTGTGTGGATGTAGGTGGGTTTGTAATACAAGCATTAAAATGTGTCATTTTTCAAATGCTGCTTTATAGTAACAGTGTTTCGATATTATAACATAGCTTAAATAGTGCGAAAAATAAATGTTAATAAATTCATACTCAGCTGTTGCAGTCGTAATTTGTGTGAAAGTGAATAAAACACACAGTTGTTGTAGCGCATCTTTTGTTAATTTTTACCAAGAAGCTGCGTGAAAATGTAGAAGTCAGTAAAGCATGTATGATATGGTTCTTTTATATTCATAGAGAACAATTCACACAAATATTTTGCAAACCCTTTCAAATTACTAAAAATCCTTGAACAGTTTTGCCACTGAATCCTATTTTTACAACTAGTTTAAAAAAATAAAGCTATTATATCTAACTTTTCATTTTTATAATACTCCTATCCAGCCTTATTATGTAGAGACAACTATAAGTAAACCATCTGTAGGTTGATTTGGCTGAAAACTGTAAACACTGGTGTGCTATCAGATATTGCTCTGTTTATTTGAGCGACCTTTCCAGCTCATCTGTTTGTTCAACCAATGGCAGATGGTGGGTGTTTTCGGGAAAGCTATATGAAAATAATATGTATTTTTCCAGACTTGTGAGGTGGTGCTATTTGCATGGAAATTACACTCTTCTAATTTAATGAACCTAAAATTCTACTAGATTTACTAGCAGTAATAATAAGCTAAATGTACTCTTTGACTGTGGGTTAGACTACTGAAAGCTGTCACCGAAAGCAGCCAGAATTGTGGCTGACAATTAATGGCCATAAAAATTATTGCAACAAATGATTTAATAGTCTGTTTTGATACAGTAAACGCTTAAACAAGCTTATAAGCATATAAGCAAGTTCACAATAATCACGGTAACCTCAAAATCATGATTTGATCAAAAAATCGCAATGGGCCTCGTTAGACCTGAAGACTGGTGTAACGTAACCATAAGCAAAAATAAATAAATCTGTACTTGGCAGGATGGTGAAGTAATTTATTTTAGCGCATGGTCTGCGATGATACTCCCAAATGATACCCCCCTCACAAAAACCACCTCACAGCATATTTCCATCCCTTGGAGGTTCTGTATGGACCTTACAATCTTGCCATTTATCCTTGGAAATGGTTCACAAGATTCCTTCACAGTGAGAAGGTGATAATCCTCATAAAAATCCCGCTCTATAATTGTTTGTGTTTCCAAGCACTGTTTTGTTTCAGCGGAGAGTTCTGTCCAAATGTTTTAGCATTCTTCGACCTTTTTTGGTGGTCTACATGAAGCACTTGGTTAAGCCCAAGGTCAGCGGTACTTCTGGCTCAGGAGAGATGGGGTGAGGGGTGGGGAGTGAAAGCTTATGTGGGCGGGCTGGCTGGCCAAAGTCACGGTGACCAAGACCCAGAGTAGGACTCAACATTTTAGCTGAGAGAGAGAGATAGAGAAGGTCTTTGGCTTTAGATTCTAGCCTGATCTCTGAAAAAATGCTGTCACTGCCAATAGTACAAATAAATCTGGGTCAAAGCAGGGACACCTTTAGACTCCCACTCTTGCTGGAAAAGAAGGATTTCCCTTAAATATCATTGTGGCTGTCAAAGCAGAGTGGCTATTTTTGGCCAAATTACATGAAAACTGTTGAAAGCCGACCTTTGTTTTATATACTGTATACTAGACTTAAATAAATAATTATTAGTTATTTTATTATTTAATTAGGTTTTGGCACTTAAATACAAAGTGGTGCTCCCTAAGGCATTAAACTTTGTCACGTAATTCATTGTGCATCGGTTGTGATACGGTCATGAATGATACTTCAAAACTGACGCATGTCGTGTCCCATGTACCGACGGACTTACATTTGGGATCCCTTTAGTCCAAATAGTCTTCGCTATAGTTACAAGTTTTAAATTGACATCTCTGTTTCGTGCATTTTCTGACATGAGTCACCAGTAAGAATAGCTCACTGCGCAAAACGCCTCGCATGTCTACTGCTCTCTGTCTGCCAAGGAAATAATGTGCGATCTGACTATTTGAAAAGCGCATAATGAAAAGGTCTTGTAGATATCCATGGATGTGTTTTTTTACAAATTGTCTGATCGCATTTACTTTTTAAAGCCGCACGTAACAGCAAAGTTAACGTTTTTATTTTAACGCATTGTTTAATTGACAGGTAGAACCACTCAGAAAATATATATTTTTGTCTATTTTTAAGATTCATGCATTTCAATTCCATAAGAAAATTCATCAAATTAGTAATATTTACCTAAATGTATATTAATACAACTTGAATAAACTTTTATATATCATTTAGTTAAAAATTGCTTAATCCATTTTGATGAGTTTTGTTTTGTTTTTTGTTTTTGTTTGTTTTTTGTTTTGATTTGTTTTTAGTGTAGAACGCGTGCTTGGGGAGTAAAAAAAAATTATCCACTTGAACTCATTTATATGCCATTATATTGGATGTGACACCCATGAATGCAGCCCTAGTATTTGTGAAATTCAAATAATGACGGATGAATATAGACCATGATGGAAGTTTTACAGCTCTAGCTGTAAGAGTGACAGATAAAGATTTTTTTCTAGCGCAACCTCTGCATGTGTGGTCAATTATTTTTAGTTACATAGCCAAAGTTAAATTAATAGCATGCATGTTGCAAAAATTTATTTTATTCTGTATACAATTGTTTATTCTAGCCAACTAGTATTGTCATAGTTATCTGATCACCTTATTTGGAAAGTGCAGAGCTGGATTGGAGAGTCCAATGGTGGTCCAAAAGAGAGAAAAGTCGGCACCTTTACCCAATTCCTATTCTGTCAATAAACATTTAAAAATAAGTCACGAATTCAGTTATTTGTCACCGCATAACGATCTGAGACAACTTTCCCATTTAACAACATTGTTATTCTCACGGCTTCTTCACACTCAGGCACTCACACACAAACACAAAAACAAGGCGAGCTCAATTTAGTTCACAGTTATGGTAACATGTTTGTTAAAATTTTGTGTCCACTTAAATCCATGTTCATGATGCCTAAACATTAATTTAGCATACACGTTTCATTTTAAGCATATGCTTCTATCCAAAGAATTGGACCTCTTTTTATAAATGTATCATTGGGACATAGATACACAGGTTCAACAAATTGATATACAGTAATGTTATTAGATACAAAAATAATAAACCAATTCCCAGTCAGAATAGACTTGTGATGTGACCTGCGATCTTTCATGTGTCATCCATTAAAGGTACACTAATTATGTGCCCAGCAACATTTCATTTTAAAAATTTGAGAGAATTTTCTAATTACAAAATTAGACAAATTTGCAGAGAGGCCCGACTCTCAACTCTAATTGTGGCTGGTAGGATCAGTGTTGCCAACTGTTTCTCATGGGAAGTCACCAAAGGCTCGCTGAAATGTCACAAAGTAGATTCCATGATGATGTCATTTATTACGTAAGACGTCAAATTTACATATGAAAATGAATTGGCATAAAGAGCTTTGGTAATTATTTAAAGGTGTAAAACCAGATATGTGTATGTTTTTTTAATTGAACTAATGATTTAACAAATAGTATTTAACTACTAATCATTTAGCTATCACTAATTGAACTTGTCAAACATTCAGACAGTGGGGGATTTCTATTTATTTATTTAATTTGTATTTTTTTTGTTTTGTAATTAAACGGCATTATTGAACAATGACAAAGTCCAATATTATCCTAGCAATAGCATCCAGGCGTAGGCAGCGGTGTAGTGTTGAGAATGTTTTTTATTATTTATTTTTAAACATGGATCAATATGCCTGTTAATCCCTCACATGGAGCTGTTTTGGAGATAATATGTAATATATATATATTTTTGACAGTGACACTTTTTGACAGTGACACCTCATCTGTTCATATCACTTTTCTCCATACTTTATTATAGATCAGGGGTTCATTTCCATTCCATTCACTCTCTATTTCTCTCTCTTGCCCTGCTAGATAATTTTTCAATGATCTTCTGTCACTGTTGGCTGACTTTTCTTTTCTAAACAGATGCATGCATGTGAATTGAGATACAACAAATACCAACAACACATAAGCTTGTCAGACATTCAATTTATGGAACATCAGTATGCGCATAAATTTAGACTCCTGATGACATCCAGATCAGTCATATTACTTGAAACAGGGGGGGGGGAGTGGGGGGTGTAGAATACAGAGAACAATATGACATCATTCAGCTGATGTTTTTTGTGTCGCCAGATGTGGAAGAATGTCGCTAAAGCAGACTTTTGTAGCCAGTCGCTAGATGGCTATTTTACTCGCTAAGGGGGTCAAAAAGTCGCTAAGTTGGCAAAACTGATTTAAAGCCGAAACATATTTAACGCAAGTGCGCGAGTGCATGGCCTATGCATGGTCCCCTTGTACATTACGTGCGCTCTTGCATTGCTCTGGCGGTTACAAACCTCACACCACAAGGGGGCGATAGAGTTGTTTTTTAGGTGCCATGGAACCAAATCACATAAATTTGACTCTGTGGTCCGGTGTTTTATGAAGTCAATGAGCCATCCCAGCAAGTCAAAAATTACTGGATATCATAGCTAGTTGCAGAATCTCTATTGTGGACACCTTTCCATTTCTTCTGGCTCTGTTGTTTCCATTTTCTCTTTAAAGTGTCGTTATCAGAATTTAAGGAAGCTGCGATTTCTTGCCAAGCAATTTCCACCGCTGTTTTATTTGATTGGAGATGGGATGAGGGGTCATAAATATGTTTGTATAATCTAACTTTTTCAGCCAGGCTCTCCCCTTTTTCTCCCATTTTTCTCCCAATTTGGAATGTCCAATTTGGAAAGTCCTCGTTTAGGCATAGTGGCTCGCCTCAATCAGGGTGGCAGAGAATGAATCTCAGCTGCCTCCATGTCTGAGACTATCAACTCAGGGCATCCATCGTGGCAATCTATCCACAACTCACCACACGCCACACCGAGTGCGAACCACGTTATAGTGATCACGAGGAGGTTACCTCATGTGACTCTAACCTCCGGGCAAATTTGGTTGCTTAGGAGACCTGGCTGACTCACTCAGCACGCCCTGGGATTCGAACTCACGAACTCCAAGGGTGGTAGCCAGCATCTATATTTTCTTTAGATTTTTATTTATATTGTTATTGCTTTTATATTTAATTAAAAAAAAAATGTATTATTGCTGGTAATTGCAAGGTATTTTCATGAGTGTCTCTTTCTTTTATAAAGATATCTTGCTCTTTTGCAGTTCTTTTCATTTTATCCTGGAGCATAGACATGTTAGGGTTCTTCTCGCATTCTATCCCCATCTTTTTAATGTGAAGACTGGCTAAATTCATCCTCTGCTGTGTTCACCTGTGAATTGCAAAACAAAGTAATACTGGTTGGACCAAATCATCACAATTTTAATCACAGTTGATGGCCAGTTTATGAATTATGGTTTAAACACAACTGTTACATTGTTTCCCCAGTCCAATATGTCTTAGTAAATGGGCAAGACCCAATATGTGCTTGCAGCACAGTAGGCAATTATGACAATGACTTTCTTTCTTCAGCTGAAAACAAACAAAGGTTTTTAAAAGAATATTTCAGCTCTGTAGGTCCAAACAATGCAAGTGAATGGGTGCCAAACTTTTGTAGCTCCAAAAACCACACAAGTTCGATTTTAAGTTATCCAGAAGACTTCAGTGGTTAAATCCATGTCTTCAGAATTGGTATGATAGGTGTGGATGAGAGACACATCAATATTTAAGTCCTTTTTTATTATAAATTCTACTCCCTGCTCAGTCAGTCTCCACTTCAAATTTGACTATGTTTAATGGACACCAGAAAGTGGCTTATTGGGAGAAAGAGGTTATTGTGAGAATGCTGGAGAAGGGTCTGGCTGCAGACCTTCACTCTCAGACTGCTGTCCTCCACGCTCAGGCACACCTGCGCTCTCAGCTTTCTGTGACATAATGGCAAACACGCAAAAGAAATTTGACCTCCATTTGCAATTGCAAGCATGCCTGTAAGTATGATTTTGTCGATATTCAGTTGTACAAGGTCTATAATTTTAATCAGTGATACACTAGGATATAAAAGATTATTTTATGGTCTATTAGTTTTTGAATGTTTGCTCATTCTTTGTATTTCTTGTAGAGCATCAAGTAATGTAGGTATGGCATTATATTGCTTTGTTGCTAACTGGCTAGCTGGACCACATAAAACTAAATTGTTAAACTATGTGTGAAATGTACTGTCTTATTTTTATTATATTGTAAATACGGTGAAACCATTCAGTAGTGAAGGTTGTATCTCGAACTGTGTGTTTTCACTGCAAGCTTGTTGAATTATCAATTTACTTATATTATAATGAAATCAATGTCATGCTGCTTGCTTAAAGTTTCAACATGATATCATTGACATTAAAGTACCTTCTGTCATTTTTGGACTAAAGCATTTAAAAAAACTCTTAAACATTTGATTGTACTTGTAAGTGAATTGTAATGACACTTAATGTATGCAACTCTGAGAACGAGACTTAACCACCACACATGAAAAGTCATAAGATGCTATTCATATATTAGTCCAGACAATGGAGAGATTTTGTACATTTTACAGTTTTCACTGGTCTCTTCTATCCATTTTCTACCACAGTGCACATCGTGTTGCGGGCTTTTCCATTGTCCTTTATGCCCTGCCCTAAAGCCAATCTTACAGGGAAAAATACAGCAACATTGGGAAGTCATTTTTAAAGATAGGTTCATTAACCTATCCCAGTGGTTCTCAGCACACTTCCAAGGGGGCCTCAAGATGACTTAAAATTAATTTAAAATAAGAAATGTTAAAAAGAATCCAACTGAATTCAAATGCTAACAATAATTTAAGATGTATGCCCGCAAATTATAAACAGATTATTTCTGAAACTTTTAGAATTAAAAATTATCCATGATTAATTATTTTAATCAGACACGTCTAGTTTCGGCAAGGGGGCCGTCAATTATTGTCATGGACAGTGGGGGGCATTGGAGTCAAAAAGGTTGAGAACCACTGCATCATGGGGTGGTTTATTGTCCTTTTAAGGAGCATTAAAACGTTCTAAGAATTCAATAGCTTGAGAATTAGGCTGTTCAGACCTAATGTCATAATCTGGCTTTTGTATAACTAAAATGTCAAAATGGACTTTAAGTCAGTGGTGTATAGAAAACTCAAATGTTCTTCTTGGATCAGTTCAGCTGCCATGCATACTCCGCATGGAGGGCGAAGATATTGCTGATGTTGTGGACAATTTATTCAGTACAGAGTTCCCAGAAGTGAGGCATGTTGCTGTGGAGCCTTTCTGCTTTATTTTTACAGGAATGCATAACGTGCACCGTTTTCTCGCACAAATTGTCGACAAAATGAAACTCAAACAGATCTTCAAAGCCCATAACTTATTATTAATTGTATAGTTTTCTCTATGAATTATTGTTCAACACTATCTGTTTTTTTTATCATTTGTGTTTAAAATAATAATAGAAATATTAATAAAATAATGTGTAATTTCTTAGGAAAGAGCGGCTAGTTTGAAAGGGCTGATTGAAAAGTAATTTTGTGTTGGTATTATTGCGATTGGCTTCTTTGCTATAATTAATGAAGAGTGGTTGCCAACATGAATATAACAAGATAAACATAACACGGTTCCTATGCACACTTGCTATAGATGTCACAGAAAGCTGAGAGTGCAGGTGAGCCTGAGAGTGGAGGTCTGCAGCCAGACCCCATTGGAATGCTGCGATCCTGTTTAAATTTATTTAAATCCACCTTTTTCCTATGTCCCGTGATGCTTAGTGCCATATGTGGGTGTTACTTACATTGTCAAGTAGTCACAGCTGTTATTGCAGCGTTCGTCCATTCATTCTTTCATTGCGGTGTTGGATTTTGAGGAGAGTGTTTATGATTTCAGGAGGACAAACATCAATCACTATATCAGTGTGTTACTGAATGATATGCAGGTTTAATTTACATTTTGAGCAAAATTAGCGGTTGTTTTAGTGTACCTGTGTTATTTCAGCTTCAGATGGGTGTCCTTGTCATCTTGTCACCCTGGATGTTCAAATCAGACAGACATACTAAGAAAGAGCTGTAAAGTTCTCGTCTTGGGTATGTAATCGCTTTTTCAAATGGGTGGTTATTTCCTTTTATATCCGCATGTAATTTAAACTTTTGTTCTGCGGATGATTGACTGGTGAAAGATGATGGAGCTTCGCTGCCATCCTGGATGCATCAGGATGGCGTTTTAAACCTCAAATGTGATGTGGTTTTTGACTACCTCTGTATGTGTTTTTGTGATCCAATCATCTTGGTTACTCCTCCAGGCATATGGGTAAAAAAGGAGCTGGCCCACAACCACTCATTCAGGTTTTGTGCTGAGGAGCCGAGACAGGGACATTTGGACATTTCAGCTGGTAGTACAGCATTTTGGCAAGAGGGACACAATGTCTCGTTCCCTCCGTCAGGAAACGGAGGTTATGACAGTAACCAAGATGTCCCCTATCTCTCACTTACTCGACGTTGTGCCTACGTTGTGCCTGATGCCTTGCTTCATTCCATGCTCGTGGCTGTGCTGAGGGGAACCTCGAAGCGCTTACCTTGCTTCATGTACCTGGCATAGGGTGGGTCAGCGACTGGGGAGGAGGGGCCCTCTGACCATCCTCGTCGTTCGTCACAACCACTGGCCGTGGGTGTGAGTGTGGGGCGGCCGGGCCCGCATTTGCAGCGCCCTGGCCGTGAGTGCTCGGTGTCAGGTTGCCATGATAATGGCAGCCGTATGCACCGGCTGTGTGACCCAAGGAGTGAGGAAACAGCTCTTTCTTTTGAAAATGTGGGTACTGCAGCCCGTCCGGGGTGCGGTGAACACAAAACAAAAGGTAGCAAAAGATTCTCCTCCTGGCCCTCCACCGGGGGACGGAGTGGTCTGGACACCAGCTCCAGGGTTCCGGCGGAGATCTTCCTCCCTGGGTCATCCATCTCAGGGGCGCTGAGATCTTGAGCCACGCCAGGGCAAGATGTGCTGTATCGCCTCTGTCTGCTTCTTCACTCCCGAGAACTGCTGGGCAAAGTACTCGACGGTGTCAACGAATAGACCGTTCTGGGAAATGGCCGCGTTCAGGAACACACCTTGTCGGCGTCCCTCATCTCAACCAGATTCAGCCATAGGTGGCGCTCCTGGACCACCAAGGTGGACATCGCCTGCACGAGGGCCATGGCATGAAGGGCGGAGGTAGCCTGTCCAGCAGCACTGTAGGATTTGGTCGCCAGAGACAACGTAGTCCTACAGGCCCCAGAGGGGAATGCCGGGCGATTCCGAAGAAGTAAAGCCACGACCGCAACATTGCCATGGTCATATTCTCGCAATGAGAACATGAACCATCCATGAATGCTGCCTCAACGTGATTACGGCCCAGGCATGTGAGGCAGCAATCGTGGCAGTCAGAAGTGGAGAGATAGCGACTGCAACTAGACATTACACACAGAAGGAAAGCTGTCTTTAAAAATATGCTATCCATCAGTGCGCGCTCTTTTAGAGGAAGAATATATGCTCTTTTAGCTGTTGCAGCGCCCAGGGGCATACTCTGCATCAATCACGCAGAGGGAGAGAAAGCCGCTGAAATACACCATATATCCAACAGCATACACTTCATAGTGAGATGAATGGACTGGCAATGGAATTGTTTTCTTTTGTGTGTGAGATGTTCCCTTGCGCGGGAGAATGGCAGCTGTGTCAAAATCCTGGGGAAATTCACTTCTAGCACCCGTACGATCAGCACTGGTGCACCCCAGGGATGTGTGCTCTCCCCACTACTCTTCTCCCTGTACACAAATGACTGCACTGCCAAGCAGTGATGTGCACAGACCTGTGCTGGCTCACTGGTAGAGTCAAAACAACCTTGAGCTGAACACACTCAAAACGGTGGATGATTGTGGACTTTAGGAGGATCACCCCAACATTGACCCCTCTCACAATTCTAAACAGCACTGTGGCAGCAGTGGAGTAATTCAGGTTCCTGGGAACTACCATCTCGTTGGTGACACACATTGCCGAGCAGAGGTTGCACTTTCTTCGACAGCTGAGGAAGTTCAACCTGCCACAGGCGCTGCTGATACATTACTACTCAGCAGTCATTGAATCTGTCCTCTGCACTTCAATAACCGTCTGGTTTGGTACAGCTACGAAATCAGAGATCAGAAGACTACAAAAGACAGTTCGGATGGCTAAGCGGATTATTTGTTACCCCCTGTGCTCCCTTCAAGAACTGTAAAATTCTAGAGTGAGAAAAGGGGCTGGAAAAAATCACTTTGGACCCCACTCACCCAGCCCATTACCTTTTTGAAATGCTGCCTTCTGGACGGCGCTACATAGCACTGAGTACCAAAACAGTCAGGCACAGGTTCCATCCATCTCATGAACAGCTAAAACTGCCCCGTTGAGCAATAACTATGTGCAATACACAGTACAGTCTTTTTTATATTTATCCAACATATCCTATCTCTTCTGCCATACATTCCCTTGCACTATCTGTATATAGATTTGTATTTGTATATACGTATATATATATATATATATATATATATATATATATATATATATATATATATATATATTTACTGTTGTAACAAACTTCACGCAGGGAGGGGAAGGAGGACACAGGGAACTGGTTTCTTCCACTAAGGCTTTTAATTAACAAACTCAAGCGTTTTACAGCTTCACACACACATTAGCACAATACAGTCTTTTCAGACATGTAGCTCTTCTCTCTACTTGCTACTGGCATGGTTCCTTTTGCAATTGGAAACAGGAGTTAGTCATTATCTGGCTCAGGTGTATGCACACTTACCGATTTCTCTCTCTCTCTCTCTCCGGACGAATGCTCGACCATGCCCCCGCCGCCACAACTGTATATATACTGTATGTGTATAACTGTATCAATACTCAGCTCTTATTTCAAGTAAATTTTGGACCCTGTGTAAATATCAATTAGCAAGTAAAGACTTTTTAAAAGTGTAGGAATGCCTCAGGATAGACTGAAAAACATGGCACTCTTCATGGTGACTTTTCCAAAAAGAAAACTTGTAAATGTATACATGTATAATTAATTAAAGGTGTATGCTTTGTTTGTAATAATCTATTGCTTGATTCAAATAATATTTGTGTTTGAAAATAAAAAGTTGTGAATTATTTATGAATAATATAGCACTGTTAAATATCCATCTAAAATGTTTATACTGGATTATACATGGACCCCCACTACAAACCCCAATTGTTCATGGGGCCATTAAATAGTTCTGTGCCAGGGGCCCAAATTTGGTTCCATGCCCCTGATGTCCAATAGCCCGAGATTTACTTCCAGTTTCTGTCACCTAAATACAAAGTGCTTGAGATTTGTTGTATCTACAGGTTTTTGAGTTAAATACAGGTAATGCTATGCAACTGGACTCTTAGAACTGCTGTGTTTTGGCTAGAGCTCATCAGTCTCATTATGCTCATGGGCCTGCTTGTGATAAGACTGAGGGCAAATATTTACCTATGAGGAACATTTGCTACGGTCTTGGTGGCCACCCCTACACAGATAAGTTCTCTGTGAACCAACCAAATTTAATTAGACATGCTGCTGTCAGATTTGTGCTCACACCATACCAGTTGATTGTGAATTAATATTTGAGAAGGAATGGTGTGCAACACAAGCAGTCAGTTGATGTCAGTAAAGATTGGTTAGATTTTATGAGGACATGGTTGCTTAGAAACTTAACATAGAGTATCTGAATTCTGTGGTTTTGGTTTTAATTAATATAGCAATGGTCATTATTAGTCATGTTTAAGTGATCAAATATTTTAATTTGCTAGTCAACATATCTAATTGTAATTAATTAAACTTATAGTCTACCCAAAAAAATTTTACATAACAAAAAGGAAAGACTTTCTTTCTTCCGTGGAACACTAAAGAGGGTGTTAGGCAGAATATCAGCCATAGTCATCATTAACTATTACATTAAATTAAATATTTTTTCTGTGCATTGAAAATGAATGGTGACTGAGACTAACATTATACCTAATATCTTCTTTTGTGTCCCATGGAATAAAGTCTTAGGCGATGGCTGGACAATCCCTTTGATATGTATTTCAGGTATTACACAGAGCTTATCCAAGAGCAGGCTGACTGTGCCCAGCACAGCTTGGCTTGTTGATTAATAAGGGAAAGGGTTTGTGTCTGTGTCAGCACTAGACAATAGATTGAACCTGTCTTTGTTACATCACATCAACAAAAAAGGAGCAAGAGGATTTTGATTGTCGACCCTATCACCATGGGCAACTCACCCGGCTTTATCAGCATTACACTACCACACACACTTGCACTCACACACACCGGGCCCGACTCGGCAGAGGCTGCCTGGGGTCAGGAAGAGGAGCATGATGGATACAGTTGGGCGCACAGTGAGGAAGTTGGGAGGGGGCAAGGATAGGGGTCTTTCCTAAGAGCATTAAAGACCCTCATTGTTCATATGTCACTCACTTATTCAAGGTGGCTTTGTGACTCTGATGAGGGAAAAGTGCTTTTTCTTTGCCTCTGAGTTGACAAACAGTTTTACTGAAATTGGTGACAGGATTGATTTGTTTTTGCAGTGTAGTCCCCAAATCTGTCTGTCTGAGCACAGATTATAGTCTAAGAGACTCGATTTTGACATAATGTGTATTTACTGCATTTTGCCTTTGTTGGGCAGCATGTGTATTGACATTTTTGAAAATTCAACCAAAAACAAATTAAATAGCATTATATCATCGTTTTTGTCTTAGCTTGCAATGGTTTCCCAGACTCAGTGTATTTTAGTTGCATCTGGTTGAACGACATGGTGAACTGTGGTGCCCTGACAACACACTCATTCCTCGCCTGAATAATGATGGATGAAGTGTCAAAGCAGAAGGAATTGTGTCAGGAAGAACATCTGACCTCTCTTTGCCCCTTGTCACCTGATAAGGCTTGTCTGTTTTGATAGTATGTGCTCTTTGTGGCACAGGACCATTAAAGAAGACCCCTTTTTACACTGTAACAAAAATGTCTGCCTACAAAGGCTGTTTAATCCGAGAACAAGAGTAGGACAAACTGGGAGATGAATGTGTGGGTGGTCAACACTTAAATTTGTACAAATGTCTGCTAGCCATAATAGTATAACAGCAAATGATTAAGAAATCATGAAATAAAATGCCTTCGACCTATTATTTGGACTATTATTCTCCCTAGTGAATAACAGCATTTAGCTGTGGTCTGCATTGTAAAATGCAGGGTTGGGTTCATCGGCAGGTCTCGGGTTTATTGGCTAGAGCAGCTTTGCTGTTCTTTGCCCAAAGAGGCCTTTGTATGTTGTCATGGTATTAGGGCACTTGTTTGTTTGTTTTTTTTTTTACCATGGATAGCATTGATTTGTTTTTAATGAAGTATATGCATTGCTGTTTTATGCTGTTTGAGAATCCACTATCCATTTGGGAGGATTAGTTACTGTAAGTCAATGCCTATAGCTCTACTTATTGGTGTCATCATTGGTTGGTTAGAGCATGTGGCACCGACACTTTCGCTTTGAGGGAGAGGTGTAAAACTCTGGCTGACCTTTTCCATTTAAGCAGATGTGCTTAATGAATCTCAAAGATTCACACAAACAGTCCCGGAAAAGAGTTTTATGTTGAACACACATTCATTTACTGTATACTGTATACATTTTGGACCACTCTTAAATTCTAAAGCCACTTCAGATTTTTTGCCTACCATTAGTCCAATTTTCTTGAATTGGACTAATGTTCAAAGGGTCTTTGTTAATAACTGACATAAGCATTTGTATAAGTGTGGCTTTTAGTTGTAGGTCAAATTTAACCCATTCGTTTAGGCAGAGTGTTTGGCAAGGTCAATGCTCTAATCAGTGCTTTGGGCACACAAAGGCCAGTTTTTGACTTTTGACTAAAATTAGCCCAGCACTCCCACAGTCCTACACCGCCACAGCTTGCTGACTATATCTCAGAGTTGCCCTCTTGTCCTTCTCATTTTCCAGTCACTTTTATAACTGGAGAGTAAACTTCCAGTGGCTTAATGATGATGACTTCTTCATCTGCCCAAATACTCCTTTTGTTGATCCTCCCAGGCCTCCATCCCCTTAAACCCTAACTAACCTTGGCCCACCACCACCCCCGTCCACTGCTGGCCTAATCTTCTCCCTGGGCTGTCAGCTCCACCTCCTCAAGCCAATCCTTCGCTGACCAGTCAGGGTTTTCTCTCCATTGCAGCTTTGGCTTTCAGCTTGTAGTGTTGCCTCACCCCCAAGCCTCCCTCCCCCCTTTGTCCATGTGTCCAAGTGAAGGAGGTTATCTCCATCTCCTTGGCTCATACTCTGGCCTCACTGGAAGAGCCCCGATTTGCACTTCAGGACCCCAGCAGGAAGTCTGTGAGAGGGCTTTAATAGGCAAATGAGTGCAGAGCACTAGGGACAACAACCTGCCAGTGGTGTGACAAGCAGTGTGAGGCCCCACACCTCATGCACGGATTAGACCTTATGTGGTCAGGGAGGCAGAACGTTCTGCGGCAGCAATGGCTTTCACATGGCGATGGCATTGTCAGGCTGTTGTTATAGGCCTGTGTTAGGGTGGATTTGTTTTTTCTGACACTGAGTAGATAGCTCCTGAAAACCTAGGTGAGTTGTGGCAGTTGCCACCTCAGTCTCTCCCTCCCACGCACCTGATGCTCATTTATCACTGTGTTAAAATCATGTTCTGTGTTTACCTTGTGGATGTAATTCTCAGTTGTTTTTACAGCCATGCAAGGACGAGGATTCTGTCACACTTCAAAAAACTTGTATTGGATTTTTGCTAAACTTCAAGAGAATCAAGCAGTTCTCAGATAGATGCTGGGGACAAGAATCACACTTTTAAAAACTTGGATTCAGCTCAATAATTCTGCTCTGGTTTACCCCAACTTTAGTTTTTATTGGCTCAAATTTTAATTATGTTGGCCTCATAGATCAAGACATTAAGTAGCACTCAGATTAACTTTGTCCCATTGGATGGTCAGGCTGAAATGAGGCAGTTTGGCTGAACTTCAAGAGAATCCAAGAACAAGAGTCAAACTTCTAAAGACTTGGACTCAATAATTATGGTGCACCCCAAATTTTTTATCAAACAGCCCCCATTCAGATTAAGACATTTGTCTTGTTAGATCTTTGAATAAGTCAGAATTCTAAAAAACTTTAGGATTTAGGATTTAGAACTCAATATTTCATCTCTGGTTTACCCCAACCTGAGATTTTACTGGTCCAAAATTAAAATGATGTTGGCCCCTTTTAGATTAAGACGTTTGTCTTGTTGGATCTAAACAGTGATTTGGCTGGAAGTCATTGGCTCTTTTGTTGGACCTCAAGGGAAATGGAGCAGTTCTCAAAAGGCCACACTTTTAAAAACTTGTGTTCTGTTCTCAATAATTCTGGTAAATTATATGGTTTTCCCAATTCTGAGCTTTTGTTGGTCCAAATATTGGTTACGTTGCACTGATTTAGAATAAATCAGAATTAAATAAATAACTTCAAGACCTTCAAAACCAGACCAAACCTTTACTCAGACCTGAGCTTTTGTTGGTACAAAGACCAAGTTGTGTTTGTCCAATTGGATTTAAACAATGATGTTGTCTCACTGGAATGAGGCAGTTTTGCTGTTTCTCAAGAGAATAGAGCTGCTCTCAAAAGGAAGCCAAGAACAAGACAAAGCCAAACTCCAGAAGATGTTGAAAGAGCTGCCAGAACATGACTCATCTATTCTCAGGTGGCAGTGTAAAATATATTTCCCTTTGTCAGTGCCTAGGGCCAGAGACTCAAAGCAGTGCTGAAGGATGGTCGAGAGGAGGGCCAGTTCCCTCACTGCCTCTTTTGTTTTACCCACAAGCTCAATTGAGCAAAGGAAACCTCTGCTTTGCTATCTTTCTCCTTTTCCAATCACCCATTAAGGTCTGATAATGTTCAAGTAAGAGCCTTGAAATGACACTTCAGCTACACAAACAGTTTAACTCGTTCTGCATACGTCTTTAATATTTCATTAAAGATTTTTTAACAAACTCAGCAAAGATAAGAGTCTGTCACATGTTAAGAAGTTGGTAACATGTCCTCACAAATGTTTCTGGCATAATATTAAGCATTTGTCAATCAAAAGTCCTAGCATAAGTGTGGTCCAAATGGTATCTTAAGAAGAAACCTTGCAATTAAAATTAACAACGTTTAGACAAAGCCTCCAGATTAGCTGGAATGATAGCATTAATGACACAGGGAGGCTAATAAAGCCCTCTGAGGGTGGGAGGTTGTTGTTTAAAGCTGACTGCCATACTGCTTTAGCCCCTATCTACTAATTCTTATTAGGGTGAGAAGAGCTACAGTATATTGCTTGGTTTAGACCAACTGTTGTGTATTTGGTGCACTAACAGTTGAGCGCAGAAGGAATGATTTACTTTACAGCTTGAGTAAAATGGCCCCTTTACCCTTCAATCTAACTGAAATAATACAGTTCTTCTACCAATTTGTTTATTTTCCCTTAGGAAAATAAATTTTTCCTACAAAATATGTGATTTAGAGATCATTGTAGCATTCTTTTTTTGTTTCTTGCACCAAGAGCATGGCTCTAATGCATCTAATGATTTGGTTTGTTGACATGGCAGTTTTGTTGTTTGCTCAACACATTCTTTGTGTCTTTAACTTTGACAAATGTGATTAAGTGTTGAAGTGCCACTGGCTGTAAGACAGCACCCTCTTTGAACCTTAGCGTCAATCAACTTTTTATTTCATGCTCAAGGCTTTTATCAATTATTAACAAATCCTACTACTTGGCTACAGAAAAAAAACAGGATCTTGGGTGTGTTGATTGAATCTAATGTGTATATTTACCCTCCAAAGTCATATGATTTGGTCAGGTTGATGAAACCTTTGGTCACACTATTTGACTTATTTGGTTGACACTGTTATCAAGTTAAAATGTGAGAAATAGCATATTGGAACATTAATGGACCCCAAATGGAGCAGCACTGGTTTTTAACCAGTTTTTAACCACTCGTTACAATGCTGTCGATTGCTATTTATGTTTTCAGAAGCCCACTGAGGATTGGGTCAACCGATGACAATATTTTGTCATTAACACACAAGATAAGGAGAGAGCCTGAGGCACTGGGGGAACACTATCCTCCTGTTTTTGCGTTCAAAACCTCTCTATCTTTTCCACTTCCTCTGTGCCTCTATTCTGGGCCATGCATAGGAAATAATCAACTCTGAATTTGTACTATCATGTGCCTTGACATACTCCACTTATTTTGATGAAATTAGTACCCACTTTGTCTTTTTACAGCGGGGGTACATTTTCAGTTAATTGTCTATCTCAGGCAAGGGGAGGGCCATGTGTGTTCAAGACAAGGCCAACAGAAAAAATGTGGTCTGACCCCACATTCTTTAGCAAGTGTCCCAAGTTTGCCATTGGTGTTTCCTATCAGTAAAATGGCCCCAATAAAACAGGGAGTGGCAGAAGGGGAGGCCAGAGCCCCGGAAAACGATCCCTCGCATAATGATTTACCCCCATCTGCAAGTGTGGCCCTTAGTGGTCACGAGAAGTCTCCGGTGTCACAATGAGCTAGGGGCATCTGTGCGTCACGCGTGGCGAGCGCAACAAGCATGTGCCGCACAGAGGTGCCTCGCCTGTATTGTGGAGTGCTCGACAGGATGGTCCTCTCCACAACAGCATCTGTCACCTTAGGGGGTCAGCAAGGTCCAAGATGAATGAGTCCTGAGAGAATGCCCCACTTGCCCAACAGAGCAAATGGCCAAGAAGAGGGAGGGGGAAAGTGGAATGGGGGGAGGGCCTGGTGTTTGTGTATGCGAGTGTGTGTGAGTTGGTTTATCCAGAGCCACAGAGCACAGTACAGAGAAGGTGGTTCCACTGGAGTTCATGGATTTAGGCTTTGCAGGCCAAATTCAGGACTATCATGACAAGGGAGCTGGTAGCTCGGAACAGGGAGGAGGAATACTATCAAATTCTTGTCTTGGATATCCAAAGGACATTGCATTTACTATGGAAATAGGCTCTCAGTGCTTGAGTGATCTGCTTTGAGGTCTACAGTGGGAATCGTTGAGGCACACTCCATACCCTGGCTGCTTATGAAAGGTACAGAAGCGTCATGTTAGATTATTTGATGCTCGCCGGCTCCTGCTAGCATGGTGTCAATGGCCATGGCTTTTAGCACACCATTTATTCAAAGATATTTGCATTTTTTCTTAGCTGATCTATCTCCCATCCCCCTTTTTAAAGTCTTGCTATTTAAACTATCTTTCCTTTAATGGATGTGTTGATTGTTGAGTCAAAATTAATGCTGAGAAATGTCATGCTACTCACATTTAAGTGATTATACAGACATTAATTGAACTGCAGTTGTTTTGCTTTAAGGGGTTGTTTTTGTCTTGGCATTTTAGTGTTTGTGTTTAGTATGTGATTGTTCATTCATTTGAAACAAGCCATTTATTTTGCTTTTTTGGTAAAATAAAAAGGGCAATTTGTTAATTCAATGGAAGCTCATTGAAAGCAAGTTCTCATCCCCCATTGTCAATGATTTAATGTCATTATAAAGATAAGGAAGGAAACAAAACAGGGAGTGAACTGAAAGAAAGAGAGAAAGGCCTTTAGTGTAACAGGGCAGTGTTTACATTTAATTTGAACATTATATTTGTCTTGCACCTATTTTACAAATATAAAACTTAATGCAAAGTCAGAGAGGTCACATAGCTGACACATCAATGGTCTGAAATGTCCTCCAAATGTTGCATCTGTTGGAACACATTGTTGCAAAATTGTTAATCTGAGACAAAACAAACCTTGCTGGTCATGTACGAGAAGATTGGCAGCTTTGCATAATTAATTCTACTGTTTGGTTTGGTTTGTCCACCTAAAGTGTTGTGTTTCTCTTCTTGGTTATTCTGGGATCTCATTGTTTGTTTGTTGGGCTTTTGATTTTTTTAGTTGGGTAACAGAATGGTCAACCTTTCAAAACCATCTGAGTCACTCTCAGTTTATGCTAAAGAACTTGATTGGACTCTGGGTTTGCTGAGAAAAAGCAATTTATAAATGCATTACCTATCAGTTTGAGTATGCTTGAAAAGCTTCATTGCTTGATTTTTGTTTAGCGGAATTTGTCTATAGCCTTACTAATAATTCTAAAGCAGTTCTCTTTGATTCCTTGTAAGACATAGGCTACTCAGTGGCCCTTTTAACTGATTGTATGTGCATCTGTATCTTGACAGCTTTTGGTGTATTATGAAATTTAAAAGGAAATTTGAAATTTGATGGAGTATATTGACTGGTTGTGTGTTCCAGAAACAGCTCTTGGCCTGAAGGCAGGGCTCACTGTAGGCATGTCCACATTAGCATTTAACATTACCAGTCAAACTGGACCTTGGGAACCCTGAAGGAAATATAGAACTATGCTCAAGTGCTGCTGTCTCGCTTTTACTCTGTTTATCACAATACCATGATGAAACTTGTCTAAACAGGGCTCCAGTAAGTTGATTGTAGGGCAGGGTGTTCAAGCGTATTATTTCATTGTTCAGGATTCGCAGTACAGCATCAAAGCTGAAATATTCTTGATCTAGGTTCAGATGGTATTAGTTTGTGAATCTGAATCCAGTGGATTCTCATAGAGGTGTAGGTTTTTCAGGTAGGGTGCCTGTCTAAATTAGTTCTGGTTTTATTGGTAGTCATCCTCAGAGCAATCAGAGTTCAAACAAATGTTGCATACCAATTATATATCTGCATTTCTATGAAATTAAATATAACAATCAATCTATTTGCCGTAATTATTTAAAGCAAATCATCATGTCGCCCGGTAAAAATAGATATTTTATGCTAATTTATCAACATTTCGTCGAGAAAGCAAAAATGTGTACTCACTCATGTTGTTCTAAACATGTCTTTCTTACGTGGAATGCAAAAATTTGATATAAACCAATTAGACAGAATGTTAGCTTCAGTCACCATTACTTTATTGTATCATTTGACAATATAATGAATGTGAATGGTGACTGATGCTTGCACTGTGCCTATAACATCTAATTTTGTGTTCAGTTGAAGAAAGTAGTCCATAAGTGTTTTAAACAACATGATGGTTGGTAAATGATGACAGAAGGTTCATTTTTGGGTGAACTATCCCTTTACAACCAAGAAAATCCTCCTTAAAAATGATTTATGTTCCAGTATTGGTGACACATGTTCCCATGTAATGATCAAGGTGCTCTTGACCGAAGTATTTACTGATTGATGGATGGATTTAATGCATTTCGGTCTGTTTTAACAAGTCCAAAACAACAAAACCTGTCTCATCAGTCTTTGTCTAGGGCTGCAAGTAAGAGACAGGGAGTTTCTTTTCCTGATGTATTCCACAAACATTCCCTTGAGGTCATAATTTCATATAACTCATCCCTCACTGTTATCAGTTAACAGCTACATATGTTGAGGAACACTGCAATCTGTTCTACTTTACACACAACTGTCTGATCTCAGATAACAGTGGGATTAATGCTAAGCACATAGTGTTCATTTGGATGGCAATAAATGCTCTATCCCTTGCTGTATATAAAATTATATTTATATTGGTTTTATTTGAGTCTTTCTCCCAGACTTTCTCATTCTTGCATTTTTATAAATAACTGCACACAAACCATAAATGTGTAGGCATTTAAAAAATATGACATGCTTGGACAAATTACATACCATATGTTATTTTATACTGTGAGTTTGAACTTTTTGCCTACCTATTTCTGTAGGTCCAGGGAGTATTTTGACACAATGAGGATACTGTAAATCTCTGCGGCTCAAGGTTGATGTACCATGGAGAAGTGATGATCCTGTCTTTCTACAGCTAAAGAAATCAAATCAAAGGTATAGCAGATTCTTGTATGCAGCATACATGTATGATCACAGCAGAATGAATTTCAGAATAGCAACAACTTTGACAGTGTTCATTGCTGGAGATTTTGTGCACTCAACATTTTGCCTCTAAACATACTGTAATGTCTCCTTTTTTAGATGTACATATTTGTTACATTTGGTTTCTTTGAAGGAACGTGTTCAAAGTTTAGTAGCTGCATGTTCACTTGTTTGATAATGATAGTGGATCAACCTTACTGTGTAGACCACACAAGCTCATTTTCATCATTGTGTTTTCTTGTCTTTTATTGTGCTATCCAGATCCGCTCTGTTTTATCAAGCAGAAACCAAATGTGCTTTTATTGTTTTAATAATGTACTCTTTAAAAAGTAAAAAAGGGAGGAATAAGAAGTGCAAACTACAACATCAGAACAGATGGCCTAACGGATGAGATGGTTATTATGTCTAAAGCTGGGCTGCTTTTTCTTTTTCTACTGAAGCTAAAGCTTACAGTTGGTCGCTTTCACTGGAAACCCATGTGCCAAAATAAGCTCAAGGGTTAAAGTTTCTCCCTGTATATTTGTCTTGGCCCAACAGATACATTTTATGTCCAAAATGTCAAGGATACAAATCGATACAGTTATGATAAAGATATTATTTCTATAATACATATTTGTGAAAGTAAAAACACTCAGTGTACTAATTATACAAAACAGTCCCCAGAAAATATATTTAAAAAAAAAAGAAGAAGAAAAAAAGAAAATTCCCATTACTTTGTCACCCTCATGTTGTTTTCAATCTCATTTCGTTCTTCGGTGAAAGACAAAATTCGCAATTTACTTTCAATGCATTCTTTTGTCCTACAATGAAAGTGAATGTTGACTGAATCTTACATTTCACCTAATATTCTCTTCGTGTTCCGTGGAAGAAAGTAATACAGATTTGGAACAACGTGAGGCATGAAGGTGAGTACATTTATTTTTAACTATCCCTTTAACATTTTATTGGATTTTAGGTTTCAGAAAAAAGGATCAAACTTCCCTTCCCATTTTATCTTTTTTTTTTCAATCTGTTTTTTCACATGTGCCTGGAGTGTTTGTGCCAGTAAAATGGGTTTCAAGGACTATTCGACGAATTAGGGAGAAGGGAGGGAGCCTTGTTCAGGGTGAAATTGAAATGTCATACGAGCACCGGTAGTCCATCATAAAATTACATTAAGGCTTCATTCTAGATGGATAGCTTAACCCTTTAAAAATCTCTTGAATCATCCTGCTTCCTAATTTGACCATCAGAGTCATGAGAGTTCATAATATAACTGAAATAAGAAGACTAGTGCATGTAATTGTTATTGGACAAGTTCCAGACGCTAATGGGCTGGCTCTTGTGTTTCAGATCATGGGGAATTCGTACGCGGGGCAGCTGAAGTCTGCCCGCTTCGAGGAGGCTCTTCACAACTCTATAGAGGCCTCGCTGAGATCGACCGGTGGTGACCCACAGCCTGTATTCACACAGCTGTATCTCGAGCCTCATCAGTATCCTAGCAACCTGGAAGGTAAACAAGGTCATCAGCTTGTTTGTCATCACAGAAATGAAGAAATGAAGTGCTATTTCACTTGGGCAAAGAATCTGTATGATGTCCATCAGATAGCACCTACAACCGATGAAGTCATATATTCTTGAAGATTGTCACACTTATTTTTGTTTATGTGTTTCAGATATTAAACCCAAAATGGACCTGAGCCTGAAGTCTGACCTGTCCAGTCATGTGCTGGTGAATTGCCAGTCCTCCAATTGCATTGAGGATATGGATGATGAGGACGAATCAGACACCAGCAGTCCACCGTTGCCTTACCTGCAGGGACCCCCTCCTGATGGCTGCTGCACTATTGATGGTATGGAAAATTATCGAATGTATGCAAGATTAAGGCTTCATCCACACCAATGTTTGTTAGTTTGAAACTCCCTTTGCAGTTTCATAGTGGTTCAGTGTGGTTGAGAGGTGCAAACATAGCAAAATGTATGCATTTTCAAACAAAAACGTATTGCCGTGGACGTGGCTTTAGAGTTAAGAGATAGTTCACCCAAAAATGAAAATTCTGTTTGAAAACAATCACTATTTTTACAACACTTGTTGGTAATGGTAGTGGTGCAGAAACTACACCCTTGGCCTTTAAGGACTTTAATAAAATCCACAGTGCCATAGGTATAAAACGTTGGCACTTTTGCAACTGACTTCTAATTTATCGAGCCTGATTACAGTGTTATTTGAACCAGTCAAAGTTCAACTGTCAAGGTGAAATGCATGTCATGATGATGGCATTACAAATCTAGAAACAATCGCATTGAAACATTGGCCATGTAAACAATGAATCATCAGATATGTAGCTTCATTACACTGCTGACTTAACTCATCTGTTCTCCAGGATTCTGTCAAGCAGGAAAGGACCTGCGCCTGGTTTCCATGACAACAGAGTTTATCGAGGTTCCTGCAGGGTTCGAGCTGGTCGGTGCCAAATCGCCTAGCATCCCAGAGCATATCCTAGTCTGTGCAGTAGACAAGCGCTTCCTGCCAGATGAGAATGGGAAAAATGCACTTTTAGGTTGTTTATTTCAATATGATTCCAGGCTTGTATGATGTTGCATTAGACACATCTCATTTGGTCTTAAGGAAATCTGCATGCATGGTGCTGCAATGTGATTATAATTATTTTATATATTATTTTATACACTCTTGCTGTAAAAACAACACTTTCAGAACTCAATAACAATGAAAACATGACATAGCAAATATTGTTTATAGACATTGTAGTTTTCCACTACCAAGTAATTTCTTTGTCCTCACTGAAAACCAAATGCTACAAAAAGTTACAAAATCACAGCAAATCAGAACATACAGAAGCTAGAGAAGAAAGGACACTGGCGGCAGTTTATGCCGCCAGTGTCTATCGTACGCTTCTATCGTACCGTGCACAGCGTGTTTTAGTTTATAAACAGATTTCACACTTATAACTTTCTTCTTCCCAAAAATTTACTTTGTAATTGTGGTGAAAAATAACTGTAACGAAGTTGAATAATTATTATTTTCAATCAACTCAAGTAAAAGTTAAAGTACTATTATTTATTTATGGTTGAAAAATGTTCTCAAGTACTGTAACGAGAATAGTTGTAATTTGTTACTTTCCACCTCTGATTAGATTTAGTAGTTTGATATGGAGCAACGTTGAACAGGATGTTGGACCAGTTAGAGTCACTGTGGGTGGAGCTGCCCAGCACAATGCCATCTGCAGAGTTATCTTCAAACATTTGTGACATTAAAGTTGGTGGGTTACTATGGAGCCCCTATGAGTACAGGGAGGAAAGCGTTCCCTCGCAATACGTTTTGCATTCCCCTGCCATACATTTATCAATCCCCAATGTAAATTAATGATGGTTTACCTACAGTTACCATAGTTGAACTATGGTATTTGCGTAAAATATTCCATGGTTTTACAAAGTTAACCATAATTTAACAAAGATATTTTACATTTGAGTGTTTTAAAACCGTAGCAATAATACAGGAATACAAAACTGGCAATAAAAACCTTAATCATTCTAAACAATCAAAACATTGTTAGTTTTTCTGTAGTAACACCATGGTTAATTTGTGGTACATGAAAAAAAGAAATGGTTACTGCAGATTTACTATATGCGTTTTCCAAACTGCATTTTTGCACCATTGAAGGGCACTTCGGGAAGGGGACGCCACTCAAAGGGCCGTTCCAAACAATAGTAAGAATGTTATTTTCTACACAGATAGATAGAAAATAACCTTCACTTTTATGTCTGTGTTTTTGTGAAGGATTTTCAGGGAACTGTGTGGGCTGTGGTGAGAAAGGGTTCAGATACTTCACCGAGTTCTCCAACCACATCAACCTGAAGTTGTCCACCCAGCCGAAGAAGCAGAAGCACTTAAAGTACTACCTGATGAAGAACTCTCAGGGTGCTCTGTGCAAGGGAGCCTTCATTTGCTGGAAAGGTACCATATTTAAGACATTACACAACTCAAAATTTGCCCAATGTGAAAAAAGCGATAACGTGCAAGAATGGGTATCTAAGCATTACCACCCCAAAAGGCTGGGAAAGTATGAAAAATGCTAAGAAAACAAAAAGGAGTGATTTGTAAATTATTTTCACCCTTTGCTATATTGAAAGCACTACAACTACACATTATATTAGGTTTTTCCTTGTGAAAAATGTACAGTAATTTCAAATCAGATGATTGCAACACGCTCCAAAAATGTTGGGACTATTATTAAGCATGTGGGCACTGAAGACACAAGTTTGTTATGTTTAGAAAGTGGAATTTTCCCCCAATCATCCATTATGCAGGTTTTTAGCTGTACGTGGTCTTCATAATGTGCCACACATTCTCAATTGGAGACAGCTCAGGACTGCAGGCAGGCCAATCTAGCACCAACACTCTCTACTTCACAGCCATGCACTTGTAAAACAGTATGGATTGTAATGGCAGTATGTGGTTTGAAGTTGTCCTGCTGTAAAATGCAGGGACGTCACTGGAAAAGACTTTGCTGGATGGCAGTATATGTTGCTCCAAAATTTGTACACATCTGTCTGCATTCATGGTGTTCTCACAGATGTGTGAGTTACCCATGCCCTGGGCACTGACACACCCCTGGCCCATACAGACACTGGCTTTTGGACCTGATGCTAATAACAGCTTGGATAGCCCTTTCCCTCTTTGGCCCAGATAACACGACAGAGTTTTTTTTTTTTTTCAAAAACTTCAGACCAAAAAACACGGTTCCACTGTTCTACTTTCCATCTAAGATTAAGCCCAGAGAAGTCGGCAGCGGTTCTGGACAGTGTTGATGTAGGGCTTCTCCTTTACATAGTAAGTCTTAACTTGCATCAGTGGATGCAGCGGTGAGTGGTGTTGACTAACAAAGGATTACTAAAGTTATCCCAAACCCATGTTCATGATATCCATTTTATATGAATGCCTCTTTTTAAGACAGCGATATCTGAGGGATCTGAGATAACACATATTCAGAAATGGTTTTCAGCATGCCCTTTACGCACCGACATTTGACCAGATTCCTTGAATCTTTTAAATATATTGTGCACTGTAGAGGGTGAAATGCCCAAAACCTTTTTTTGTCTTTGGGAACATTGTTCTGAAAGTGCTGGATTATTTGCTGAAGCATTTGTTTGAAAATGGACAAATATCGAATGATCCTTTGTTCTTTAAGGACTAGGCTGTTTTGGAGGCTCCTCTTATACAATGACACGATTGCATCACCTGTTTAACATCTCCGGTTTCACATCACCTTGTTATTTCAACTCGTCAAATTATTATTATTTTTTAAAATTGCCGCTGTCTCAACTTTTTTGGAGCGTGTTGCAATCATGTGATTTTAAATTACTGTACATTTTCATAAAACATTGAAATTCACAAGGTAAAACATCATATAATATGTAGTTCTGGTGCTTTAAATATAGCAAAGGTTGAATATAATTTACAAATCACTCCTTTTTGTTTTTATTAGCATTTTGTTCAATTCAATTTCTTAAACTCAACTGGCAAATGGTTACAAAAAAAAGCCATTGGCAAATGCTGATAGTACAGTGTGATATTAAAGTGAATGAAATTTTAATTGAATAATCTTTGTTATATTTAACTTGAACCTAGTATAACCAAGAATTAAAACATTATACCAGATAACTGTTTAGTACTTTTGAAACCTGATATAGAAAAATACTTATTAAAGACAATATTGTCCTATACCAATAGTTAGTGCACCCCTAACACCCACATATTATCCATAAAATGATTGCTGAGCCCCTTTTGATTTGAGATGAAGAGAGATGGAGATTTGACAGTAGCTATGTTGTGAACAAACAGCATGGAGGAAGTGTATTTTCTTTTTTCAATTTTAAATTCTCAGATCGCAAGATAAGGCCTTTCTCAAGCAGTGCTTCATCGTCTAAGCCTAGCTCCTCATCATCGCTAAGCAGCAAAGAAAATGGAGAAACAAATGGCCACAGTCCATCTCCCTTCCCCCTCTCAGGTGTGTGCCATATTATACATGCATGTCTTGGTACGAATATTGTTCCAAAACCATTATAGTGAGTTCCAGAGATTCCAGTAGTGTTGGGTTCGAGTCCACCTTAGTCGAGTCCGAGTTGAGTCCGAGTCCGAATTAATCTGTTCATAAATCTGAATTAAAATTGTAACCGTAAACTCAACATCAATATTTTAAGCTTATTTTAACCTTCCCAACTAAGAAAAACAATTTGTCAATATAAATGCAAAAAAAGAATAAATAGTATGTATAATAGGTGAATAAAGACTGATATGTAGTAAATTTCATTTTGTCTCGATATAGACAACATGTTCAGTTTGAATGACTTGGCGTAGTAAGCATGAGTCTGATAAAACCTGTGTCCTAATAATTTGCAGAGTTGGGGAACGTACTTTTTAAAGTGTACTTACGTCATTGATATTTCTAGATGAGAGCGGCAGAGCACGTCTGGCGAATGGCGATCTCTTTCCCTCAAACACAGTCCGAGTCCGAACTCGAGTAGCCCAACTCTAGATTCCAGCAAGCACACACATCTTTCTTATATCTGCAGATATGCAGTTTGCACACAAGCTTAAATCATTTTAAACCTCTCAAATCAAGCTTTGCACTACTTAATTGCTTGATATAAACATAACACATGCTGCTATATCCATTGCTCCAAGGTAATGTTATGCTCTGGGGCAGGGGTTTTTCTGGAGGGGGGGGTGAATCCTGAGGTTGGGGGGTGCTACTCAGCATTCGGTGACATCTGGCTGGAGGCCACATAGTGTTTACGCAATAGTGCTTGGTGAAAGAAAGCAAATCATTGTCTCATTCTTCCTCAAAATGTTGTTCAGAGAGCCAGGCAGCTGGCCGTAGAGTGCGTCCATTAGTAGTGACCAGAGCAGGCTTTTTAACAATGCAAAGGTCATTAAGGTTTTGGAAAAGGGCTTAATTATTTTGACTTGATCTCAGTAATTGTGAGTATTTGAAGGAAGATAATACACATTGGTAGGTTGATGCAAAACATGTCCAATTACTTCGTAATTTTAATCTACAGTAAATGTAAGGCTTTTACGTATGTTGCCATTTTTCTTGCTCATAATTAGTAGCTCTGTGACAAAAATCTATTCCATTTAGTCTCTCAAATTATAGCTCATAAAAGCTGCATGCATACTATTTATAAAGAAATTAGCGAAAGGCTATTTAAATAGTTTAGCATGACATACCGCGGGGCATTTCTATGTACAGTATTTCCCAAAAGTTTTTAATGTCAACTATCCAGTAGTGCAATATTATATAAATTCTTCTTATATAGAACAGTGAAAAATGTAAAGCTGCATTGTTAATTAATGTTTTCTTGACCTACAGACTCACCTCCGGCCTGCATGCAGTCCAGTTCCTCCTCAGGGATTTTTGGAACGCCAGACCAGGGATTCCTCAAACCATTGAACACACCAACCCATGGGACCAAGACTTTACCAATCGGTATCAGATATTTTTCCTCATTTAGATTTTCAAGAAGCATTGATTGCTGAGTTATACTGACTTAAACCATATATCATTTTGAATCAAAGACATCAGCTCCAAATTGTATTTTTAAATTTGATGGAATATGGATGGAATGGTACATTTAAGGAATACACTAATCAGTTTTGTTTCCTAACGTCATTGTTTTCCAAAGTATGCGTTTTTTAAACAATCCTCTTCACTCTGTATTGCGGCAAAATAAAAGCTCCATTAAAATGGATAAAAATACAACAGAAATATATCACAACTGTATGTTACAGTAATGTAACATTCACTGTAGTAATAATAAAATAATAATTGTTGTAACAGTGTGTTTCAAATGACTCTTATTTTGAAGTGTTTTTTTTTTTACCTCTGTCTTCTGTTTCCCCCAGACTACATTTTCCATAATGCACTGCCCTCATCACTGCCATCTGTTCCCTAATGTTCTCACCCTTGTGTGTATAAATACCCTCTAGTTTTGTTCCCTCTTTGTCAGTTCTTGTTTGTTGCTGTGTGAGTTCACATTTGTTTGTTTCACTATTATCATCTTCATTAAAAGAGTCCCTCGTCTCAGCTCAGCAACTACTTGTTACAGAAAATGATGATAGTGAAACAAACATGAACTCATACAGAAACAAACAAGAACTGACAAAAAGGGAACAAAACTAGAGGTAGTTTTGTTACTAGTCCGGGGGAACAGAGGACAAAGATCACTTCAAAATAAGAGTCCTTGGAAACATGACAGAAACACACTGTGACAATTGTATTATATTTTGACAATACCTGTTGTGCAGCACTTGATTTGACAAAAACATCTTCAGCATTGTATTTTGAGAGTGTTTTAAACAGTATTGTAATTTAACATTATTGTATTAAAAAGCTACAAATGAAAAAAGCACCCTTGTGCTGGGTCTCAAAAACTTTGAGGTGGGCTTTTTTCACTTGGGCCAGTGAGCACCTACACAGAACACCCTATATACTACCTATAAGCCACCCGAAACACCATAGCAACCACCTAGAAACAACCCAGAACACCCTAGCAACCAAATAGCAACATGCTAAAAACCACTCAAACCACTGTAGCCTTTTTGCAACAAGCAATGCACACTTGGTCTTCTTTAAAAATGTAATTAATAGTAATAATCTAGTTGGTAGTTTTAATGAAAGCTGCATGTACACCATGTTGGTTATACCAACTGACTGTCCCTTTCTGTTCTTGGAGTCATCTACAACAATTCATAGCTGTTTTGGCACTAAATTTAGTTTGAAAACAAATTATTTTTAATGTAATGGGTTTCAATTATATGTATATGAGATTACTAGTGCACGTTCTCCTTTAGTATTAAGCAGCTTCCCAAATATGGTCAGAGTAAGGCTCAGATGTTGCTTAGCTGCAGTATTGTTTGTCTTACTCCAGCAAAAGTACAGATTGAGTCCTTCCTCTGAGGGTCATTTGGATTGGCTGCTTACACATCACAACCTCTGTACACATTTTGCAAACAGGCGGGCACACACACACACACACACACACACACACACACACACACACCCACACACACACATTAATTTGGTCACTCTGAATCATCAATATAAGACCAGAAGCTCAGTAAGGTTTTTAAGGTCGCCCCACAAATTTCTCATTATCATCAAGCACATTTTAATTGACGTGTAACACGTATTTGATCTATATGTGTATGTCAAGAATATTAGAGGTGAAAGTGCCCCTACAGTTCATTATTAATATGCCATCAGTTATAGGAAATCAATATGCTTTTCTCTATAGGCCTAATTCTCCTTCAGAAATTAGCAAGAAAGCAAGCCATGGAGTGTGTGTTTGTATTTGTGTGTAGGCAGTAGTGTTTGCTTAGTTAGAAGAAACGTGTACATTAAACATTAATATGTGAAACCTGACACACATTAGGTCTCTTTAGGGACATTTGGTAATATATTTTAGACTACATGGTATCATGGTTTTATACAGGATGTATTACTAAGTATGTATACAAAATAGTATTTGGATTTCTATAATAAATTGAGTGTGTTCTTCAGTGCCCACTGCTCTCCGAGTTAACAGTCTGACTAATGGCCTGAGTATGGATGGACGGTCCAGTCTACTGAGCCCCCCTCAAACAAACATGCTCGACACACCTAGTCATGGCCATTATCGGGCCACAGAACCAGGGGACAGTCCAGGTAAGCATTACCATGGCAATCATCTATCCGGTGTAATTACAATGTCCTAACATTGTAATATATGTGTTAATCGACTGATAACTGTATCTTTTGATTTAAATATAATAATAAACATTATGCATCCTACACTCTTTCTCGCAGTGTCCTCTGCTATGGCGTCAGGTCCGCCCAAAAAGCGTCACCGTAGCTGGCACCCCACCTCTCTAGTGTCCGTCCCTGCCACGGCTGTCTCTGTGCCAGCCATCCGGCCGCTGGCATGCAGCTCTGGTGGGTGTGATGTAATCGTACACAGTCTTTAATGCTGTTTGTTTATGTTTATGCATGTCTTTGTGCAGAGATGCTTCTCACAGCAATGAAGGACCAAGGGACGTGAAAAAATCCATCTGCAAGGATGATTTATTCATTGTCTCCATAGAAATAGGGGTGAGAGGTCACTCTGACTTTCAAAAGAACTGAAGGACTGGAGCTCGGAGATCCTTGGAGATTAATTTGTCATGCTGTATCTTAGTTACCTTTTCCTCAACATTGATTGGAGTGTCAGGTTAACACAGGATGCGAGTGGAGAGGCTGAAGAGATCTCTCCACAGTATGTTTGTTGTTAACCATCAAGTTTCCAGTATACATGTACAAAGATTAAGGTGCTGCTCTTCAGTTCCAGGTCCTTTGTTGTCCCTGTCCAATCAACAGCCTCCGGTCCGGAGTGATACAGCCCCAACCAATCACAGCAGGGGAAACCGTCATCGTACCTGACAACCTTCTGAACACCTCTGGGGTCCGGCCCGTCCTTCTTATTGGTCAGTCAAATAAAAAGCATTTTTCTATTTAAATGCACATTTCATTATCAGCATTAAATTTGAGTGGAAATTTGACAAAAATATTAGATTAGAGAATAACTCAAAGAGCATATTTTGTGTTTCAGTGAAAGCAAGGAAATCTGACCATTTGTACAAAAGAGTGAACTAGTCAATGTTACATATTGGCTGTACATTTGTACAAGGTGTTTTTATGAGTAAACACAACTAAATTGTCCAGTCAATTTAACATACAAGTTGTTACTTATCAACTTGTACTTAATTTGGATTAACAAGTGTATTCTATTTGCCTCCTAATCAAATTATTAGTGCAAAACTCGCTGGGTTTACTTGACAATTAATGTTAGGTTCACTGCACAATAACATTATATCAGCATGCCTTAAAGGGATAGTTCACCCAAAAAGGAAAATTCTCTCATCATTTACTCACCCTCATGCCATCCCAGATGTGTGTGACTTTCTTTCTTATGCAGAACATTTCAGAATATTTCAGCTCTGTAGGTCCATATAGCATATAAATACAATACATGTGAATGGGTGCCAAAAATCCATAAGACTGTAGTGGTAAAATCTTCTGAAGCGATATGGTGTGAGTTAGAAACTGATAATTTTAAAAGTCCTTTTTTACAATAAGTTCTCCCTGCTCAGTCAATCTCCACTTTAACTTTCACAGTCTTCTTCTTGTGTTTTTGGTGATACACATTCTTCATGCATATCACCCCTACTGGGCAGGAAGAAGAATGTCTAGCAAAAAAAAGGACTTTAATATTGATCTATTTCTCACCCACACTTATCATATCACTTCAGAAGACATGGATTGAGCTCTCGACTCACCCTGTCTTTAGACCTGATAAGTGTTTGCATGTGTGTTAACTCAACATCGACTTGTTTGAATGCCCTCTCCAGGTCAAGGCACTTTACCATACTTCTTTGGCAATGTGGGAGATCTGGTGGTGAGCCCCCTGCTGGTCAGCTGCTATATTGGCAGAGAGCTGAATGAGAAAAGCCTTGCCAGTCTGGGCATGTCAGCTAGCCAGTTTCTCACCACAGAGACCATGATACTACTCACACTGCAGTATCTCGCACGACTCGGTGAGTAACACTGATGCATGAATCAAAATCTATTTCACATTCATTTATTTTTGATAACACTTCATGAGAAGATTGTATTTAAATGCGTACACTAGTCTTATTACTATTGCAATGTTGTTTTATCAGATAAAAAGTATGCAATGTATCAGCATCTACAATAAGTGCTCAAAGTTTGTTCATCATTTTTAATAGTTACCAATTAAGACACCTTTCTACAGTGCTTTTAATTACTTTATTTGCTCTTTTGTCTGTGTTTAATCCAGGTACGGAGCAGATCCCATTGCGTGAAGAGTTTGAGCAGATCGTTCTCAACGCCATGCTGTGCAGGCCGACCGGACCTTCCGTGTCCCCGGCCCAGCTGCCTTGGTTAGCTCGTATGGAGGCCAGTGTGTCAGGTGGCAGCGTTCAGGTGCTGGTCACGCACGGCTTGCTGGGAGAGGGCATCTCTGATTCACTGCGCACACTGAGTGAAACGCCACTGCAGCAGCAGCGGTGTCTCCCAAACTATGTGCTCATTATCTGCACCTCGAAAAATGGAGCTAACGAGTTCTGTGTGCTGGTGCTTGGTAAGGACTGCTACCTTAACAGATAGAGATCTTTTTTCATTCAGAGAGTGTAGAAAATTGATCTCACGAACTGTTTGACCAATTCAACATTCAACACAACACAGAGTAGATTCAACACTGCTCAGTGTTAGTTTTTAACACTCTTGTAGAGTGGACTTTTGGAGACATCAAGGAGTGTTAATTTAACACAGGGGATTTTGCTGTCTAGTATTTTGATTGTATATATAGTTTATACATATAGTTTATTAAATGATGATCAATAATTAAATTATATATATATATATATATATATATATATATATATATATATATATATACACACACTCACAGGCCACTTTATTTGGAACACCTGTACACCTACTTATTCATGCGATTATCTAATCAGCCAATCGTGTGGCAGCAGTGTAGTGTATAAACTCATGCAGTGTAATCTATAAAATCAATTAATAGCTTCAGTTAATGCTCACATCAACCATCAGAATGGAGAAACATTTGATCTCAGTGATTTGGACCATGGCATGATTGTTGGTGCCATATGGGCTGGTTTGAGTATTTCTGTAAATGTTGATCTCCTGGGATTTTCACACACAACAGTCTCTAGAGTGTAAAGAGAATGGTACGAAAAACAAAAAACAGCCAGCGAGCAGCAGTTCTGTAGGCATAAACAGCTTGTTAATGACAGAGGTCAGAGGAGAATGGCCAGACTGGTCCAAGCTGACAGTAACCCAAATAACCACACATTACAAAAGTCCATGCAGAAAAGCATTTGTGAACATACAACATGTCGAACATTGAGGCAGATGAGCTACAGCAGCAGAAGACCCCTCTGGGCACCACTGCTGTCAGCTAAGAACAGGAAACTGAGGATGCAGTGGGCACAGGCTCACCAAAACTGGAAAAACATTGCCTGGTCTGACAAATCTGGATTTCTGCAGAGGTACACAAATGGTAGGCCCACTGCAGCCTCAGTTTTCTGTTCTTGACTGACAGAAGTGGAACCCAACGTGGTCTTCTGCTGTTGTAGCCCATCCGCCTCAAGGTTCGACGTGTCCATTCAGTGTGATTATCTGAGTTAACGTATCCTTTCTATCAGCTCAAACAAGTCTGGCCATTCTTTGTTGACCTCTCTCATCAACAAAGTGTTTTCGTTCACAGAACTGCCGTACACTGGTTGTTTTTCGTATCATTCTCTTTACACTCTAAAGAATGTTGTGTGTGAAACTCCCAGGAGATCAGCAGTTACAGAAATACACAAACCAGCCCATTTAGCAGCAAAAATCAGGCTAAGATCACATTTTTCCCCATTCTCATGGTTGATATGAACATTTACTGAAGCTCTTGACCCATATGCATTATTTAACACATTACACTGCTACCACACAATTGGCTGATTTGATAATTGCATGAATAAGTAGATGTACAGGTGTACCTAATAAAGTTGCTGGTGAGTGTGTAAAATTATGTTTTCAATGGTAAATTGTCATAGTGAAAATTGCAAATATTACCTATCTGGAAATGAAAATGTATATTGAATAGCATTCTCTCAATATTAAATGCCATTCACTGATATGTGAACCTCCGTTGTTTTTTAAGGTAAATATCAGTCTCGAGCTCTGGCAGAGAGCATGCTCACAACAAATGAGTTTCTGAAGGAGATCAGCTATGAGCTCATCACAGGGAAGGTTAGCGTGCTTGCCTCACACTTCCAAAGCACCTCATTAGGTGAGTTGCCACTTTTCATTGAGTGTGTATTATTGTGTTTTATTTAGGAACAATTTAAAATGATCCAAACAAATCAGTTGTAATCAGTATTTCCTGATCATTTATGTAATGTAATGGCTCAGTTTTGTGGACAATTCCAAAAATTGATCAAATCAATTGTCCCCTGTTTTAAATTTCATATTGATTGTGATGCTATAGGGGACAACTTGGACAAACAGCTGGTTCGGTATAAACGTAAACGCAAAGACCGCGTGGTTCAGCCTTTCCAGGGACATCTCACTGAATACATCCACTCCCATGAGGCAGCATCCATGATACCAGAATCAGGGCCAGGTGAGCTTTTGTCCCCCCCATGATAAAACTCAAATGAGTTTCCATCTGGACTCGAACTCAACACTCAGATCTTTCCACCCAATCACCTCAGGTAATTTAAATCTGTATATACTTTGTGTGTGTGTGTGTGTGTGTGTGTGTGTGTGTGTGTGTGTTGCAGAACTGTTGAGTGACAGTTTTCAGATACACCCTCCACAGCTGAGTGTGGCACGCAGTCTCCTGTCACAGGTGTGTGCTATCGCTGACTCAAGCAGCCAGAGTTTAGATCTGGGCCGCTTTTGCAAGGTAGACTTCCTGATTTTGGTGCCACCATCCCATGTACTGGTTCACCAAACGGTGCAGCGGATTCAACAATCAGGTATGTGACAACGGTATAGACTCCATTATTGATTTAAAGGTGTATTCAACCTTGTTTGATGTCATGGCTGCTGGTTTAACTGGCTGGCCAAAGCAGTTGAGAAAGCCATTTTCTAAAACTCATAGCTTGTAGACTAGAGCTTGTCCTTTGTCTTTGATAGGTGTGCTGATAGAGCTAGGGATAGAGGACACATCCTTGGCCCAGCAGAAGTCTGACAAGTATGTAGTGCGCTTGGATGCGGAGGTCCACACAAAAATGGAGGCTTTCATGAGAAAGGTCAAGCAGAATCCTTATACACTCTTCGTCCTCATTCACGACAACTCACACGTCGACCTTACCAGGTAAGACACACAGTGATGTAGTTTAAAGAGATGAAATGCTTTATTCAACATGGGTTACATTTAATTAAAGGTGGAGTGAGTCATTTGTTTGAGAAATATAACCTTGACAAAACTCACTTTGCTTCTGTAATGTTATAGATTTCCAAGTGAAATGAAAATGAAAAAGAAAGGACCAGACTTGATTTATCATGTTTATTTGGATTGTGAAAAAGTGGTTTCTCTAGCAGGTGGTGAGAGGGGAGGGGTTGAAAAATAAGAGGTATTGGTTATGCTTGCCGAAAAGAAATTTCAAAACCCTCCTCCTCCCCAAGTATATCTAGTCCGCCAATACCAAACTCACTAACTTGCCATAAACAGTACATTATAAACTTATTCAACGAGTTGTCTTGACTAAAATATGTTAAAAAGTAATGGTGATTCATGTAGTTCAGTGGTAGTAGGAGTTCAAAAGCACTAAAAATAACTCAATAATGATAAATGCATGAAAATTATTTTTGTTTGGGCTTTTGTTTGGCCATTAAAATTATTTTCATTTGGGCTTTTGTTTGGCCATTACAATTACTTTTTGTTGGGGTCCTGGGTAGCTCAGCAAGTATTGACGCTGACTACCACCCCTGGAGTCACGACTTCGAATCCAGGGTGTGCTGAGTGACTCCAGCCAGGTCTCCAACCAAATTGGCCCAGTTGCTAGGGAGGGCAGAATCACATGGGGTAACCTCCTCGTGGTCGTGATTAATGGTTCTCGCTCTTAATGGGGCGTGTGGTAAGTTGTGTGTGGATCGTTGAGAGTAGCATGAGCCTTCACATACTGTGAGTCTCCGCAGTGTCGTGCACATCGAGTCACATGATAAGATGTGCGGATTAACGGTCTCAGAAGCAACTGAGACGTGTCCTCCACCACCCGGATTGAGGTGAGTAAACGCGCCATCATGAGGACCTAGTAAGTAGTGGGAATTGGGCATTCCAAATTGGGAGAGAAGAGGATAACTATAATAAAAATAATAATTACTTTTTGTTTGGGCTTATCTTTGGACATTAAAATTATTTTTTTGGGACTTTTGTTTAGACGTACAAATTATTTTAGTTTGGGCATTTGTTTAGACATTATAATTTTTTATAATTTATTAAATTCTATGAGTGTTTGAAAAACCTATTTTGAAACAATCATTATTTCTACCACTTCTGCTTGGTGTTGCTTCTCCTTTGAATACCTTAAAAGCACTCATTCAAGACATTCATATATGATTAACAAGCAAATAAGCAACAGCTTGTAACATCTGCACTACCTTACCCTGAAGGATAAAAGCTATTAAGCAAGCCCATTTAATTTTAAAAAGTGTTTTTGCTATTGGATCTATCAGAAACATCAGTCTTCTCACTTTTTCTTTTTTGTCTCACTCACCTCGCTTCCCGTTAGTGCTCTTTCAGGGTCAGTTTGTCATGGGGAGCTGCAGGGATTGGCCGACCGGGTGGTGAATTGTCCAGAGGTTCTGGAAGCTATAAACCTGCTGGTGCTGCAGGTTAGCTGCTTTCCCTTCACGCTGCAGAGCCGTCAGTCACGCATCAGCACACAGAATGAAGTGCACTGGCCCAACACTGAGAGCCTGGTGAGTGTCACTCACACACCACAAGATATGTGAATGGATTTATGGAGGAGAGATTAAATTTAATAAACTAGATGAGATGTTTGACAAACATTGTGAGCAGTAAGAGTTCATAAATATACACAGTCAGACACGAATGGACAAAGTTAAACAGGGGCAGAGCCAGGGGTTTTTCACAGGGGTGGCCAGGAAGGGGCCAGTGGTGTCTGTGGTGGCACAGAAATTTTTGGGCAGTACATGCTAAGTCTTGTGCTCAAAAATGGAAATTGTGAGTGGGGTGGACACCCCCTAGCTCTGCCAGTGAGTTTAAAGGGATAGTTCAAAAATGCTTCTAAAGGAGATGTAAGCCGGAATGTTAGCCGAATTAATTTACTTTCTTTATATGGATAAACAGATACAAAGAATGTTAATGCTCACTGAGACTAACATACTACCTAACATCTCCTTTTGTATTCTATGGTGGAAAGAAAATCATATGGGTTTGGAACAACATGAGATTAAATGATGATGAAATTGTAATTTTGGGGTAAACTATAGGAATAAAGGATTAAGCATGCACCCAAACAAGATGGATTTTATGTTTGAGAGCAGAATGGGGAAAACAATGGCTAAGTAATCCTAACACAAAAAACCTGTTGTTGCCATTTTGCATATTGTACAGTCTTGGTGATTAAATTGTAAAGAGACAACATTTAACGTTTAATCAAGTAACATTTTGTTCATGAGCATCAGAATTTTTTTATCTCAGGTTCCATTTTTTTCTTGCTTTATGTAGATTTTCTACTTCACTTTCAAACATGCTCATTAGAGTCTTCAGATGAATGGCCGCTGTATATGTAGATATATTATACAAGATGAGATATACTGTATGAGGTATACAATAATATAGTAACACTTCATTTGACATAGTCTGACTTACACATATTACATGTTACTATTATTGACTACTATAGCAATAACAATATGTAAGTTCAAGTAACTCAACAAAGTAATTACACTGTAATTATATGTAGTTCATGCTTATTACTTAGTACTTACCTATGTAAATACACAGTAACATGAACACTATAAATAAAGTGTGACATAAAATAGATATAATACATACTCTGTATAATAGAATTGCTACTATATATATAATAATAGTTGCTTTGAAAGCAGTTGTTTAGTCCAGGCATACCTAATTACATCATACAGTACGGTATACAGTAGTTTTGTATGTTTTGTGGGTGTTGGATCGCTAGGAGTTACTAATTTCACAACATACCAGGTTGTTGTAGGGAAGTCTTCTGTTTTTTCCAATCTGGTTTGGCTGACCATTTTTGGGTCTGGGTAGTTTTAGGCCTTCACAGCTTAATAGGTTTGCCTTCCTTCTGTCTGGATGCTGAGATTTCCAGCACATTCTGTGCTTAGTGGTGCAGATCGTGTTCCAGGAAGTCTGTCAGCTAATTGCAATGCTGCCAAATTCCTCAATCATTGAAGCTGCCCACGCTGCATTCACAAGTCTTAAGACATTGCTGGATGGTTTAAATGACCAGACCGCTTGTCTGAATCATGAACAATGCTGTGTCTGATATTCTACAATGACCTAGATGTCTTTATAAACAGACTGGTGTCACTGTGAATTTGGCAACAATATCTGCTGAAATGAGTTTGTGCTTACTGAACCACTGCCTCCCAGTGGTTGAAGATGGAAATGTTGTTGAACGAATGGGCTCTGAAATGTCCACAGGGTGGTGCCAAACGTCAGTTGTATTTTTAGTTGTAAACGATGTAATACTGTCAACAGAAATGTGCATTTTATGGACTCTACCCGCTAGCCCACACCCCAACTCTAAACCTAACCATCAGTAGAGGAAACATTTTATTTTAGAGCAAAAATGCAACCTCATCATTTCACTCACCATAACTTCTGGTTTCCTGAGCCTGTGTCTCATCTCAGGCAATGCAGTAGTGCCAGAGGGAAAGGTAAACACTTTTGAACTGATGCAAAAATGTCTGATGGGTGATGGTGCTGTTTATTTCACGGTACTGGAATGTTCAAAAAGCAACATGTCGATTTCCTGTGTGATCATGTAGTTATAGACACATTTAATAAAATAATTACTATGTAAAACAAAATGCAGAGCATTTTGCAGAGATAGTAAAATTGTTTAATTGTAACTTTAGCAGGTTGAAGCATTGCCTAAGGATCTGGTCTACTTTGGGCTGAAGGACTACAGCAGGTCCCTGCAGTGGGGGGTGGCGAGTCCAATCCTTCGATGTGATGATGCCTTTGAGTGGATGGTCAAAACACTTCTAGAGAGGTCAGTAAACTTTTCATATTCACACAATAATGCTCTGAATGCTGCATATACTCTATTGACTCATTTTGACCCTCATTCCTCGTCTTTATTGATTCCAGGCACCCACACTTGCACAGTATGGTGATCCGCAGCTATCTGCTGATTCAGCAGTACACAGAAGCTCTGATGGCCCTCACCGCCGCCCCATCACTGCGGGACCACGTGACTCCTCAGACCCTCGCCATGGTGGAGGATCTTCTGAGTATGCCAGGCCGCAGCAGGCACGGGTGTGGGCACATGCTGCTGGTGCGTGTGCCCTCACTTCAGCTGGCGCGTCTGGCACAGGAGCAGCTGGAAGAGGCTCGGGACAAACTGGGGTTGCAGTACCGCTTCGCTGTGCTGCTGGGCAGCCCTGCTGCAGAAATCAGCCTGCCAGTGCATTTCTGTGCCCGTCTGCGGGTGAGAACAACTTGCTGCAAAAAGAATATTTTCTGACTAACATATTGACCAACATATTTCTAGGTAAAAATCTCTAAACATCCCTTAAACAAGATTCATATATTTCAGTCAAGATAAATAAAAGACTTGTTTTCAGAGAATCTTCAATCAAGTTTATTTTTCTTTCCTCATGCACCAGCAAATATGTTTGCTTGTTTATATATATATATAAGAAATTATATTTTGCAGTGCTATCTTAAAACATGTTCTCTCTCTTCTTGAATTTAAAAAAATTACGGTTATATGTAATAAACTTGTTATACAAAGTATACACCGATGAACTACAACATTAAAACCACCTACATAATATTGTGTAGGTCACCCTTGTGCCGCCAAAACTATGCCAACCCGCATCTCAGATGCGCATTCAGAGATGATGTTCTTCTCACCACAATTGCACAGAGCGGTTATTTGAGTTACCGTAGACATCATCAGTTTGAACCAGTCTGGCCATTCTACTTTGTCCTCTCTCATCACCAAGGCATTTCCGTCCACAGAACTGACACTCACGAGATTTATTTTTGTTTTTGACACCATTCGGAGTAAATTCTTGTTCTATCAGGAAGACTTGACCGAGATTTAAGATGACATTTATTTCATTAGTATAAAACAGATAAGTAATGTCTCTCTTTGGCGTAGGCCCCGTCTGGCGGTCCGAAGAAGTTGTACTCGGAACCGTCATATCCTGCCGGAGATAGGAGGCAGGGGCGAGGAGCCTACCGCCGTGCAGGATGGGGCTCAATAGGTGGTGGTGGGGTGGTGGAGGTTGTCATGTTAGCACACTGAAACAGCAATGTGATAGATTGTGAGCAGACTTATAAAGCAATGGCTTATATGTGATTGGCTGGGAATTACCCAGCTAATGGTGCGATGATGTACAGCTGCTAGTCTTCAAACAATATTAGGCTGGTGCTTTTAATGTGGAGGTTGATCGGTGTAGATATCCGCATGTTGTTAAGAACAATTTCACTCACTGCAAAAATAAAAACATTTCTTAATCAGTATTTTTTTGTTGTTATACATAAAAAAAAATACCTAAACATCCCAAAAATTAGAGCCTTTTTTAGAGTCAATATTGTGTAGCATAACAAAGTATGTCTTGAAACAAATGTTTTATCCCAAATAGATTTTTTTAAGCATAAACATCATTATAAGAAAAAGACATATGCCAGTGTGGTAAAACAAAAAATTAATTCAAGATATATTCCCTGAAAACATATTATAATATCTTATGAAAATTAGATTTTCAAGTATATGAACTTAACATTATTATGTTGTTAAGATGCACAGATATTTTTACTGCGAAACAAGACAAAAATGCTTTTTTTGCAGTGCTTTTTAAACTTTTATATTTCTTCCTGAATTTTTTAAATAATATTATATGGAATAAACTTGAAAACGAAGTACAAATATCTTCTGAATATGAGCTTTTCAAGAAAATCTTGTTTTGCGGATGTTCAGATATTTTTACTGTAAAAGAAGTTAAAAATTCAGGTAATAAATGCCTTTAAAACCTGTTCTCCTTCTGCCCTAATTCTTGAAATAGTGTTCTTAAACTTTAAATACTAAGTAAAGATATAACATACCTTCTTGATATGAATGAACAATTTTTTATTTTTTGTATTTTCAAGTATTGAACATTGCTGTCTGTGCATATTTCAGGCTTGGCGGGGCTGTGAAAATGAAGAATGGGTCCCTCTCACCTATGAAGATCTGGAAGGACTTCCATGCATTGTCATCCTCACTGGAAAAGACCCTCTAGGGGAGACATTCCCAAGGTACTGCATGATTGTTCTTGTGTTATGTTTTGATCAAATTAGTCCGTAACTCCAGTTGCAAATGAATCATTATATGATTATTTAAATATTACATTATGTATATTAAATATAATGCATTCAAGTCTGGGCATTGGTACCAAATTTTATTGTTAGAAATGGCACCATCTTGTGGTTGCTATGTATAAGTTAAGACAAGCTCTTACAATGCCAGTTACAATAAAAATATGCCCACCAGTTAAAGTTCATAAGTGGTATAGCCACTGTTTGTAAAAGCTGTTTAATATGTAACTTTTATTTATCGGTCAGTTATATGTTATTTTATAGCATTACATGATGATCACTGAGTCAGTGGTGTTTGTGTGTGATTTCTTCAGGTCTCTGAAGTACTGTGATCTGCGGCTGATTGACTCCAGTTATCTGACACGCACAGCCCTGGAGCAGGAGGTGGGTCTGGCCTGCTCCTACGTCACTTGCAGTGTTATACCCGAGACGAAAACTGCAGCAGGCAGAGAGGAGAGACAGAGAGAGGATGAGAAGAGCTCAGGAGAAGCAGCAGAACACGATGAACTCCAGATGGAGCTGGAGAGGCCACCCAGCAATGCCAGTGCTGCTACCAGAACCTCTGGTGGTGAGTGGCACCATTACTTTTGTCAGAGTAAATGTCAAATATTAATTTGATGTTAAAGAAATCGAGGCTATAAGCCCTCATCCAACCCCCATCATTCATTCCTGGTATATTGTGACCATATTTCATGATTCAATCAGTTCTCTATGGATAAAATGAAGTCCTGCCCTACATTTATGTTGACTTTAACATGAATGAAAAACAAGGATGTGAGGGATAGGAATGCTGTCAGTTTAATATGTTGTACTGTTTTAAGGACTAAAGTCAAGTCTAATTTTTATAAAATGACAATTCTTTTCCAGTAAAATATCTGAATTTCTTTTTTTTTTAATGAAAAACACATTTTCATAAGATTAATACAGTACTTAGTTTTCCAAGATTATTCCATAAATCATGATTTCAAGAAATCAGGAAGTGAACAGATTCTAAAGACATTTATTATCAGCATTTTTGTCTTGTTTTCCAGTCAAATATCTCCAAATATGCACATTTTTTTCACTGAAATGCTAATTTCAGAAGATATCTATACTTATTTTGTCTTCGTTTCCAGTCAAATATCTGAACATCGGAAAAACGAGATTTTCTTAAGATATCTATACTTATTTTCCCAAGTTTATTCCTTCAAACTTTATTTCAAGAATTCAGGAACAAAGTGAACAGGTTTTAAAGACATTAATGATTAGCATTTTTTTGTAAAATATCTGAAAAACAAGATTTTCTTAAAAAGCTAATTTTCTTGGTGCCTCAGTGTTAAAGACGCTGACTACCACACCTGGAGTCACTAGTTTGAATCCCAGAGTGGTCTGAGTGACTGCAGTCAGGTCTCCTAAGCAACCAAATTGGCCCGGTTGCTAGGGAGGGTAGAGTCACACGGGGTAACCTCCTCCTGGTTGCTATAATGTGCTTCTCGTTTTCAATGGGGCGTGTGGTGAGTTGTGTTTGGATGCTGCGGTGGATGCCGTTAAGCCTATGTCTCCGTGGCAACATGCTCAACAAGCCACGTGACTTCGGTGGTCTCAGACGTCGAAGCAGCTGGGATTCGTCGTCCTCCACCCTGAATGAGGCGAGTCACGATGCCACCACGAGAACCTAAAAGCGCATTGGGAATTTGGCATTCGAAATTTGCTGAAAAAGGGGAAAAAAATAAGATTTCTATACTTATTTTACCATGTTTATTCCTTATAACATTATTTCAAGTATTCAGGAAGATAACGCAATTTAAAGGATTCGCACAGCACTAAAATGTATATTAATTTTTATAATCAGCATTTTTGTCTTGTTTCCCAGTAAAGATATCTGTGCATCCAAACAACAACATCTGCCAAAAAATACTGTTGATTAACTTAAAATAAATGAATGGGTTTTATTATCATGTTTCTTCTAATGCCTATTCGATGGGCATTAACTTTTTCTTCTCCCTCTGTCTACTCTGTTTGTCTTTCTCTTTCAGGTTCTACCACTGAAAACGGTGTCAGTTCATCAAGCATACTTGACAAACCCTCCTCCCATGGTGATGCTGCCAGTAGCAACAGAGCTTTAATGGACTGTCCCAATCACTTCAAACAAGAGTGTGACTACCAAGCACCCTCCTCGTCTGCCACTGCCTCTTTCACCTCTACCTCTACCTCCTCCTCCACCTCATCCTCCTCTTCGTCTCCGGTAGCTCAGAGACCGAGTCAGTCCACGCAGGCTCTGCGAGAAGGGAACAGGACACAGGTCTTCCCCAGGACGGCGGTGCTGTCCCGGGCAGCGTACACCCTGCTGGCCCCTGAGTCTCTGGGTCAGCCCTGCTCAGCATCCCTGCTGCCCCACGCTGATGTGGCCTGGAGCAGTCCACTCAGATCGCCTGTTCCCCATGGCCTCGGAGGAGCAGAGCAGTCTCTGTACTATCGGCAGTGGACCACAGCCAGGCAGCACCATGCCGATTACGAAGGGCCGGCCGTGCCACATCCCAGAAGACTACTGTTGAGTGGACCACCACAGGTGAGCAATAGTGACAAACACAAAACTTTGAAGGGATTGTTGAACCAAAAATGAAATTCTGTCATAAGTTATGCAGAACGTCTTTGCTGCTCTTGTTTTACAATTAAAATATATAATGACCAGGGTATTTCAAGCTTCCAAAAGGACAAAAAGCACCACGAAATTAGTCCATACAACTTGTACCTCATATTCCAAGTCTTCTCATGTCATACAATAGCTTTGTGTATGGAACCTACAAGAATTTTTTAAGTAAATATCTTCACAGCTCTCAAATCTCATTTGCGCTTGTGTACATTCAAAAAAGGTGCTGTAGATTTCACCCATTCTTGTTCTGATTTGAGCATTCAGCTTCTTATCCTTCATCTTTGCTCTGTTATAGGTGGGAAAAACAGGCGCGTACCTGCAATTTCTACGGATTCTGTTCCGCATGTTGATTCGCCTTCTGGAAGTAGATGTGTATGACGAAGAAGAGCTGGAGGAGGGTGAGCTAGCTGCTTTGTATTTCTTCTCTTTAGGCACACTATTGTACTGAATACAGCTCTGTTCTGCTTGTAAAACAGTTGAAATGTTTTCAGTTCTTTCTTTCTTTGAGAAGAAATATATTATTACAGTATCTAATTGTCTTTCTCCCATAACATTTTAGTAATGATTTTAAATATTATTTTTTAGACGTGCCAGACAAATCAAAGGTCCCGCCTGCCAGTGGGCCACAGTGGCCTGACGTGGAGGACATCCATAAACTGCGATTTGACCTTTACCCCCATGACCACAAGTTTAGACATGCAAGTTCAGTGCATACAGATAGGGTGCCAAATACACTAAATGGTAAACTGTTCCTCCTGTATCAAAACCTGAATATTTGAGCAAAATCCTATTTGTAAATGAAAATTAGTGTTGAAAAAAAAAGGATAAATCTTCAACTTGGGTGTAGATGTTTTGTTACTATGATTATTTGTTGTTTTGCATCTACACCTGTAACACAGGAGTGAAAATAGAGAGACCAGAGGCAGGAGAACAACCCAAGAGAAACACAGTGTCTGTCAGACTCAGCATGTTTGCGGCACACAATGCATTTCACCACTGTGAGCAGTGTCACCACTACAGTGAGGTGGCACCTGCCACTCAGGTGAGAACGTGTGAATGTATCACCGTTTATAAATAAAATCATATTATATTATATATATATATATATATATATATATATATATATATATATATATATATATATAGTATCTCACAAAAGTGAGTTCACCCCTCACATTTTTGTAAATACTTGATTATATCTTTTCATGTGACAACACTGAAGAAATGACACTTTCCTGCAATGTAGTGAGTGTACAGCTTGTATAACAGCGTAAATTTGCTGTCCCCTCAAAATAACTCAACACACATCCATTAATGTCTAATCCGCTGGCAACAGAAGTGAGTACACCCCTAAGTGAAAATGTCCAAATTGGGCCCAAAGTGTCAATATTTTGTGTGGCCACCATCATTTTCCAGCACTGCTTTAGCCCTCTTGGGCATGGAGTTCACCAGAGCTTCACATGTTTTCACTGGAGTCCTCTTCCACTCCTCCATGATGACATCACGGAGCTGGTGGATGTTAGAGACCCTTGTGCTCCTCCACCTTCCATTTGAGGATGCCCCACAGATGCTCAATAGGGTTTAGGTCTGGAGACATGCTTGGCCATGCTTCAGCAAGGCAGTGGTTGTCTTGGAGGTGTGTTTGGAGTCATTATCATGCTGGAATACTGCCCTGCGGCCCAGTCTCCGAAGGGAGGGGATCATGCTCTGCTTCAGTATGTCACAGTACATGTTGGCATTCATGATTCCCTCAATGAACTGTAGCTCCCCAGTGCCATGACACTCCCACCACCATGCTTGACTGGTTTCCGCCACACACGCTTGACACCATCTGAACCAAATAGGTTTATCTTGGTCTCATCAGACCACAGGACATGGTTCCAGTAATCCATGTCCTTTGTCTGCTTGTCTTCAGCAAACTGTTTGCAGGCTTTCTTGTGCATCATCTTTAGAAGAGGCTTCCTTCTGGGAAGACAGCCATGCAGACCAATTTGATGCAGTGTGCGGCGTATGGTCTGAGCACTGACAGGCTGACCCCCCACCCCTTCAACCTCTGCAGCAATGCTGGCAGCACTCATACGTCTATTTCCCAAAGACAACCTCTGGATATAGGGAAAATGGCTAATTGGGCCCAATTTGGACATTTTCACTTAGGGTGTACTCACTTTTGTTGCCAGCGGTTTAGACATTAATGGTTGTGAGTTGAGTTATTTTGAGGGGACAGCAAATTTGCACTGTTATACAAGCTGTACACTCACTACTTGACATTGTAGCAAAGTGTCATTTCTTCAGTGTTGTCACATGAAAAGGTATAATCAAGTATTTACATTCACATTTTTGGTGAGGGGTGCACTCACTTTTGTGAGATATATATATATATATATATATATACTTTTTGGAAATTTAACATGGTTCTATGTCTTTTTAAATTCCCCAATTTCAATGCTTGCAACTTATGTAATGAAAATAATGCAATCATAAATGATTTATGGAAGTATGAAAAGTTATATTGTTTTTGTGTTTCTGCTTGAAGCTTTCTGATTGCACATTCCACGCCTTCACGTTCAGCTCGTCCATGCTGGGAGAAGAAGTCCAGCTGAACTTTATCATTCCCAAAACCAAAGAGCATCACTTTGTCTTCAGTCAGCAGGGAAGTCATCTGGAGAGCATGCTTCTCCCTCTGCTCTCTGACCAGGTGAGTGGCCCATCCATTTACTGGACTTTTTATTGAGGGACAAAATAACAAGAACGAAGGGAAAAAAGCCTGTTAAGAACGAAATCAAAATTGTAAAAGCAGTTGCAAAGGTGAAACATATATAGTTGATTGCCAGTTAACAGTAAACGTCACCTATGAAAGAGGTCTAACAGTTAGTATTTTTAAAAATATTTTTAAAAAGCCAAATAATTCATGGCTAAATTGCAGGTGCAATTATAAGAAAACTAGGACAAGTAATTTTTGGTTGCTATATAAAAACAATGGAAACCAATCTCTTAATATTAATAAGAAAATATTGTTTATGCTTAAATACATCTATAATAAGTAAGGTATAATGTACAGTCAGCCGGTTGTTATAGCAAAATAAACCCAGAAAGGGTGATCAGAACCCCGATGCAAAGGGGAGGGATCTTGTATCACACGGAAGGGGTTTATTTTGTGAAAATGTTGTCTCACTCCTCGTTATCCCGCTTATTACCAGATTACTTGCCAAATAAATAAATAAATGCACATGAAATATTGATTTGAGTTGAAATTATTTTATTATCTCTCTTGAAGAGATCGCACAGTGAGCGGAAAGCTAGTAAAGATGGCTCAGATACCCGGATGAGCGGGTATCAGATGAGCAAAAATCAGACTGCTTGATGGTGCCATTGACCAATCGATTTGAGTATTTCAGAGAGCTGTGAAATAATTACCGGTAACTATAATGACTAAAAAGCAGCTTATGCCTTGAACATATCGCGGCATCAAAGTGGAATGATGGGCACAAGATGAGACTTAAAGACATGCATAGTCAGAGACTTCTCAAAGGATACATTTAAATTGTATTCTGTATATTCCGATGAAAGGAGCACCTGGACCCCTGAACAATGGAAAAGGTCTTGTGGTTGCTGAGTCGACCTGTTTCTCTGTTTGTCTTTTAGAAGGACGGCTTTAGTAGTCAAAAAGTGACTTGATTTTGTATCACTTTTCCTTTGCTCAGGATTCTGGCATGCTGAAAAGTCCGATTTTCACCCCCACCACGGGTCGACAGGAGCACGGCCTTCTCAACATCTATCATGCCGTGGAGGGAGCTGAACACCTGCACATCTTAGTGGTCAAGCAGTATGAAATGCCCCTCTACAGGAAATACTGGCCCAACCACATTCTGCTGGTGTTGCCCGCAATGTTCAACAATTCAGGAGTGGGTGAGTATTGACCAGAGTTATAAAAGGTATTTTATTGCTTATGAAAAGGGATCTATCTAGGAAAGCATGATTTACATTGCTTGCTTGCTTTATTTATTTATTCGCTGTTGATGGCTAGTGTTTGATGTAATCCGATTACAGGTTAATTACATTTACATTTACGCATTTGGCAGACGCTTTTATCCAAAGCGACTTACAGTGCACTTATTACAGGGACAATCCCCCCGGAGCAACCTGGAGTTAAGTGCCTTGCTCAAGGACACAATGGTGGTGGCCGTGGGGTTCGAACCAGCGACCTTGCTGATTAACAGACCTGTGCTTTAGCCACTACGCCACCACCATTTACTCACCCTGATGCATCACAGATGGTCTATACAATGCAAGTGAATGGTGACCAGAACCTTGAAGGCCCAAAAGGCATCATAACAGGAATCCATATCACTCCAGTGGTTTAATCCATGTCTTCTGAAATTAAATGATAGGTGTGGTTGAGAAACAGATCAATATTTAAGTCCTTTTTTTAACTGTAATGCTGCATTCACACCGGACGCGAATAGCACGTCAGGCGCGAGTGATTTCAATGTTAAGTCAATGCAAAGACGCGTTACGCGCGTAAACAATTCCTGCGGCGCGAATGAGGCGTAGAGCGCGGCGCGGTGCGGTAGATGCGAATACGCCTCATTCGCGCGTCAAGTTCGTGCGAATGCGCGAATTCGCGTCTGCTGCCCGAGTTGAAAAATCTGAACTTTGCCGTCAATTCGCGCCGCGTTAACCAATCAGGAGCCTAGCTGCCTGCTGTCACTCAGGAGGTAAAGTGACGTAAACTCCCGCTCGGAATCTTTCATTATTATTGTAATGTCTGGACAGTGTTGAATAAGGAAAAAAACACAGGACAGGTTAATTACTTTTGGAGGCTGTCTCCATTTATCATCAAAACAATAATTTAACCTGATATACTACCATGGAAAACCTGACATTTTTAAAAAGTCTCAACTTAATAAATGTGCATGTTATGGACCTGACATCCTGGAACTGGGGCTGACAACCTGGGAAAAAAAATACAAAATATAATAATAATGGACTATTTTTAGATAGTTTAGCTCTTTATAGGTTTGTGGGTGGCTCTTAAAAGAGCCATTGTGGGGAAGTCATGAGGAGGACTTCAAACGCTACTCCGTCGGCTGCCATGGTACTGCTCCCTCCGCCGAGAAGTGTGCCATGAAGACATCCCTCACCCGGAGTGCCTCTCTGGAGGAGTTGTTGGCCGCAACCCGACCCAGACCTGGCAGTGGCTCCTCTCCAGCATGTCCCGCGCCCTCGCTGGTGGACCCAAGTACGGCGACGACGACCCATACGCCGCTGTTCTGCTCTCCAGAGCAAATACAGAGCGGTGACTCTCTCCACGCAATGCTCGATCAACATCAGCCATCTTGTAAAAAGATGGCCGTCAACGGGTTTCGCCTCGGAGTTTCATCGGATTTCGCCTCGACGCTGCGCCACGCCGTGAATTTCGCTTCAAACTTTTGTTTTTTACACGCGTCAATTTCGCTCTTGACGCGCGAATGGATTCAAAGTGGTCAAGCGTATAACTAGACGCGGTAGGCGCGAATTTGACGCGCTATTCGCGTCCGGTGTGAACGCAGCATAAATCTACACTTTATCTTTCACTTCTACATTCTGGTGTTGAAGTGACTTTCACTTTAACAGCCTCCTACTGGTTGGGGCTGGTCAAAGGTGGATATTGATCTGTTTCTCACCCACACCTATCATATCGCTTCAGAAGACATGGATTAAACCACTGGAGACTAATGGATTACTTTTATGCTGCCTTTTGGGGCTTCAAGGTTCTGGTTACCATTCACTTGCATTGTATGGACCAACAGAGCTGAAATATTCTTTTATAAATATTAACTTGTGTTTTGCAGAAGAAGGAAAGTCATACACATCTGGAATGGCATGAGAGTCAGTAAATGATGCGAGAATTGTAATTTTTTGGTGTACTGTCCCTTTAAGTAAAAAAAGTAGTTCAATGCATTACTTTTTAAATTTGTGTAATCAGATTACAATTACTGACTTCCAATTAATTTAATTGCTTATAAGTACCTTAGTAGGATTACACACATTTCTAAAATAATATTCTTTTTGTAAAAACAAAAACATTTAAAACACGAATTACGTTCATATATACATCTAATTGCGTTTCTTAGATATTTAAAGGGCTTGTACCCCTTACAGGACATTGTAAGGGAGAAATGTGGACAACAATAAACAAGGAGGAATATAGACATTCATTTGTATTTGTTGAGCGGAAAGTGTTATTGAAAGTAACTTAAAAGTAAACTAAAGTTATAAGTAATGTGATTAATCTTTCAATGAATTAAGCTGTACATTTTCTCATTAAGATTTTAGAGTAAATACTCATTTTTTGTATTATCTTACCCATCACTGGTGAGAACATTCTTTTTGTGATTGGTTGTTTTCATGGCATTTCAGGAGCAGCTCGGTTCATGATCAAAGAGTTGTCTTACCACAATCTGGAGCTGGAGAGGAACAGACAGGAGGAGCAGGGCATTAGACAACAGGATGTCTGGCCCTTCATCGTTATGATGGATGACTCATGTGTTCTTTGGAACACCCATCAGCCTGGACCCGAGGACAACAGGTAGCAAAAAAATAAATACTAAAGGAATGCTAATGGAATTTTATATTCTAATGGGATCAAACAAGAATCCTCTAAGGCCAGTTTTAATTTTCCTTATATCAAAGTTTTCCAAAGTGTCCAACACTATAGAACGTTTCCATTCTGAAAGTGTCCAAAAAATTCCAAAAATGCCTGGTCTTTTCAGCAGGGAGAATCCATTAGCATTCCTTTAGGACTTTTTGGCAAGAGATTGCTTAATTGGAACGTCGTCATTGTCTAATGTCCATGTCTCTCCATCTTTGTCTCAGTGAGGTGACAAATGTGTCACTGAAGAGTGTCTTGCAGCACATGGAGGCCACTCCGAAGATCTCTCTTTATGCCATGTGTGGCCTCCGGAAATGGAGTAGTAGTTTGTCTTCTCAAGCTTCTTCGGCTCCTTTCTCTCGCTGTCACCTCCATGACCTCATCATACTGAACGTTGACCTCACACAGAACGTCCAGTATGACATCAACCGGTGAGAATCAGTGCTGCTTATGCGTCTGTTTTCATTCAGATGGGGAATAAAGGGCATAATGTTTCAGCACGGCAGTAAATATACTAAATATACTGTACACTCGTGGCCCAGTATAAGGGGTGGGAATTGCCCTCCTTTAATTTCCTCAAGTCCACCAAGAAACATCTGATGACCCCACCCTGACTGACAGGAGATGCTCCGCCCCCGGACTGATGGCAAAATGATCAACGTTGTCCCCCTCAAGCATACAAGTGCCCCACCAAATATTACAACCTATATTTGGCCCTGTATACACTACCAGACCAAAGTTTGGACACAACTACTCATTCTTTATTACTACTGTTTTCAACATTTTAGCATAATTGTAAAGTCATCACAATTATAAAATAGCACAAATGGAAGGATGAAAAATATCTATATTTTTTTTTTACAAAATGATACAATATTTTAGCTTTAACACATCTAATTAAAAGATAAATACAATTTAAATTTGATAAAGAAATTCATATAGCTACAGACTCAAAACTCATTCTAATCATTCAAGCCAGTTTTTTTTAGGATCACGAGAAACAAATCCAGTCAAGTTTTGGCTGGTGGTAGTATGAGTATTTCTTTATCTAAGGACAATTTCAAGGTGATATATGTTGAAAATGATAGCGACAAGTAAAATATTTCAATCTGAATGTAATTGTTTGTGTATTTTTCTAGGTTCACTTGTGAGGAAGTGGACTTTAACCTGAGGGCAAACAGCAGTGGTCTTCTGCTGTGTCGTTTCAATCACTTTAGCGTCATGAAGAAACACATTCCCATTGGAGGACACAAAGACTTCCTAATAAAACCCAAACTCATGGTGAGCTCTATAATGACCATTTAGAACACAGAGTCACTTCATAGACTTCAAACCTGTTTATATTACATCCAAACGACCATCAAAACTCTAGTTAGCTTATTAGCTTTGAGTTAATGCTAACTGCAATTGCATTATATATCCACTAGTAGGCACTACTACACTAGTCATTCGAATCAGCACATTTGAAGATAATGCTCCCACAAATAACTTTTATTTTACATTCACTGTTTGCCTGCACATGTACAAGTGCTTTAATTAAATATAGATTTAGAAATAAACACAGATTGGGCCCTTCAAAGGTCAACTGTTTATGAATATACAGATGTACAGTTTGCAGGCCCCAAAGAAATAATGCTCTGAATATGAAATAGCATACTGGCATTTTACAAACTGCCTTCTCCATAAGTATATTCCAGTGGCGGAGCTAGGGGTGACTAGGGGCGGCTGTGGCCACCATGGACCGAAGCCTAGCCACCCCATTGTCCACATCACTCGCATTTGCTGTTTTAGTCATTTTTTTGGCAATTATTTGGCACAATTTAGTTCTTAAGAGTTGAAATCATCTCTGTACAAACTTAACATGTGCACACACACCAAGGTCGCCACACCTCTCTGTCCCTGGTGTCATTATATCCAATCAACCCCCCCCCCCCCCCAACATTTCTTTGCCACCACAGATGGATCGATTGCCCCTGCCTGGCTACCCCATTGAAAAACTCCAATGAAGCTCTTTTCTGTAACACGATATAATCCAGTGCATAAGATGCATACAGCCCAGAAGCATAGAAGCAACCCAGCAGAGTTTAAAAACAACCTCTCTTTTTCTTTTTCCATAGAGGATTGAGACCCCCGTGCACATCAGTGCATCTCAGTACGTCTGTGCTCCAGACAGTGAACACACCCTGCTTTCTGCACCAGCTCAGTTCTTGCTGGAGAAGTTTCTGCAGAGCTGCAGTCATTGGCTTTTTCCTCTGGCACTCTGTAACGGCGCAAACCTAGTGCTGTCCATCGACAGCTACCTCAACCTCGGCCCAGAGGTAACACAAAATTCAGCTTTTCACACTGCATGCATTGTCATAAAGCACAGGATGATACTTTGTTCTTACATTATTATACATTATGAAACAATAAAAATAATTTCGGACACAGTAATCGGTCATAGACATTTATCATTGTATTTTCTCTGTGGTTAAAATTGTTTCAGTTATGTAATTTGATGTAATTTCGATGAATTTATTGACTGAAGATGCCGTTTATAGTCTCTTGTAATTGTTAACAGGTTGTGTTTTATGAACTGTGTTTTCTCACAGATTGAGGTGTGTTACGTGAGCTCTCGACCTCACTCGGTGAATGTGGATCATCAGGGAGTAGTCTTCAGTGGGCTGCTGCTCTACCTGTGTGACTCATTTGTAGTTTCAAGTCTCCTAAAGAAGTTCAACTTTCTCAAAGGTGAGACCTTTGACTTTAGATTTGAGTTGTGGTGCATCATCCATTACAATATTTCCTCTAGAGGTCTGCACCAAGGTTATAATAGTTTACATTTTTTTATTACTTTTTCATTTTTCGCTGTAATTTAGTGAAGTTTTCATTTTGTTTGTTAGTTTTGAAATATGTTATAGTTTAGTTTTAGTTTTTCATTGCATTTAGTTTTTATATCAAGTGATACATATAGAATGCTCATTTGTGCAATGTGGGTCGTATAGCTGGACACCCAAATGAACAGTTTGTAATTAATACTTATAATATTACAAATCTTCATTTTAAGACCAACTGAATTTCATTACTGATAATAATTCCGACATAAGAATGCTTCTTTTTATGGAACTTTAGCCAAAGTCCTCTTATTGTATTTGACATGAGAAAGTAAGTCTTGTCGTGACTCTGAACATCAAACAAAACTCTATACCAATTCCATATGACATGTAAAACAAATCACTGATTGACTGTGTGTGTGTGTGTGTGTGTGTGTGTGTGTGTGTGGGGGGGGACTCAAACTGGAACACCTGGGGGGGTTTGTGATACATTCATATATGTACAGTATATACTGTGTGTATGTGTGTGTAAATACAGTATATATATATTAGGGCTGTCAATCAATTAAAATGTTTTATCAAATTTATTACATGGTGTCCTAATTTTTTAATCGCATATACAAATATTTGCAGAGAAAGCCCCTCGTATAACAATAATTCATAATGTTGAAATAATTATACATAGTTATCTTTAAATATTTAAAATAAGAAATATTCAGATAATTAAAATGCTTTACATTCTTGTATCAGAAGAGTTAATCATTGATAAGACTTTAGAATACAGTGTATTGTTTACTACCATATTATTGAACATAAGTCAATCATTGGCTCACAGTTCACAGCAATCCATTTCACACGTGAATTTGTCAGTCAGTTCGAGATTTATTATGAGGGCTAATTTAAGAACCCGTCAATTTCAAACAATGCTTGTGTAGCATCTCGGGTGGGTTGCGTCATAAACATAAAATGTTTAGGTCACTGTGTCAAGTTAAAAACACATCTTGAGATCCCTTAGTTCGGATTTGCACTCCTTCAATTGTTTTAAACGCAATAGAAATAAACGCATGTTTGTGTTGTTCTGCCTTCGAAAGTGTTTTTTTCACGGTATAAACTGCCCATTGCTCATACAGCTGAAATTTCACTTATTGCCCTCTGGAGTAAACAGGTGGGACTACAAGCTTACATCTCTCAGGAATCTTCCTTATTACAATCCGGGGGCATTGTGATTAATTGCATACATTTTTTTAACGCGTTATTTTTTGTAAAATGAATCGCACTGAATTAACACGTTAAATCGATAGCCCTAATATATATACAGTATAACACAAAAGTGAGTACACCCCTCACATTTTTGTAAATATTTGATTATATCTTTTCATGTGACAACACTGAAGAAATGACACTTTGCTACAATGTCAAGTAGTGAGTGTACAGCTTGTATAACAGTGTACATTTGCTGTCCCCTCAAAATAACTGAACACACAGCCATTAATGTCTAAATCGCTGGCAACAAAAGTGAGTACACCCCTAAGTGAAAATGTCCAAATTGGGCCCAATTAACCATTTTCCCTCCCCAGTGTCATGTGACTCGTTAGTGTTACAAGGTCTCAGGTGTGAATGGGGAGCAGGTGTGTTAAATTTGGTGTCATCGCTCTCACACTCCCTCGTACTGGTCACTGGAAGTTCAACATGGCACCTCATGGGATCTCACAGAACTCTGAGGATCTGAAAAAAAGAATTGTTGCTCTACATAAAGATGGCCTAGACTATAAGAAGATTGCCAAGACCCTGAGCTGCAGCACAGTCAGTACTTGAAATTACTCGTCAGCTAGACCAATCGTTCAAAAAATTTGCATCATTGGAACTTAAAAGATCAAATACAGTTCCACATTTGTACTATTTTAAAAAAACACAGCTGTATATGAATATGATCTGCGATCTCTTATTTAACACTGTATTCATGGGAAAGTGAACATTTACAGTGACAGCAAAACATTACAATTCCATTTTCACGTGTTTTGCAAAGAAATAGATCAGCTTTGTTCAGTCAGATGTTGTCATGGTAACAGATAGATTCTGAGCGGATTGCTGCAGATTGATAGAATGAAAGTATCGTCAAATCATCTTGCAATGCAATAAAATATCTTCCCTTTTCTGCAATCGATACCAAGAAGGACATTGAGGATATTTAATTTAGAAGTAAAAAAAATCAGTGAGCCCAACAGCTGAAACTGGGACATTATTATATTTTTTAGAGAAATGACGGGACACGACTTCTGGTCACCCTAGTTTTCTACCTGCTTTGCTTCTCTCCATGATGTACTGTAGTGATTCCCTCCTGATCTGTCTTTGCTAATGTAATGAGATCAATAGGCCATCTTCTAGTGCTATTGCCGCCTAGTGGCATCTTCATGTTAAGCTGATAGCGGGTTTAAAGATTTAAAAACCTATCACGACAAAAACGAAAAATACTTTTTTTTTACGATTATTTTTATTTAATTTTTTTCAGAGCCATGAAAATTTATTTTTGTTTAGTTTCAGTTTTTCTAATTGTGTTGATTTTTATTTAAGTTTACCAAAATGTTTTTTTTTTTTTACATTTAGTTTTCATTTTAGTTTACGATAATAACCTTGGTCTCTGCACAGGACTGTTTTTTCCATCCCGCTACCACAAGTTTCTATCCTGAACCCGCTGAACTTTACTCCATGTTCATCCGCTCTCTGCCCGCAGTGATTTTCTTCCCGACCGCTCCCATTCCCGCAAACCCGCATTTGTTTTCCACGTAGAGCAAATGGATTTTTCAGGCTACTCTCTGACCGCCCGCTCCCATCCACATCTCATGGAAGAACCATCTGCTCCCGACTTCAACTCGAAAATGTTATCCTGCACCACAAGGAATCTAATCGGGTCCTGCCCTAGTTCTGCGGGAATGCAGACCTCTAATTTCCTCTATTGTCGTGGATAGTTGGCTCAAAACTATCAAACATGTTTCATATCATCCAATTATATTAGGGGTATTCAATTACATTTCCAAGAGTTCCGGTCTCGACATTTCTGTCCCACCAAAGATCCGGACAATATTTTGTTTCGAAGGCATTCTGACTAATGACAATATGTAAGAAATTCAATTTTTTTTTTAAATAGTTAAAAACTTGGCAGCAACTGTACTTTGTAAATAATTTTTTTTATTATTTATTTATTTATTTTTAAATAGTCAAGCTATTGACACTAGCGCCATCTTTGATTTGTGATGGGAATGACAACAAGGCTGTGAGGGATAGACTTGCAGTCTCTTCAGTGGGCTGTACTGCAGTTTAAAGTGTTTTTGGATCATTCCGCAGACAAAACTTTGATAAAATATCTGTCCAAGAACATTCAGTATACAAAGAACTCAAGATAACGTGAGATGTGGAAAATAGGATGTGATCTAGGAGCTTTATACCATTCAAGCCATCGAAGAGATGGTAAGTCTATCCCTCACAGCCTCGTTGTGAAAATCAAAGATGGCGCTAGCGTGAATAAGGTCAATTATATATACAGTATACATTCAGATACCTGAAGATGGAGGCATAGGAGGCCTTGTGACTGAGGAAAGATACTGTATGAGGAATCAGGGGTAACCCCTGAGAGAAAATGTAGGTAATGTGAAAGTTTTAATGAACCATTTTTATATTTTACTTAATTGGAAATCTACCAAAAGCACACAGTGTACATCAAAATAGTGCAGTGCTATAGTTAGGTATAAAATGTTTTTCTTCATAAACAGAGAACTCGTAATTTCAAAGTTTTGGTTGTCTTTTTTGCCATCCATCCCAGAGATGATGTTATCTCTGACTCTGATTCATTTTCACAAAATGTAAATAAAAATCCCTGTTTATTATCAATAGCCTCGAAACATGTTGATTATTAAAGCTAATTTTAGATGGAAAATAATAGATTAGAGTCTAAAGGTGCTCTGGATCCACGATAAATTGTCCTGTCACAAACATTGCTTAGCTGAACCGTTGGAGTCACGTCAGACACATGAAGATTGTTTCACTTTGCTTCATTTTTGTTTTCTGCAGTGTTTTAGAGAAAGATGCCAGTATCCTCCTATATTGCTGCTCACTGTATTTCTCCACTATGGTCTACTGGCATTAAAATAACCACGTTTGTAGCTCTACAATGCGGCGCCTCATGTCACGTGCAGGGAAAGAGAGGCAGCGCATCCAGAGCTGCAAAAGGGCATAAATGAAGCGTGTTTGGTGCTAGAGAAGAAAATTCAAGGATGTAGTGCTGAAAGATCAGTGCTATATATGCCTAACCTAAAGTGTCGAAACGGTGAGATGAGGCAACCATGTCATGATGTCTCATGGTCCAGATGGAACCAATCTACCGGTCCGCTAATTGGTAGAATCCCATACCCATCATATACTACACGATTTTCTGTGAACTCTATCACGTCCGACTGCCGAAACACTGCCAACTAGCTCCAACGAGCACTGACTCTGCAAATCTGGGCTAAAATCGATATTAAAGTCATGTAGTGTAATCCAGCGATTGGTAAAAGTGTCAAAAAGGATGTGTTTTGATCAGCTTTGATTGTCTTTGATTTTGTCATTGAACTGCATTTTGCAACATCTCATCAGGTTAGAATACTTTTGTAAGCATGTTTTATACAAGGATGTATGTTCACCATTTCTTCTTCTTAATCTTGCAGGCGCTACATTGTGCGTGATCTGTCAGGACCGCAGCTCTCTGCGTCAAACTATAGTGCGCTTGGAACTAGAGGACGAATGGCAGTTTCGTCTGCGAGACGAGTTTCAGACGGCCAACTGCAGTGAGGACCGGCCTCTATACTTCCTCACCGGCCGTCATATCTGAACACCTCCAACTACATCCGTCCCAATAACTCCATTTCTTGCCCTTCAGCGGTTTGGCCACTACATGGAGAAAATACTGTCCAGCAAGCGGGAGTAAGACTTGAGATTGTACTGGAACAGAGCTTTTCTATAAAGGAAGGATTCCTCCTCAATGTTCATTCCCGTGCACCCTCCACTCAGCACTACCTCTGATAATGTTTGAGGACAAAGACTCAGAAGAATTGTCCAATTTACAGATATTGTGCTGATACAGGTGTTGTCCAATTGCCTTGCGTGATTCCCCTTTATTACAACTTTATTTGTCGATGATTTTTGCTTGTCCTCACATGCAAGAACATTTTAAGACATTTTGAAAGATTGTAAACATTCTTATATGTCCTTTTTGGACATATGTATTATCTCAGGATTTTTTGTCTCAAGACAAAGAAAGACTACTGCTTTTCCTTTCATCTCTATTGCCTATTTCATATATTTCCTGATGCCATCCACCAAAGACTTCTAATCTCCTCCAGCTGGAAGCTCACCTTCATAAGTTTGTACAGGTGCATTTGCACAGCAGCATGTTGCTTATAGGTGTGTGCTTTTAGGAGCATTACATTGATCATCATTTAACTGCCTGACCATCTCACAAGTGCCCAAAACCCTTCATAAACCTTAAACTATGACCAGCTTGGTGGCCAGCTAAGACTAGCAAATCACTGTAGACTAAGCTATTTAGTCTTTTAAGCTGTTTTTTTTTTTAAATATGCCTGATGATCTTAACCACAAAACACCACAATTCCCATCATCGACATGTGGGATGTTTGATTTGAAAATGTGGGATCTGCATTCAGGATAGGTCATTATGTCAATAGTTGGTATCAAGTGGTCATCATATTTTGGCGAAACATTCCTTATTTGAAGTTGCAGGGAATGTTTGGAGTTGCACACTGTGAATGCCTTAAGTGATTTAACCCTGATGACATCACAATCTGTTTGGGACTCCAAACCACCCCAAAAGAGGCAGTGAGGAGCATTAACGGAAATGTGAAACCAATATAACGGCTAGCTAGCTTGCTGTTATGGTATGTCTGAGAAGATAAATGTTCTCAACAGTGATATCTTGTGGGTTTTAGGACTTTTTGGGTGTTTAAAGAAAAAACGTTGTTTACATTTAAAGAAATGCCGATATTAATATATTTGACAAACCTTTTGTCACTTTGGATTCTGGCTAGTTTTACAGAAAAGTCACTTTCAGCCATATGTGTCATGGATAACCTGCAATTTTTCCTGTCCATGGCACAAAGGATCTACCTAGGATTTCCAATGTTTAGGACCCTTTAGTTTCTGTTTGGGTGATTTATTTAAAGTGAGAGAAAAAATATGGATCCCTTTTTTGAGGGATTTTTTTATTTATTGAAGAAGCCTCTTGGAATGATAATCATTTGGATATCTGGAAAGCTTAGCTGTCAGTCAGGTCTTTGAATTAGTCACCAAAGCTTTGCACACTTTCATTGAAACTATGTATAGAAGCTGTATTAGAAATTAACTGATGTAAAAGAAAAAATGGCATAACAAATATGTGGTTTACTTTTATTGCCAGTATAAACTAACTGGATTGTTTGTGATAAAATACATCCGGTCGTGTGATGATACTGATTGTAATGAAGACAGCCAAATGCCCACTTGACAACCTTTAGAATGTGTCTCATTTGTAGATAATTTGATGTGCACGTGAATTATGCAATTTGCTTCTCACAATCGTTTCATCTTCTCTGTCAGCTGTGAATATTCAAAACATATGTAGCACCAATCTGTTTAAAATCCTCTACCTCATGATCTACTTGGCGCCTTTAGTTTAGTCAGCAATTGATTTCAGAAACATGTTCTTGTTGTTATTGAGATAAATGAATGTAATAAAGTGTCATCAACAACCTACTCAATTGTGTAACTCTTTAAAGCGTTAAAAATGTTTCCCAAGGTCATAAATTCACACAAAACTGTATTTAAAGGAATGTTCCAAGTTTAGGATTTTTTCCAAGTTAAGCTCAATCCACAGCATTTGTGGCATAATGTTGATTACCACAAGCAAAAATTGACTTGGCCCTTTCTTCAAAAACGCAAAAATCGAGGTTACAGTGACACACTTACAATGGAAGTTTTGGAGGGTTAAAAGGCAGGAAATATAAAGCTTATAATTTTATAAGCACTTACATTAATTCCTCTGTTAAAACGTGTGTTTTATTTGAGCGGTACAGTTGGTTATATTGTCGTTTACTGGGATTTTAAGGTTTACCACGTTATGTCATCATTGCAACAAAGTTATTACATTGAACTTATTAACAGAAATGGTTTGTCAGCAATTTTATCACACAAAACTCATGTTTAGACACATATTGTTTACGTCTTTTGGCTATACTTTTGAAACAGTAATTTAACCAGTAATGACCCTTGTATGCAGTAAACTCTGTCCTAATGTTGCAGGACTCTGTATAAAATCACACCACAGTTCAATGGAATCATCATAATGCCCTTTAACCCTAATAAGACGGTGTGACACATTGTCATGTCATTAAGGTTGTCAAGATATGCTTATGACGATTACCTGTAGAACACCATGTGGTTAATTTACACGTCTGTGTGGAGTTAGGCACTCTTTTGAAATGTAAAGTTACAGAGTCCAAAATAAAACTGCCAGTCAGTGTTTTGATGCTTTGGTACGTCATTTTAGAGTCAGAATAGCCAAGATGCAGTATTTATATACCCAACACACACACACACACGTTGGTGCGGCTATCCGTATGAGGACTCTATTGAAATACTAATTTTTATACTGTAAGAACTATAGATTATATATCCCCTAACCCTCAAAAAAGCGTTGGTCTTTAAGTGATTTGAATTATGGGGACACTAGAAATTTCCTCTTAAACCACATTTATAGCATAATACCCTTGTAATGACCAGTTTTTAACCTACAAATATTGTCCTCGTAAACCACCCAAACCTGCCCACACACGCGCGCGTTTCATAACGTTTACTCGATTATATGTCAGATCTGAGCAGAGGATATGTGCATTGTTAAGGAAAGATGTACAGGCAAATACAAATGTTGTAAATATATCTAAGAAAAGCCAAAAGAATTTCTGAAGAAAACGTGAATATGCACACCCGTGTCACAATGTTGTGCGTGGTTGCCAAGGCATTGCAATGATATGCGGTTGCTAGGATGTTCTGTTTGGTGGTTGCTACAATGTTCTGGGTTGTTGCAACATGATCACACGTGAGCTCGACATGTTTCTGAGACATTATGCAGACTCCTGAAAAGCAGCAGCATATCCTATCAAATATGTTTGCATCTTGTGGCGTAACCGGAAGCACATTGCGTCAGCAGCGTGAGAGGTCCAGGAAGTAAATACCTTTGCTTAATGAGTGACGAGTGCAATTTGGGGGTTGCATTTTTCCTCTAACATTTAATTTTTATTTTAGGTTTGGCGTTTAAGTTGGATTGTTCATTTAAGGGAATACAAAAAATAGAGCTCGTTCGTGCCCCTAAACCAAACCACACTTCCTGCTTTGGCCACTGGGAGCAGTGCTAGGGCATTGCTAGGTGGTTGTGTTGTTATAGTGTTCTTGGTTATTGATAGTGGTTGCTTACTAAGTTAAAAGAACCCACTGCCAAGCCTCCACCCAGATAGCATAGTTTATTTCTCTGATGTCAGATTAAAAGCGTTTTATCTGGAAAGCATCTATAGTACAATCTATAGAAGTAACATGAGACATGGGACAAAGTTCAAAGAACGAACATGTACAATGTCATTAAGAAATCTGGTTTTTGAGATCGTTTTGGTAGTTCATAAAAGCTTGTCAGCACAAACATTAAGGAAAACTTTGTACCAGCTGCTAAACACCTTCCTGCCATTGATTCATGTCACTGGTAGGTGTGACCTGAGCTCCAGCTACTTCCAGGCCAACAGCTAATTCCCATTCAGTCAGTTAAGATCAGTCAACATGAACACACGCTGGTGCAAACTTACCTGCATCTGTACAATCTTTCATATAGAGACATTTTCCAAGACTATGTCACATGATTTTTTTGTTGAATTACTTTACTCAAATACTTTTAAGTGTCCATTCTCCCTATTTTATGATATGCTGCTTCACTCATGTGCCATCTGTTGCTGAAAGCCATTCACACATCTGCCCAAAGTAAGATATGCCTATCATCATTCTTTTGTCTGTATTCCACCCATTTACACTCCTTTTTTACACCCATCTTTGCAGTAGTATCAGTGTCATCATAAATGACAATAACAGTGTAATCGGCGTATATTATGGCCGCGTATAACCATGAATGCAGAATGTAAACATGACAAATTACACATTCTGCATATACATCATTTTAAATCATCATTAAGTAGCTTATTTTACGGTTCTTGTGTGGTCTTCTCATAGAATGAGGCATTGATAACACATTTCTATGTCATATTAGTTACATGTAGTCTTGAGCGTCCACATATTTAAATGTACAGTACCTCTAAATGCCTCCCAGAGCTCTGTTGCCAGTGTCTGAAACAGTATGTCATTGCTCAGCTGTTTCAAACTTCTTTTTGGCATTAGAAGTACATTAAAATTACAAAGTAGCTAGTTTGAAACAATATTTAGACATGCCGAATTTTGGTAAAATGGCAACCTCACATAAAGTAAACGTACAATAAAACCAACCTGGTCTCATAGAATCATGTTTTTCAGTGGTTTGACCCACTAGAGAGGCACAACAACTTTTTGATACACAACGACTTTTATTCCCTTTTACACAAATCCAGAGTAAATCGGCAGAACATCACATGTCAAATGATATGAAAATAAAACAAACAATATATTGACATCTAACACATTTTATATTGTCTAATCAATAATTTACTAATCTGCCACAATATTGCAATATATTTTAATCTGTATTAAAATATTGTATATATTATATTTATAATTTATTTGAATTATGTATTATTTTTATATAATTATCTTTAATTGGGGGCATTTCACAGCATATACATGCAATTATTATGCAATTAATTGTCATGTCATGTAATTAATTTGATGACAATTTTTATCGATTGACCACCCTAGTTTAAGGTTTAGGGTAGGGAGGTAGGTAGGTTTCATAGATTTAAAATTCAACAGAGTACATGGCCAGGTACAAAGGGTGGCATTGCCCCCCAAGATTTTCCTTGTGCGAAAAGAGACAAAAAGAAGCATTTCACCTAGGAACTGCTGCGATACGTGTAATGAATCGTGTAATATCATTTCCAAAAATGTCGCCACAGCCACATAATGTTCATAAGATCAGCCAAAAAAAAAAAAAAAGGCACATACTTGCTTTGATTTGACTTTCTGAAAATTCTGACTCTACATTTTCTGAAGGTTAAGCACCTCCACTGACCATTTGTTGACAAAATGTTGTAAAGATGTCTTATTTTGTAGCTATTCTAGGAAAGTGCCCTGCATTAGATGTTAGACTTGTCGCCTTTAGGGATTCAGAGTAGAAAATGACATATTAAACTCAATTTTTGCCATCTGACAAACATATACAGAAAGCAAAACTGTATGATTAGATTCCATTATTCTTGCATTCAATTCTTATTGTGCCACCATATCATTCCTTTGATAAAATTCCTATGTACAGTTTATTCTGAGCCCATGGAACCCTGCCCACAGTCAGTTACTGTATACAGAGTAGTAGTTGATAAAGACCTTCTTCATAAAACTGTTCAAATTATACAGAAAGCAACAGATTACATACATCCTTCATAATGCGTTCTCACACAAACAATTACTGCTCTCATTCTTTCTTCCCTCTCATATAATATTAATTAAGGAGCTGTTAGTAGGATTTCATGGGACTATTGACATAAAGAACCATTTAACCCAGAATAAAATTCAAAGCAAGCATAAGCTTCGGAAACATATTCGATGTTTAGCGATCAACCTAGTAGCTCAAATCATTTTCACATATTCACAGAATCCTTGAAGTCACATCCATTCGGTTTAAAAGAATGCATACTTTTGGGAATGCACAGGTTTGGTGCACTAAGCAAAAACAAAGTGTCATTTTTACAGTCCTAGTCAAAAATTGTGATTCATTTTACAATGTTGAACTAGACACTGTCAATATAACAGTAATGACTGTCAAAAAGTGCATGCTGTACATTCTTGAGAAAATGAAAACACTTTGAAATGGTAGATACAATCTTTTCTTGCCATAAAAAAACCATAGCTAGAAGTACTAGCAGGAACCACAAACAAAACACAGGAGGTGAGGTGGGCTAGTTAGTCCCTGAGGGCTACAGACATGGTGTTTGGATTTCTAGAAGACATGAAATAAACATCAAGTTAGTGAAGGGTTAGAATTGTACCTTCTTTAGCAAACTAGTCTCATAGAAATGTAAGCGCAGTGTAGTTCTGGCGGGAAGACTATTAGCGGGGTAATTCCTAGCCAATCACATATAAGCCATTGCTTTATAAGTGTGCTCACAATCTATCACATTGCTGTTTCAGTGTGCTAACACGACAACCTCCACCACCCAACCACCACCTGTTGAGTCCCGTCCTGCACGCGGGTAGGCTCCTCGCCCCTCCCTCCTATCTCCGGCAGGATATGATGGTTCCGAGTGTAATAAGTGAACTTGTGCCCTTCATGAATGTCTCGTTTTGGAAATGTATCAACATTTTTTGCTAATGGCTATAGAGGGAATGGAAGAAGCGGGTCAGTGGAGGTCAGTTAGACTGCTGTCGTTCTCTATGATGGCCTTGGTGAACTGGCGGAAAACTCGGTCCATGTAGGTGCTCTGCCGCGGCCACAGCCCCTCCAGGAAGCCGATGTGGCCGCCGTGGCAGGTGATGAGGAGAGCCACGTTGGGGTTCTGCTTCGCTGCCTCCACCGGAATGGCTGAAGAAGGAACATGTTTGGTTGAAGATCGAGCCACTTAAATTACATGGATGGAGTAAACTTAAGATGTATGATTTTTAATTGAGCAAATTAAAAGGCTTGGACGCTAATGTCAAAATGATTAAAAGTAACATAAAACATAATAAAATGGTCTATATCAGTGGTTCTCAACATTTTTGAGTCCAAGGCCCCCCCCCCTGTTGTCCAAGACAATATTCAAAGCACCATACATATTGAACATCTTGAATGTGTGTTTTTTTTTGCGTTTTTACATTTATCATATGAAGTTAGATTATCATATTTTATCTTATTAACTTATTCAATAATTTAATAGTAAAACTACCGATTTAACATGTTAATTCAGTGCGAAAAATATGATAATTATGCATTAAAAAGAAATTAACGCAATTAATCAAGCTCTACATTTCCGTCAGCAGGGGGCAGTCAGCGCAGACCCAGATATACAGTACAGGCAACAAACAACACTTTCAGAGCGAGCAACAGAAAAGAGTACGGCAGGACGCATTCTTGTGTTTAAAGACAGCTGGGAGGAGCACAACTTTTAATGCAGGGGTCTCGAGATTTAACTTCAAACTGCATTTAACTTGACACAGCATCCTAAAACATATTGTTTATGTGTAGATTCCGATGTATTTGTATAATAATATACTGAATTATCTTTATTTGGTGCGATTAATTGCAGTTAATTTGTTTAATTAGCATCTCATTTAATTAATTAAAAGACAGCCCTAATTTTAAGTTATCTTGAGACCCCCTTGAAGATTGTTGAGGCTCCTGGTTGAGAACCACTGGTATATGAACATACTTGTTGCAAGAAAATAAAGAAAATAAATATTTACTATGGCATCATACTTAGGAATCTAGATTTGATTCTAATTTTAAACAACAAATGGTTGAAAGTGTCAAATTAAAAATGTTGTAAAATCTGTGATTTATTTACAATTAGGGCAGGGTGATGCATCAAATATTAATATAAAATTAAGTATCATTATGAATATTATAATATATATATAAAAGGTAAAAATTATAATTTCATTTAAAATATATAAATATAATAATAATAATATACATCTCAAATACTGTCAAAAGTACAGTGCTTTTGCTAAATGGTCCACTCCTATTTATAATAGATTATAATAGAATCTATTATAAATAGATTATAAATCTCTTGCCATCCCACATATGTATGACTTTCCTTCTTCTGCAGAGCACAAAAAAAGTTTTTAGAAGAATATTTCAGCTCTGTAGGTCCCTACAATACAAGTGAATGGTGGCCAGAACTTTGAAGGTCCAAAAATCACATAAAGGCAGCATAAAAGTAAACCATTAAACTCCAGTGATTAAATCTGTCAAGATCTATGTGAAGATGGAGCGGTCTACCTCAGCATTTAACCACTGGATCTATAGAGATAATTTCATTTTTAAGAATGAAAATGCACTTAAGAATTTAAGAATGCTAAGTGCAGCACACACATTGAATTTAATTGCTTCAAAGGATCTAGTGGATCATCTCTAAGGGTCCTGAGGCTGCAGGGTACACAATAGTTCAACTGCAAAATGTGCAGAAATATGAAAAAAAAGTCCATCGCTCTACTGTTGCTGCAGATGCAGTGGAGTCCTCTGCATGAAACTTGACATAAAATGTGACACAATTGTTTCTTGTGTGTCTCGGTTTTTTTGTGTATTCTTGCTGTTCAAAAGAAAATATCTTGCAACTCAGCTTTGGAATAGGTGATGGACTATCAGTAAGCAGTAAGGGTTAAAAGTGTTTCAGTGTTAAATGAAAGCTTTGTCCTAGCAAAGTCATTGCAGTTGATTGTATTGTCATTAATAATTATTTTTAAACAGCACTGAAGGGGTTCCCATCTATGTTGGGCACTTATTGGCTGCTTTTCTTTATTATTCGGCACAAGACATCAATTTCAAAAACTTTTGTAATTAAATAAATGTACTGTATATATATTGGTACAATTATCATGAGAAATATCAAAGATCATGAGAAACATTTCAGTCAAGTGTTTCAAAACTTTTGAACAGCAGTGTATAGTAAATCTGTAAGATCTGTTTCTCACCCACACCTATCATATCACTTCTAAGGACATGGATTAAACCACCGGGTTTATGGATTACTTTTATGCTGTCTTTATGTGCTTTTATTCTTCAAAGTTTTGGTCACCATTCACATGCATTGTATGGACCAACAGAGATGAAATATTCTTCTAAAAATCTTTGCTTGGGTTCAGCAGAAAGAAGAAATTCATACACATCTGGGATGGCATGAGGGTGAGTAAATGATGAGAGAATTTTCATTTTTGGGTGAACTGTCCCTTTAAGGAGCTATTTCTACCTGATCCAACATTTAACAAGTTTTGTTGGTGTATTCTAACATATTCAGTTTTATTCAGTGATAGTAAATAATTTTTTTAGATGTTATAACTTTAGATGTTACCTTATGAACCATATATTAAGCTAGGTATATTAAGTAGGCCATATATTAAGTAGGCTAAACTTCATAAAGGGCAATAAGCACTCATGCAACCCTAATAAATATGGTCATAATCGACTCACCATGATTGGGGGAGAAGACATCATCAGCCGCATTGAGACAAAGCATTGGCACCTGCACAGACTTGATCTTGTGACTGGGGCTAGCATCTAGATAGTAGTCCTCATTGGTCGGATAACCAAACATAACGGACGTGAAACGTTCATCAAACTCTCGGATTGTTTTAGCCTGTAAAGTGGATGAGTAACGTGAACTGCAGGTCTAGAAAGGAACGATACTATTACAATATCAATACAAGGAATAATTCTATAGACAGATATCCAAAATGTGCCATAGTACTGTATTATTATTTAACTGAGAATGAGTTACGAACCTTCATCACATGGTCAATGTTGTATTTCTTTTCAAGAACAGCTCTGTGACTGTAAAAAGAAAGCAGAGGAAAATATCAAAATTAAGTTTGATATGTTACTTCCTGTAAGCCTCAGTGTTAAAGAAATCAACAGCCTTAAATTTAGAATTCCTGTCCTGAAATTATCTGCACTTAAAACAAATGTCACAACATCAGCGGCAAGCAACTTAATCTTACTTGGCACATTAGGCAACACTGAAACAGTGATCAGGCCCAAAATTGGAGGCAGTTGGGGACATTACCTTCTACCACGCTGCTATACACATTAGACTAAAAAGCGCTAAGCTGGGTTTATCCCCCCGTGACCCCAACTGACCGGTCCACGAACGCCTGCAGGCGGCTGGTGAGGTAGGAGTTGAAGAGGAAACGGTCCAGGGGCTTCTCCAGCGATGCCGTGCACTCAAACACATCCCAGCATGCCGAGAAAAGCACCACGCCCTTCAGACATGTCTCATTTCCTTTACGACCAAGATAGTTTGCCAGCATCATCCTGCCATATGTGGAATCACACAATTGTGGCGATATTAGCAAAGAAGCTAAAACAGAAAGCGCTCATTCACTACACATCTGTTTATATACATGTTATAACAGACCCTGGGCTGACACATTCAGTGGGGTCCAAAAGTCTGAGGGCTAAAATTACCTAGCGCGACATGCAACAACCGTGCACACTTATACAATTATGTGAGAGAGCTAATTCTAAGCATAATTGGTTCATGCCAGGTGTGGGTGTGGGTGAGAGTGTTTGTGCTATCTGTGAGTGTATGTGCGCAAACTGTGGGTGTATTGTATGTTAATGAAGTGACGCAAAGCGCAAAACTCAACAGCCTAACCCAAAGGCTGATACAGTCACTATTAATACTAGCCATGATTTGTGTGTCAGTAGATGAAAATGATTAAGAATACTTAAATTCTCTATAACTTAATGGATCCTACATCCAAATCCTGATGATAACCACATTTTCCAAGCATTGAAACTGTCATATTTCTAATCTAATTAATTGCATACACTCCATTTACACTACCAACTTCTGTCATTGTTTACATAACTGGTGCTTGTCAAGGAATGGACTATTTAATAGAATGCAGATGGAGCAATAACCTCAGAAGAACCTCCCAATTGAATTGTACTTGACCCAGCCCATTAGCGCTTTGCGCATGCAATTTAGCCAAACCCACTTGCGCCTAGACTCACAAAAATACCAAAACTTCATGGCCATGTCCATCGACTTTGTGCTTATGAGATATCATGGCTCTTAAAATAGGGCCCTGAGATTCAAAACATTATTTGAACAGGAAATATTTTGTTTTAGGATTTTGAAAAATATATAACAGAAACTTTTTCACATAGAATGAATAAGCACATTTGTGACATTGACTATGTTAACTCCTTTGTAAAAAAGGTCAGAATCCCTTGAAGCACAAAAGATGCTCTTTTGCACATTCTCAAATAACGTTTATTAACATGTATCATCAGGTTTTGCACAAACTGGTGGTGTCCATTTCTAGCTCAAATGAATGCTGCCATTAAAAGCACAAGGGTGGCATACCAAATACCAATATTTAAACTCAAGTGAACTTTTTTTTTCACTTGAATTGTTGTACTGAAAACATAATTTGTAATGAAATAATTGAATAACATTTGTTCAAAAATGCCAAATAGAAGCATTTTCACTAGTGGTCTGAGACTTTTGGACCTTACCGTATACAGTTGAAAAAATGTTGGGCATAAGTCGTATGAAGCCGTCGAGTCCTATGCAAAGCATGCTGGGAACTAGAAATCCTCTGCCCAGTTTCAGTTAACCCAACCCAGCTGTTTTAGTTGAATCAACTCAGTTAATTTAAGTTCAATTGGTTTCGTGTATTTTTGAGTAATATGAACACGGGAGGATTGAGTAAAACATTGTAGGCATAAGTTTGCATGAGCCTTATTACTATGATTTTTTTCTTTTGCAACTGCAACATACAGTACAACATTTCCCCACCACTTCAATTCTTTGCCACCCAAAACCAAACAAAAATAAATAAATAAATAATCCAGTCATAAAACAATAATGCTGATAATAAATGAAAGAATGAGAAAAAGAGAGAAAGCATTACAAAGGACAAATAAGGGATAAAATGCTTAAAATAAGTATTAGCAATTTTGAAAAGTACATAAATAATAAAATTCCCAAAATACAGTGATATTTAGAAAATGACATCAGTTGTATGCTGAAAATATAGAGTATAGAATGTATGAAAGTCATTATTATAAGGTATGTAATTTGTATTTTAGTTGAAAATATTGTATGTCATTTAAAGTGTAATATATTTCACAAAGTCAACTACAGGGAAACTGCATCTCTCTGTTTAGTTACAATGACTGTACAGATTTGTATCAGTACAAAAATGGAGACAGGGTGTCTTGTTACATGTGATTACAGCAGCTAAATGTCCCCTATAAGGGCTGGATTAACAAGAGAGAGAGTGCGTGTGCATGTGTGTGTGTGTGTGTGTGTGTAAGTGTTAAACTCACCCGCCCATAGAAACCCCAGCTGCCATAAGTGGAGCTTTTTCAATGGTCTTGTGGATATGATCAACTACCAACTCCAGATCCTCTGTGTTGGCCGCACAATATGTCCTGGGAGTCTATCGTACAGTGTAGACAGGATATATTTATCCATTAGAGAGAGGTCATATTTATGGTCGTACACACATACACACACCATTCAAAGCTCACATGCACCATATTTATACGGGATTAACCCTTCAACCTCAGTTTCTGAAAGTAGTTTATATAAAGTTCAGTGAATGGACGTTGTCTCAATGAATGGATAGTCAGTTAACGTTTCTGCACATGCACTATAGTGAGTTCAACATTTGTGGAAATATTGAAGTATGAGCTCCAGTAAATAGATACTTTTCACTTTATTTTCATGGAACAATACCTGAAAAAAGGCTTTTATGATTGAATTGTGCCTAAGCATAAATTACAGTCTATATCAACACTCCCAGATATGAAGTAATGATAATAAATATAAGCCATTGCCAAATTTGAATGGAAAAGCACTATTATCCGACTCAGAAAGAAGGAAAGAGTTTATCATCCACAGGGCTGTTTTGTATAACAAATATCACATAATGCCCAATACAACGACTCAGGTTTAATTCATTGGCTAAAATATATCTATATTATTATATACTACTATTTTTTGTATGAACCCACGTGTAACAGTGTATATAATATAGATTTAAACAAATATAGGTAAAAAGGCTATCCTTACCAGTAGCTTTTCCCCAGATACACCTCTGTTGTTGAAAACCACACATCTGAAACACGGAGCAGAGAATAACATGAGTGCTACTGTATGAGTGTTTATGTATGGCATTTTGCATATACTGCATAGATAGAACATCTTCATTTAAACAAAATATGATCCTTTAAATATTGCTAATAACAATGAAAATGATCTTGAATACCGTTTAATCATCAAAAATAGAAATAGGAATTAATAAATACAACCCCAAGTTTCCATGTCAGACTTTATACATTCCTCCTGACAGAACTCTAATGTTTCTGACAGAGCACATTGTTCCAGATCTGCACCTGGTGGCTGTCTGGCTGTTGACACATGTGCTGTCATACTGACAGAGGCAAGGTCATTACCGCGTAACAGCGGGGTGCTCAGATCTGATTGAATGACCGAGTTCAAAGTCATTGCTGCTGTATGTTTGGAGACTCCTAGCGGCATCTGTCAGTCAACTTTTGAACACAGAGTGTTGCTATGCAGTTGCTAATGTATTCGCAGTCTTTCTTGGCACCTATAGGGTAATGAACTTGAGCATGAGGTTGTTTAACTGAACTGCAAAAACTCTCAACCCTATAAACTTTCTGAAAGTACATATCCCAACACATTTTTTTATTATATTTTAATTTACCGTCTGTGTCCCAAAACCTTGAAATAGTTTAGAGCTTTTCTTATTTGACTTTTTTATTATTTTTGGACTTTCATTCTTCTGCTGAAAAATCTCTCAGCTCTGTTGGTCCATACAATGTAAGTGAATGGTGACCAAAACTTTGAAGCTCCAAAAAGCACATAAAGACTCCAGTGGTTACATCCATGTCTGCATAAGCAATATATTAGGTGTTGGAGAGAAACAGATCAAAATTCCTTTTTTCCTATTAAGTCTCCTCCCTGCCCAGTAGGTGGCGATATGTATGTAGAACGCGAATCATCAAAAACAAAAGAAGTCTTAGGACAGAAGACTTAGGAGGGCTGTTTAACAGTGGAGAATTATAATAAAAATGACTTAAATATTGATCCGTTTCTCACCCACATGATGTGAGGGTGAATAAATCATGTCAGGACTTTCATTTTTGGTAACCTATTACTTTAAGTTGGAAAGTATGAACTCTGAACCGCCGCTTACCTGTAGCCCAGTTCGTGGCTCTGCTGTACCATATGCAGAATGTAGGATTCATGGCTCGTGCCTGTCAGTCCCGGGAGAAGAAGCACTGTGGGTCGCGTAGATGGATCTGGGTAGGATGTGCTGTCATTATTGTCAAACCAATCCAGAGAGATCTGGCCTCCATCTGATGCTCTAATGAGCTCACTGCCGGATGGACGGACACACACACACACACACACACACACACACACACACACACACACACACACACACACACACACACACACACAAACTTGATTTAGTCAGAGTAATACAAGTTATTACGAGCTTACAATAAATAGCACAAAGGGAGAAATTGTTACAGGAGAGATTAGTTAGTTACAACTAACACAAAGTACCATAGTATTACCATTATTCTTTGTCCATGGTAACATGGTGATCCTATTTTTTTTTACCATGTTATTCTTTGAAGTACCTTGTAATTCAGTTTAAATACTATGGTATGTGAATATGGCAATCATTCAGTATCATGTATACAGTATATCAATATACAATGGTATTATCATCTTATACCGTGGTACCACTTTGTAACAATCTGGGTTTTTTTTAGTTGATGAGTTGTGGATCCTTTGAGTTCCCTTTTCCCAAAACTAAAAGAAAATATCATTTGTCCATTTATGTCACCCCCTAAGCACAGGTGATATAAAGCCTTTTCGAGTCCTCTCTCGTTAACATGCGCTCATTTATAGATATGCCTGTTTTCTGTACTGGTTTTAGCACGTGTTCAACAAATCAATGTAAATACTTGTAAATAGTACAAATAATGTAATTAAACAATACAAATTTAACAAAAAATTAAATATAAAATATAATATGTTGTTTGAATACATGGATTTGTAAAATGTGACCCAAAATGATTAAAAAACGAATAAAATATAATTTGTAAACTTAATATTTTCATAATGTACTAAGTTAGAAGGTCTGAATGATGTGACAAGCTTTGAACTAGGGATGCACTAATCCGATACCTGGACCTGGATCGGTATCGGTTCCGATACTGACGTTTTTAGATGGATCGGGTATCGGTCTGATGAGCCCGATCCAAATCCGATACTGTGTGTTAGTCATGTACGTTACTGTCAAGCTCCAAAAATGATAGAAATGAACCATAGAAACACAATTAAAGTAGTTCATATGACTTGTGCATTTTATTCAAAGCCACCTGAAGACGTGCTCTCTGATCATCTACCAAGGGCCCTTGTATATGTAAATGAAGACAAATCATATCTTCAAGTGGAGAGAAGGTGGCAACTTCAGCATAAAAGTAAAATGTTCATACCAAAAATGCTACTCATGCTAAAAAAAAACTGTGTACAGGACCTGACACTCTGCAAACACTTGAGGACCACTTCCTCTGATATTCAAGTCATTTAGATAACCGCCATACTAATTATCGTCAATTATCTATAACCATCGATTTTTTTAAGACATTTATTGGCTTTGTTGATGGTTAAACAGTTATCACAAACAAAGCATGTAACAGAATGAGACGGAGAGGGAAGCACTCACTTTCTGTAGTTGACCGAGGGTCTGGCAGTCACTAAGGGCCTGAGCAGTGTTTGGACTCGACTCTCCCAGCACCAGAACGTGGGGTAGTACGTCTCTGAGACCACGGGGCATTGGTCCCTCAGGAACTGATGAAACTTTTTTCCTCCAGCTACGAGTAAGGGTTTCTAAAAAACAAAGAGCACAAGGATAGAAAGGCAAAACTATTGTACAAAAACTCTGGTACATTTAAAACGGCATAAAACTGAAAAATAGCCATGAATTAATTTTAGAATTGGGAATAATCAGAATGTAATGTTACATATTGTCCTAGGAGAACTGAATGCATTTAAAGAAACTACTTTTTAGTTAATAAATTAAAATAAATAAAAATGAAAGAAAGAAAGAAAAGAAAAAGATTGTTTTTATTCTTCCAAATTATAATGAAATTGTAATATAATCTTTGTATCATATTATAATTGCAATATTATGTTAACTGTGTATATATTTTAAAATAAATATTTTAATAATATTATTATTATTTGAAATAATATCATTTTATTTTAATATAAATTGTTGTATATTTAAATATAATAATAATAATAATGGAATATTACAGTAAATATATTTTCATTATAATATAGCTTTAATATAATATTACATTAAATGTAGTTTATATTTTAAAATAAGTCAAGTATTAATAATAATATATTACTGTCACGATTCCCCGTTGTCTCCTCAGTGTTTCTCCCGTCACCCGTCCCGAACTACACTTCCCATAATCCCCTGCCCTCCCTCATCACTGCCAGTGTCATTGTTCTCACCTGTATGTGATTTAATCATCATCCTTCTGTATTTAAGCTCTGTTGTTTGTTCATTCGTTGTCGGTCGTCAAATAATGTTATGGTTGTCCTCTATGGTTCTCCTGCCCGTGTTCTCCGTGGATGTTTCTCATGTTTATACTTTGTTTTCCCCTCGTGGATGTTTTGTTTGTTCCCTGTATTGTTTAGTTATTTTTAGTTATCCTGTTCACCGTTTGTTCCTTTATTAAAAGAACTGCATTTACAGCCTCACTCCTCGTCTGAATCATAACAATTACATTGTAGTATAGAAACATAATATAAAATAATTTTATTTTTAAGTGTAATAACATTTTTATATAGTTAATAATAATAATAATAATTAAAACTATAATTAATAGAATTTTTTATTATAATATAATTGTAATTTATTATATTACATATATTTTACATTTTTAAATAAATAAAATATTAGTATTAATAATAATAATAATAATAGATTGCATGGTATTATATAAGTATAATTATATTTAAATATAAATATTATTATGAACAATAATTATAATCTAATGTATTGTATTATATTAGTATAATTTTATTTAAATATAATACATAAAAAAAGAAACAAAACCTTTCAGACACTTTCAGCCCCAAGTGAACACAGCATGATATTATATACTTTCCAAAATAATTGAGGTTCATAGTTGCATATGTCCAATTCAGAAAAGTTTGGCTAAAACATTCTGTCTATATAAATATGTCTTTGATTTTGAAGGTCGACACTTGCCCCTTGTAGATCGTTCCACTTATAAACGATTAAATGTTAAAATGCAGCATTTACTAATACTGTAATTCAATCTCATTTCCCCAAAAGTAATTTCCCAAGCTTAACAATGTTCTGTACAGTTGGCTCTGGTAAACAAATAGGGATAGATGATCTTATATGGCACTGTTCTCCAATGCTTTTATTTCGAAATGCTTCTTCAGACATAGCCTACGACACCTTTAATACATTATTCAGGACGTATTAATACACTGAACAATACACGTGTGGTATATGTGGACTGAGTGGACGGTCAGCAATGACGGAATAGTCGCCTCCTGCATCATGACATAAGCTGTCAGTTCTATATGACCCAGTCGCGTGCACGAGAATTCAATTTAACGGGCCCTTCACTCTGTTAAATGACCGTGAACGCCGCCGACTCCGTTTTGCTGTCACCTTACCTTGGCCACGGACATCAAGTAGTAGCAGACATAGGCGGCACTTAACCCGAGCACTACAGAGAGTCCCACTCCAGAGCCGAATAGCCTGACTTTAACTTGATTTTTGATGTAAAGTGAAAGGCCACTCGTAAAGAAATTAAAATTGAGTTCCGGTGAGATCATTTCCGAGTCCCTGTTAGCCCCACGGCTCCGGCTGCTGAGACGCTAACGTGAACCGAGACAGGACTTTCAATATGGGGAGACGGGTGACGTTGTGTCCGTGTGGAGCAGGAGCAGGAGCAGGAGACGTGTAGACTGCAGAGGCACAAGATAATGCTGCTCATGGAAATTGGATGGGAACGTAGGAAGCCAAGGTGGGCGGAGCATAATGGTTCGGTATTTCATAAGAGTGTATATGGTGGATTGCATAAATACTGTTCAAATCACATAAATGTGTACACGACTAGCACATTGACTCTCTTGTTTTAACTCTAGTTGTTGTTGTTTTTTATTTCGTTAATAAAGTTTTTTTTATTACTGCTTCCTCTCTGTGCGGTTTAATGTACTATCAGATTGCACATGTTACTTTACTCAACGCAAACGATAACGAACCAATCAAAATCGTTGGAGGTTGCAAGATGCATTTTCCGGTCTTTTTTTTATTTATTTATTTCCAAGTCAGGGAGCAATTTCTGATATTAATCAGTTGGGACGGTGAAGTTGTGTACATCGCAAGTGAGCAAAAAAAATACAAAAGTGACCTGAATTTTCAAAGTAACTTTCTGAGTCACATGAGCTACTATGTTGCAGGCTTGTTTGAGAATATTAAAGGAATAGTTCAGCCGAAAATGAAAATTGTCTCATCATTTACTTGCCCTCATGCCATCCCAGATGTGTAGGACTTTCTTTCTTCTGCTGAACACAAATTAAGATTTTCAGAAGAATATCTCATCTCTGTAGGCCCATACAATCCAAGTTAATGGTGACCAGATCTTTGAAGCTCCAAAAATCACATAAAAGTCAGTATGGAAGTAATCCATACGACTCGAGTTGTAAAATCCATGTCTTCAGAAGTGATATGATAGGTGTGGGTGTGAAAAAGATAAATAGTTAAGTCCTGTCTGTCTTTACTATAAATCTCCACATTCAATCAGCCCTCCTAAGTGCTCTTCTCTCCTAAAGGAGTAGTCACATACCTTCACACAGCGAATTAACGTAAGCGAAATAAAGTCATTAAATGGAAATCTGCACGATTGATTTACAGGTGACGAGGGTTCCCCCCGTGGATTTTGTGTGGCGTTCAAGTTTAGTGAACTTTGATGGGTGACCAATTTTTTATTCAGTTTTGTGACTAAGGTTACCAAGCAATGACAGCCTGACCAAATTAATATTTATGAATGTCATCCACTGATATATACAAGTTATTACTACATATTAAAGACAGAATTTTACATACATTTAGTTTAAAGTAATTAAAACTCATTTTTTAACCACTCCACACATTTCATATTAGCAAACTATACATTTTTGCAAGTTGTTTAGGACATCTACTTTGTGCATGACATGAGTAATTTTTCCAACAATTGTTTACAGACAGATTGTTTCACTTTTAATTGACTATCACAATTCCAGTGGGTCATAAGTTTACATACACTAAGTAACTGTGCCTTTAAGCAGCTTGGAAAATTCCTGAAAATTATGTCAAGCCTTTAGACAGTCAGCTTCTGATAGGAGGTGTACTGAATTGGAGATGTACCTCTGGATATATTTTAAGGCCTACCTTCAAAATCAGTGCCTCTTTGCTTGACATCATGAGAAAATAAAAATAAATCAGCCAAAATTTTGTGGACCTCCACAAGTCTGGTTCATCCTTGGGAGCAATTTCCAAATACCTGAAGGTACCACATTTATCTTAACAAACCATAGTACTCAAGTATAAACACCATGGGACTACGCAGCATCATACCGCTCAGGAAGGAGACTCATTCTGTCTCCTAGAGATCAACGTAGTTTGGTGCGAAAAGTGCAAATTAATCCCAGAACAACAGCAAAGTACCTTGTGAAGACGCTGGCGGAAACAGGTAGACAAGTATCTATATCCACAGTAAAACGATTCCTATATCGACATAACCTGAAAGGCTGCTCAGCAAGGAAGAAGCCAATGCTCCAAAACCACCATAAAATAGCCAGACTACAATCTGCAAGTGCACACAGAGACAAACATCTTACTTTGAGATATGTCCTCTGGTCTGATGAAACAAAAATGTAACTGTCTGGCCATAATGACCATCGTTATGTTTGGAGGATAATGGGTGAGGCTTGCAAGCCAAAGAACACCATCCCAACCGTGAAGCATGGGGGTGGCAGCATCATGTTGAGGGGTGCTTTGCTGCAGGAGGGACTGGTGCACTTAATGGATTGCATCATGAGGAAGGAAAATGATGTGGATTTATTGAAGCAACATCTCAAGACATCAGCCAGGAAGTTTAAACTCGGTCGCAAATGGGTCTTCCAAATGAACAATGTCCCCAAGAATAGCTACAAAGTTGTGGCTAAATGGCTTAAGGACAACAAAGTCAAGGTATTGGAGTGGCTATCACAAATCCCTGACCTCAATCCAATAGAATATTTGTGGGCAGAACTGAAAAAGTGTGTGCCTGGAGTCTGAAACCTGACTCAGTTACAGAAGTTCTGTCTGTAGGAATCTGCCAAAATTCCAGCAGCTTAGTGTGAGAAGCTTGTGGAAGGCTATTATTCAATCACCTATTTTAACCTATAACCCAACTACAACTATCAACAACAGTCTGGTGCAGGCGTCTGGTTACCTTTTGCAAATCCCCCTCCTGAAGAAAAGAGAAGAGAAAATCTAAATGATATACCTGTGAATATAGTGTCCTCTAGTGACCACTCTTATGAAGCACTGTTGAGAACTGTGGAGCAGCCCCCCCCCCCCCCATAAGCTTTTTTCTGTTTAATTGTAATTTCCTTTAGGAATGTCAATAATTAGTTTTTTTATATTTTCATTAAAAAACAGTTGTACTCCTCTGGACTCTATTTACATATAAGATCCTCATAAAGCTGTGAACTTGGCTTAATACAAGCCCCCTATTTTTTTTAACCAGTGTCGACAGTCATGTAAAAGGCATCAAACATTTATTTCTTTGTTAATTAAAAATTACAAAAATCTCTACAGTACTAAAAACCTGAGTTTTCACTTAGTATTTATCCAATTTACCAAACAGCCAATTAAAATAATATGTTAAATAAAATTAAATGTACCGTTTTAAAAGTAAAGTGCAAAACAGCAATTCAGTAAAATACAGTTTTAAATTGGACATGCGTACAAGCATTATAAAGAATGCCACATGGATAGCCATTTATGGCTATAAAAAATATTGAATACAATTTAGAAACATTACATTTTTATTAACCAAATTTAAAGATCCAACGAGAGTACTTTTCCATTTGAAAAAATAAATGAGATTATGGATGCCATGCAAATCACAACTTTTCCTACAGCCGGTCACGCTGGTTGTATATGGCTCTGGTTGTATGTAAACGGTCTCTCGGGCTGTGTGTCGAAAGCTAGTGAGCTGCCTAACTAGTGACGGAGGTGTTGGGCATCATATGTGCATTCCAGAACAAAACTTGCCTATGATCCTCCCAAAGTACTGTCGACTCGTAAGGCGCCAAATCCCACCGAAAAAACTACTGATTCAACGCGCATATGCTGCTCAAAATGCTGTCTATCTAGGCAGCTCAGAAGGTTTCGAACCGCCGCCGCCGTGTTGAAGTCTTCGCTGTCCTCTTCTGGATTCAGTCTGATTTCCAGGGAGGAGCTGCAACTCTTGGGAAGATCGAGAGACTTTGGCGCAAGACAACAGCAGGTAGAGACATTTTAGACGTGCTAAAGTTCATCCAGTTTCATTTATGAGATGTTTATTCATACAGAGAGAGTTTATACCCCGATCAGAGAGTGATGTAGGTTAGCATCAGGCTAATGTGATCTCTCCCATCCATCCTCTCATCATCATGCGTGTCTGATTTAAAAGCTCGGATCTTCATGTTGTCGATCAGTGATGTCGTATTCGGTGTCCCGGAGCAGTAAAATGTAAACTTTGCTGTATTTTGAAGGGGCTTTGCTCGGCCTAGCTAACTGGCTAACAGGATTAATGCGGCTAGTGATCTGAGCTATTATAAAGCTGACAAAACAAAATGATGTGCTCTATCTAACATAGTGCCGACAGAACTGAGCCTTTAAACACCTGTAATGGCTTATTGGAGTGTTACAATGAAAGAAAAGTGCACTTGGAGGTCAATTTATGCAAGTTGTTCTTCAAAAGTAGTGTGTGTTTATTTATTACTGCTTACCTCTACATTTACAAAACGACTTATTACTAACTGCACTATTACTACTGTTATTACAGTGTTATTACTACTACTGTATTGTCTGGCTACATTAACTTGACACTACAGTTCATTACATTGTGCACTGCACTATGTGTTATCGTCCTAGTTACTGTTTAAAAAAATATATAATTATCCCAATTTCTCCCAATTTGGAATGCCCAATTCCCACTACTTAGTAGGTCCTTCTGGTGGCATGGTTACTCGCCTCAATCCGGGTGATGGAGGACAAGTCTCAGTTGCCTCCGCTTCTGAGACCGTCAGTCCACGCATCTTATCACGCTTATCTTACCACAGATCTTATCTCGTTGTGCATGACACCTTGGAGACTCACAGCATTTGGAGGCTCATGCTACTGTCAGCGTTCCATGCACAACTTACCACACGCCTCATTGAGAGCGAGAACCATTAATCGAGAACCACGAGGAGGTTACCCCATGTGACTCTACCCTCCCTAGCAACCGAACCAATTTGGTTGCTTAGGAGACCTGGCTGGAGTCACTCAGCACACCCAGGATTCAAACTCGCAACTCCAGGGGTGGTAGTCAGCGTCAATACTCGCTGAGCTACCCATGCCCAGTTTTATTTAATTTAAAAAAATATATATATACCTTATGAAACAGTACTGTGCTGCCATGTAGTGTTGGGATCAGATGGTAATACCGTATTATTACATTACATTATTTTAAAGCATAGTTACTAAGCAAAACAGTGATCTGATGACAAAATAAGGTGAGTGAGTGTCAAAATATTGGTATCGATTTTATATAGGCTAGTTTTTGGTTAAAATCGATACCGTTATCGGCCAAAAAGTTTCACTTCGGTTTATCCCTACTAGGAATAGTTTACTCAAAATTATACCAGTTTGACTTTTTCATTGAAGACAAAAAAGCTATAGGCAAAATGACAGTCACCATTCACTCTCATTCTATGCAAAAACAATAAATTGAATGGTGACTGGGATGAACAAATTAACATGAATATATTATAACATATATACACTCACCTAAAGGATTATTAGGAACACCTGTTCAATTTGTCATTAATGCAATTATCTAATCAACCAATCACATGGCAGTTGCTTCAATGCATTTAGGGGGGTGGTCCTGGTCAAGACAATCTCCTGAACTCCAAACTGAATGTCAGAATGGGAAAGAAAGGTGATTTAAGCAATTTTGAGCGTGTCATGGTTGTTGGTGCCAGACGGGCCGGTCTGAGTATTTCACAATCTGCTCAGTTACTGGGATTTTCACGCACAACCATTTCTAGGGTTTACAAAGAATGGTGTGAAAAGGGAAAAACATCCAGTATGCGGCAGTCCTGTGGGCTAAAAATGCCTTGTTGATGCTAGAGGTCAGAGGAGAATGGGCCGACTGATTCAAGCTGATAGAAGAGCAACTTTGCCTGAAATAACCGCTCGTTACAACCGAGGTATGCAGCAAAGCATTTGTGAAGCCACAACACGCACAACCTTGAGGCGGATGGGCTACAACAGCAGAAGACCCCACCGGGTACCACTCATCTCCACTACAAATAGGAAAAAGAAGCTACAATTTGCAAGAGCTCACCAAAATTGGACAGTTGAAGACTGGAAAAATGTTGCCTGGTCTGATGAGTCTCGATTTCTGTTGAGATATTCAGATGGTAGAGTCAGAATTCGGCGTAAACAGAATGAGAACATGGATCCATCATGCCTTGTTACCACTGTGCAGGCTGGTGGTGGTGGTGTAATGTGTGGGGGATGTTTTCTTGGCACACTTTAGGCCCCTTAGTGCCAATTGGGCATCGTTTAAATGCCACGGCCTACCTGAGCATTGTTTGACCATGTCCATCCCTTTATGGCCACCATGTACCCATCCTCTGATGGCTACTTCCAGCAGGATAATGCACCATGTCACAAAGCTCGAATCATTTCAAATTGGTTTCTTGAACATGACAATGAGTTCACTGTACTAAAATGGCCCCCACAGTCACCAGATCTCAACCCAATAGAGCATCTTTGGGATGTGGTGGAACGGGAGCTTTGTGCCCTGGATGTGCATCCCACAAATGTCCATCAACTGCAAGATGCTATCCTATCAATATGGGCCAACATTTCTAAAGAATGCTTTCAGCACCTTGTTGAATAAATGCCACGTAGAATTAAGGCAGTTCTGAAGGTGAAAGGGGGTCAAACACAGTATTAGTATGGTGTTCCTAATAATCCTTTAGGTGAGTGTATATAACATCTTTTGTGATGTGTCTATACACTGAATCAGTAATTTTGTATTTTTTTTACTATACAGTGTGTTTTTGTTGATGTTTCTGTGTTCATAGTCTAATATTAACCACTGAGATCTGTCTAGGACTGAAGGAGAGTTAATTATGGATCCAGCATCTCGCCCAGAACAACCATCAGCTGTTAATGAACAGGTGCTGACCTCATCGGGCAGATCCGTGACTGGAGCTGTTTGTCTACGCCGCTTCCTCTGTTATGGCTCTGAAACCAGCACATACAACACTAAAGAGCATCCACTGGGTATCGAGAATGCCCTGTCCCTGATGCAGTTCATCGAGGGTGGACGGGGCTGTGAGGTGGTAGAGGAGATCAAACGCTTGAATTCGGAGGGCCACACCGTCCGGCCCAACCCCAGCCTGTTTGCCCTGGCCGTCTGTTCGCAGCATGCTGAATGCAAGACCAGGCAGTGCGCTTTACGGGCTGTGAAGGAACTGTGTCGTACGCCTGCACGTCTCTTCACATTTGTACAGTATAAGAAGGAGCTGAAAGAGGGCTCTGGGATGTGGGGTCGAGCTCTCCGCAGGGCTGTGACGGATTGGTACAACAGCCAGGATGGTTTGAGCTTGGCACAGGCTGTGACCAAGTGCAACCACAGGGCAGGCTGGTCCCACCAGGACCTCCTCAGGCTGTCCCACATGAAGCCGACCAATGACAGTGAGTGTCTTTTAGGGGTTGACCGAGCTGTGCTTTTAAATGGCCAATACAATATCAAGTAAAAAGAGTGCAACGTCCACATTTTCTTCCATCTTGCTATCTATCATGTTTATCTACATCTGTCACGTTATAAAATCTGAGGCTGTCTCCTGTTTTCTGCAGCGGTGGCCCTTGTTTGCAAATACATGACGAAAGGCTGGAAAGGAGTCCTGGAAGTGTATGGTGATAAAGAGAAGTCTGAGGATGTGCAGAAGGTTTTTGCGTATCTGGAGGCTGTGGAGAAAGCCAAGCACTCGACTGATGAGCTGGCGATCATTCATCTTATAGAGGAGCATCAGCTAGAGAAAGAGCAGATTCTAACCAACCACCTGAAGTCTAAAGAGGTAGTCACTTACAGATACTGCAGCTTTAAAGGGATAGTTCACCCAAAAAGGAAAATTCTCTCATCATTTACTCACCCTCCCTGGTGTGCATGACTTAATTTTTTCACCAGAACACATTTGATTTATTTTTTGAAGCTCAGAAAATCACAGAGAGTCAGCATAACGTCCTCGATACTACACCAGCGGTTATTATTGTCTTCTAAAATGACATAATCGCTCTTTGTGTGAAAAAAGATTCATATTTTAGTACCTTTTAACTATAATCCAATGCTTCACGAGAGGTGGTGGTATACACTTTGCCATGGATACAGACGTAATCTCACGTTCTCCATTCAGTTGTGACCGCCAGGATGCACACAAACAAGTTTAAAGTCTCAAAACTATTTATTTGGCTGACGTTCAGTCTCTACGTGTACACCTGTCTGCAACTTGCTGAATGGCCAGGTCCTTCTCAGTCTCTATCACACACATGCTAGGTCTCTCTTTCGCAGTTTCAGCTTCAACAGCGGTTCAGATGAAAGTCAATTAGCGTTTTCAGGCGATGTGAAGAGATGCAGCAGCCTGGCTCGCTGCTTGCGGGTGAAGTCTCCATTCTTCATTCAGTAAATCAGCTCCCATATTTATTATGCCCCAGGACATGCCTCACGCATAATGAAAAAGCATGCACTGCCTCACACATCAGTGTTTGTGCGAGGTTGTGCAGTCAAGCGTGTACCGCCTGAACATTTATATATGCCAGTTTTTGCCACAAAACGTGGGGAAAACATTATTGTTTCACCCATTGTACAAATATGCCTTGGTTGGTTCCTGGCAGGCAGCAGATGCCCTAACCCTCCCCCCACCCTAATTGGAGCCTGTAAGGCTGAGGAGCCTGCCAGGAACAATTTGTGAAGCTTCAGGAAGTAAAAAAGAAACTGACACAAAAAAGTAATTGCGGAAATTAACGAGTACAATTTCCCAGCCCTAGTATTTTTCCACCTGTTGCTGTAGAGTGACTTTTAAATTACTGCAAAAGGGGCCAAAGGAAGAAGTTGGAGAAGGTAAAATATTTGGATTTGTTATGATTTTTTTTGACCACATTGTTGTCCCAGCCTATAAGGTTGTTGCGCGTGAAATTTCCACCATTTTCACCTAGACTTAGCGCATACTTGCATGAAAATACCAAAACTTCATGGCCATGCCCACTGACTTTGCTCTTATGACTTAAAGCATAGTGCTACATTTAGCGCTAACACTCTTAAAATAGGAACAACAAACCACTGTGGTTTCAGTTAATGCCAACAACAAATATTTATGTTGTCCCACACAAATGGATTCAGTAAAGCTGACAAGACACTTTTTTCATTGAAACAACTCCTTTAAATTAAGGTCACTTGGTTGCATGCCTTTGTTGAGTAATATGAACAAGGATGGATTCAGTACGGTACCTATTAATCTAACTTTGATGTGTAAGTCATGCCGCACCGTTTGTGCTACGATACCTCAAGTCATGCAGCTTAATGAGGAGAGGTGTGCCATTACTTTCTAAGCGATCGGACCTTAGATTTTCGCCTGGCAAACTAACGAAAATGTTCTTCTGAATGATTATCTTTTTCTTCAGAAAATGGAAAAATCGAGTTGGTTATGTTACTTTTCAGGTATGGAACGCTTTGCTGAAAGAGATGCCTGTGGTTGTTCTGATGAGGCATTTGGGCAGGTTGACAGCAGACAAATTTCTATCACCAGGAAGTCCGGATGTTGCAGCTATTTGTGAGAGGATTCAGGATGAGACGGCTCTGAAGAAGGTCAGGTTACAACAACATTGCTTTAAGATTATTATAACCCCCAGCAGTGCTCCATAGATCATTTGTTCTATGCAGGTGTCCTAATACAAGTATAAAAGAAGATGTACAAGATCTTTGACTCACTCTGAGACTGTGAAATAAATTTTTCAGGCAAAAACACACCCGTTTAACATTCTTGTGGTGTCTGAAAACTATAAGCGAGGTCATGGGAAGCGTGGCAAACTGAAATGGGAGCCAGACTGTGACGTCGTTCAATCCCTGGACTTTGCCTTCCACAAAAGTATTTCGGTGAGTACCACCAGTCGTACATCCTTAATACAACTTATGTCTGAAAATTCAATTTCAGGTTGTTAAACGGTAGAAGAATGCTAGTGGGTTAATCTCATGGAAAAAATGCCTGGGTCATTTTTCACCCCAAAATCTTACATTTTAGGACCATTAAACTTTTTGCATGAAAACATTATTTCCTTAAGTTAAAGGCTGTACAACATATACTATCCATATTTATAAATACTTAAAAATTCATATAATTATTTTCTTCCGCGGAACACAAACTAAGATATTATGAAGGGTGTATAAGATGATTTTTGTCCGTACAATCCAAGTCAATGGGGTCCAAATCTTAAAATGTTAAGTTTTATAGTGAAGAAGTACCTCAATTGTGGTCTGTTTCTCACTTAAAGCAATTGTATTGCTTCAACAGAAATGGTTTTAACCACTCGAGTCTTATGAATTACTTTTTTGCTGCCTTTATGTCCTTTTTAGAGCTGAGAGTTTTGTACCCCATTCACTTGCATTGTATGGACAAAAACATCATATATCTATGAAATATTTTTGTGTGTGTGCCGCAGTTTTAGACGCATGAGGGTGAGTAAATGATGGGTGAACTATCCCTTTAAATAAGTAATAAAGAAATAAACTAAGCTATAAAACAACCTTTTCTGAAGAGGTAATGTAGAAATGGCAATAGACATATTTCCATTGGTGTCATATTCTGATGACCCTCTGTGTCTTCAGAATGTGGAATCCACTGGCAAGCGGTTTCTGGTGGCGGTTGATGTAAGTTCTTCTCTGAGTAGTGTGGCCCACGGCAGCTCCATCAGCACTGTGGCAGTTGCAGCAGCAATGTGCATGGTAAGACTACACCATTACTAAATAAAGCCCACAGTTTAACTTCAACGTGGCTCAAGAGAATGAAGTGACTTTGTGAGTTAATTTGTTGTCTTTAGAGGAAGTCTGTGTGGCTGTCAGAGTCCAAACAATGCATATTTCACATTCCTCACATACTCCTCTTCTGACGGGACACTCTAGATTTGTAAACATCAATGGCCTATGCCTTCTGGTCCTCTTGTATGCGAAGCATGTAAAGTCGCTTAAAGGTATATTCCGGGTTCAGTACAAGTTAAGGTCAATCGACAGCATTTGTGGCATAATGTTGATTACCATAAAAATTATTTCGACTCATTTCTCATTTTCTTTAAAAAAGCAAAAATCAAGGTTTCGGTGAGGCACTTACAATGGAAGTGAATGGGGCAAATCTTTTGGATGGTTTAAAGGCAGAAATGTGAAACTTATAATTTAATCAAAGCACTTACATTAATTCTTCTGTTAAAACGTGTGTATTATATGAGCTGTTAAGTTGTTTATATTGTCTTTTTTTACAGTCATTTTAGGGTTTGTTGAAATAACATCATCATGGCAACAAAGTTGTAAAATTGGTTATAACTTCACAGAAAAGGTTAGTAAGAGATTTTATCACACTAAAATCATGTTTACACAAATACTGTTTACGTCTTGTGGCTATTCTTTTGAATCAGTATTTTAATGTTTATGGATTGGCCCCCATCATCCCCTCAAAATAAATTTTGTTGTAATCAATATTATGCCACAAATGCTGGCGATTGAGATTAACTTGTTTCAAACCCGGAACATTCCTTCAAGACACCGTTGAAGAGTTTAACTGTTATTTAAAACCAATCAAGAACTTTTCTCTTAATGGAAAAGTTCAGCCCATAAATAAAAAATTGTCATCATTTACTGCCATTCCCCCAAACCATTCCATGATCTTTCTTTCTCCTTTGCAATGTAAAAGGAGATATTAGGCAGAATATTTACACTACTCTTTTCCATTGATCTATCAACACTTTCTAATGGCAGGTACTTGCACAAACGGAGCCAGACACACAGGTTGTGGTCTTCTCTGAAGGAGCTGTGGTTCCCTGTGCCATTTCTTCTGATATGACTCTAATGCAGGCAGCAGCGCAGCTCATCCAGGTAAGAAGATCTTAGGAAAACATTTCATGCCATCTGATGGCTAGTCTCGGCCTCAGGCTGCCCACAGTCCATTCACTGACAGTCTGATGCATGTTACACACAAAACTGGAAAAACTTTTGAAACTGACATTCTTGGCCAGAATCAGTCTTATAAATATAAAACTAGTCTTTTGTTTTTAACTGCCATCCCAGATGTCTATGACTTTCTTTCTTCTGCTGAACACAAACAAATATATATTAAAGGAATAGTTCACCCAAAAAATGAAAATTCTCTCATCGTTTACTCACCCTCATGATATCGCAGGAGTGTATGAATTTCTTTCTCACCAGAACACATTTGAAGAAAAATAGAAAACAATATCTCATCTCAGTAAGTCCTTAAAATGCAAGTGGATGGTGATCTGACATTTGAATCTCCAAAAATCACAGACAGTCAGCATAAACATCATCCATAGTTACATTAATGTCTGTAAACTGGTACGATTGTTTTTGGTGCGAAAAAAGATCAGTATTTAAGTACTTTTTAACTGTAATCCAATTTCGGTAAGCTGCACGAGAGGGTGGAGTCCAAGCGGTCTCTCGTGTGACTAATTTGCGTTGTCATGTTGAGGACGTAATCTCATGTTCTTCTCTCGGTTGAGACATCCAGGATAAGAACACAAATGCACCATTGTGTGTAAAGAAACAGATAAATACAGATCTAAACCAAAACCAACCAAGCTACTGTACAGCCTTCCTCCTTCTCCCTTGTAAACAGCGCTGCTCTTCCATGTGTGTCGCATGTGTGTCAGTTCTCGCGTGTTTCAAATGCCAATGCGATTACGTCACGTGCATATCGCTGCTTACCAGAAGTGATGTTTAGATTTAAATAAGTACTTACATATTGGCCTTATTCGCACCAAAAGCAATCTTGTCACTTTAGAAGACATTAATTTAACAGCTGGAGTCGTATGGTAACGTTTATGCTAACTGTCTGTGATTTTTGGAGCTTTAAAAGTCGAATCACCTTTCACTTGTATTATAAGGACGGACTGAGCTATTTTTCTTCAAATGTATTCTGGAGGAGAACGAAAGTCATATAGACCTGGGATATCATGAGGGTCAGTAAATAATTAGAGAATTAAATGTTTTGGGTGAACTGTTCCTTTAATATTTTGAAATGATGGAATTATGTGGCTTTGATAAAATAATTTAAGATATTTCACCTTTCCACACTTTGCTTCTCTCTAGTCTCCTGGTGGCAGTACAGACAGCGCCTTACCCATCACCTGGGCCTCAGAGAACGATAAAACTGTGGATGTCTTCATCATTTTCACTAATAATCAAACCTTTGGGAGGGAAAATACAGCAGAGACACTTCAGACATATAGACAAGTAAGTGCAACTTGTTAGAGAATACAAGAATGATGACTTTTACTAGTGGTAATCGTGCTGTTTAATATGATGGAATATGTTTTTCATATGGCTTTAACATATTGTTATTCAGTGCCTCAAGAAATTTGCAATATTGTGATTGCAATAATTTATCCAAATTCAACCAATCGCCACTAAAACTCTGAATCTGAGGTAATCCAATCACCTTTCTTCATATTGACAGCAGCAAAACAAGTCTGTAACAAGCTTGAAGCAGTCGAGACATATCCAACTGCACAGCCGCCATTGTATAATCTCCACAGTAACTGAATAGGCAATTCCTCCTATGTGTCACTGCGTGTCATTGAGTACATTTACATGCACTTTAAAAGTCTAATTTTAGACGGACTAAAGCAATAATTCATCTTTTTAAAATGTCATTTTAACAAGTTAGTCCGACCGAAATCGTACCAGTCTGTTTTTTGTTTTGCGAAATTAACTAACAAACCATAAACAATGCGAGTGTAGATCGGTTCCGTCCAGCATGTATACACTTCAATCAGTCCACAATAGTCATAGGAGATATTTGCATGCATTGCAATTTAAGACAAATAACAATTTGACGAGTTTAACAAGGCGATGTGAAACAGGAGATGTTAAACAGGTGAGGCAGTCGTGTCATAATATATAATGAGCCTCCAAAAACTGCCTAGTCCTTCAAGAGCAAGGATCATTTGAGACTTTTCAATTTGCCAACAGATGCTTCAGCAAATAATCCAGCACTTTTAAGAACAATTTTCCCCAAAGACAAATTGGAAAGATTTTCAGCATTTCACCCTCTACAGTGCACAATATATTTATAAGATTCAAGGAATATGGTCAAATGTTGGTGCGTAAAGGGCATGCTGAAAACCATTTCTGAAAGGGCATGATAGCTGATCCCTGAGACATCACTGTCTTAAAAAACATAATTCATCTGTTTGGGATTACTTTAGTAATTCTTTGTTAGTCAACACCACTCACCGCTGCATCCACTGATGCAAGTTAAGACTTACTATGTAAAGGAGAAGCCATACATCAACACTGTCCAGAAGCACTGCCGACTTCTCTGGGCTCGGTCTCATCTTAGATGGAAATTAGAACAGTGGAACTGTGTTTTTATGTTTCGATGAGTCCACATTTCAAATTGTTTTTGAAAAACATAGCCATCATGTTCTCTGGGCCTTAGAGGAAAGGACCATCCAAGCTGTTATCAGCATCAGGTCCAAAAGCCAGTGTCTGTATGGGCAAGGGGTGTGTCAGTGCCCATGGCATGGGTAACTCACACATCTGTGAGTGCACCATTAATGCAGACAGATGTGTAAAATGTTTGGAGCAGCATATACTGCCATCCCGCACCGTCTTTTCCATGGATGTCCCAGAATTTTCAGCAGGACAACTTAAAACACATACTGGGCGAAGAAGCTGAGAGTGTGTGTGTGTGACAGGGCGGAGGGCAGGGCCGGGTTGTGATGCTACACACCCAGCCCCTAATCAGGCTAATCAAGCCTCAGAGAGGGATAAAGGCCGACTGGAGGCTGCAGTTGGACAGAGAGAGATAGATTTACGGGCTGTCTGACACCTTTGTGTGTTTGTCATTTTATTTATATCGTCATACCAGTTATTAGCATTTTTCACAACTTTTTCAGAATTGGGGTTGTATTTTCATATAATACTTATAGAACATTTTGTCAATAAATATACTTTTTAGCACGTCTGGGAAAGGTTACCTTTCTGCATGTCCATGTCTGGTAGCAAATACAAGCCCTCAGCCCTCTTTTTTACATTACTTTCCTTTTTGCGTCAATATCAAGGCAGGTTCTTTGGGGCCGGATCATACAGTATGCCTCATGAACATGTACAAGAACTCGTGGAGTTTGAAGGGAATATTAAAAGTGCCGAGGCAGAGCTGAAACACCGAATGTCGTCTGATGGCCTCAGAGAATTGACCCGATTGAAATACAGATATAATACTATTTTGTCTTGGAAGGTGGAGTTTTGGCTATTCAGGGCAAGAAAGTCATTCTTTGGGTCAGGGGACAAGGCAGGAAAACTTCTGCCTAGATAAATAAAACAGAGAGAGTCTGTCTTTCTACTATTCCCTCAGTGAAATCTGCTGGAGTTGAAATATTTACCTCAGCCATTGATATTAATAATGCTTTTAAAGAATTCTATCTTGATCTCTATAGTTCAATGTCTTCGTCTACTGATGAAGACTTTAGAAACTTTGTGGAACCACTAGAACTTCCTAAACTGACGGCTGAGCAAAACAATTCTCTTTATTCTGAGATAAACTTGGAGGAGTTTGGCAAGGTATTTAAGGCCAGATGGCTTTGCAGCTGAATTTTTAGATCTTATGCTACAGAATTGGCTCCACTTTTGCTAGAGGTTTATAGGAAATCATTTAAGAATGGAAAGCTTCCGCCAACCATGATGCAAGCCCGGATCAGTCTGATTCTGAAAAAGGACAAAGATCCAAGTGAGGAGTTAGTTACCGTCTAATTTCCCTGATCCATCTAGACATTAAAATATTGCCGAATATTTTGGCTAACCGATTTAGTAAAGTTATGACACCTCTTATACATATAGATCAGGTGGGGTTTATTCGGGGCCATAGCTCTTCTAATAACATTAGGCATTTCATCAATATCGTGTGATCAGTGGCGAATGATCTCCGGTCGCTGCCATCGCACTTCACGCCAAATTTGATATTGATTATATTTTAAGATTTTGGAAATGTATGGGTTTAGGAATACTTTTATTGGTTGGATTAAGTTACTTTATAGACATCCGGTAGCAGCGGTACAAACAAATGTATTAATTTCAGATTATTTTACACTGGATAGGGTCACCCAGCTGGGATGTCTTCTTTACCCATTATTGTTCTGTCTTGCCCTGGAACCATTAACAGCCGCGATAAGAAAGGAGGATGATTTTCCAGGGGTGGTGGAGGGAGGTGTGGCGCATAAACTTTTGCTTTACTCGGATGATATTTTATTATTCATCTCTGACCCCACTAGATCTATGCCTTGCCTCCACAGAATTATTCATTCCTTTTCTAAGTTCTCGGGGTACAGAGTTAATTGGTCTAAATCTGAAGCTTTGGCTCTGACGGCATACGGCCCAGTAAGGACTTTTCAGCCAGGCACCTTCCAGTAGCCCAAACAGGGCATTATGTATTTGGGTATTTTATTCCCAGCAAATTTGTGTGATTTAGTTAGTTAATTTTGCCTTAATTTAGTCATGAGGCATCAGTGTATTACTCCTTGCTAACCAGTGTTATGATCAGCAGACAGATTGTTTCAAAAGGATGGAAGTCTGCAGGGAGCCCTCATTTCAAGAGTGGTGCACGTAGATGGGGAGGGTGCTGGCTTTCGAGGAAGTGTTATGTCGAAGGCTGGGGAACTTGGAGTCATTTAATGGGAAATGGGGCAGCAATTTGGCATTCTTGGAGGGCTTTTGGGGAGGGGCAGTGGAGAGAGTATAGTTTTAAATGTGTGTGATTTTATTTATTTATTTATTTATATATATATATATATATATAAAACGTGTGACCACAGAGATGTTTTTTTGCGGGTTGGGGATTGGGAGGGGTAATAGTGGGGGTTAAATATTGATTCTGTGAATCTATGTTTTGCTGTTCTTTGTTAATTTTATGAATCGATGAAAATTAGAAATAAAAAAAGAACATTTTAAATCAGCAGTAAAATATGACAAAACTGGTATCATAAATTGTGATACTTTACCTCATATTACGCTTAAAAACATAATTTTCATGGCTTGTAAAGCTAATGCGTTTTCTCGAGTTAATTTACAGGTGATGTCTGTATTTAAAAGGTGATTGGCTCTTTTACCTATAAGGCGGGACTTCCTTTCTACATCCGTTTGAGTGTTGGGCTCTAGAGCTTCTCGGTAGGGTGTTCCAATTTCTCCCATTAATTTAAATAGAAGTGGCCCTTCTCCGCTAAAAAATCTCTGGCTTTACACAGAGTTTTATAAGAATAATGTCCAAGTCAAGCAAAGCAGAGCACATATAGTTGGAACAATCTAGGAGCAAATAGCTGCTGCTTATGCCTTTGGACATCACCAAAATCTGATTTAAGAAATGCAAGTGGCTGTAAAGTTTTCCATGTTGTTGTTGTGACTGTTGTGTGGGTCTGCTGTTGCTGACTTCTTTGTCTTGCTACTATGATGCAAAATGTCAACCTGAAAACATCTATGTCACCTCCTCAGCTGACTTCAGTGTCTTCAGCGATTCGATTGTGCATATTGTCATGTATATTTATACAGAGATGTGAAGACTGTAGGACAACAAAAAAACGTTATGCCGAACAATTGCCACTCAAATGTTAAAGTGAAACCGGAACTTTCAAAATTTGGAAATGAACGGAATGTTCAAATGGGCCGAGAAGATTAACTGTCAAAAATACAAATATTCAAATGTAAAAAAATCCAAACAAGGCCTAATCTGCTTTAAGTCTCTCTCTTCATCCATCATATGTCTGTCTTGACAAATTTTACCTATCTTGTTGTCAAATAGGAGAGGTTTTCGTGATAAAGCTTTAGTTATTTTGAAGAAAAATCTTTTTTTTTTTTCCTTTCAGAAAAGTGGCACATTTTCCAAATTAATTGTGTGCTGGATGATCGGCAGTTCTCTGGCCATTGCCGACCCTGAAGACTGCGGCATACTGGACATCTGTGGCTTTGACTCTCGGGCTGTTGACGTCATCCGTAACTTTGTACTTGATGTCATTTAAAATGTTTTGTTTGTAACATGCAGCACTTTCTCAAAGGAAGGAAGAGGCGGCATCTTTGCACCGCACTAAGAGAGAACATGCAAAAAACCCATTTCTTACAATTTAATGTGGTAATCATGTCAAATGTTTCTGCAGTTTGGAAAGAAGTCAAAGTCTAATTCAGTATCCAGCAGGCTGGATTAGTTTCGTGGAAATCATGGAGAGCAAATAAATGGCATTACATTTGTTTTTACTGATCTTATTTCAGTATACAATTCTGTTCATGTATGTATGTTTATTATTATTATTATTATTATTATTAACCTGGTCCAATGAAATATTTGCTTTTCCCAAGAACATAGCCAAGCTGGAGTTCATGTCAAATAGACTTTTTCAAGTACTGGCTTCTTAATTTGATCAAGTTAAAAAAGCTAATTATGTCACGGACCTTCATTGGATGTGTTGTTGTGTTGTATATTTAGAGGCCTTACTCATTATGTAAAATGTGTTTTCTTTATTCATGTCCTGATTTCTTGTCTGTATAACTGGGATGTTGTCAGACATTGAAATTAATGGAAAAGTTAACCTAAAATGTTTAATTCTGTCATAATTTAGTCACCCTCATGTTGTTCCAAACCTGAATGACATTATGTTTTCTGTGGAACATAAAAGGACATGTTTGGTAGAATGATAGCCTCAGTCACCTTTCACGTTGTATTGTGAGTAAATGATCATAGAATAGTCATTTAAGGGTGAACAGTCCCTTTAAAGTGCAGCATAGGTCTTCCAAAAAAAAACTAGATTGATGAGATATAAAACTTAAATGAAGAAAAAGAAAAAAAACTTCAAACTTAACTCACAAAGTTACCAAATGTAATAAAATCAACATTAAAACTGGTATAAATCATGTAAGTTCATTCATTATTACTGGAAACACCACCAAAATGTTTACCTGTGAAATTTACTCAAATTAGCAAATAATATTGACAGACATGATGATGCATTGTAAATTCAACATTTAATCATAAATAATATTTCCTTATAAGTAAAAAGTACTTAAACTTTTCTGCTGTATTTACTTCAACACAACCTTTTTTTCAGTGTAATGAAGTCCTGTCTCTAGACAATCATTTGTTTATCCTTTTCACCCATAATTAATAAATGAATAAAGTGCTTTTGAGCAGGGCCGTAACCACCACAGACATTGGGAGACTCATGTCACTCCCCAATATTCATATTAGTGGTCTACTTACATGGTTTCTTTCCATGGTTGAATATTAAATTATTACATTTGGACCCCAAGACATTACACACAATAATATTAAAACAATAAGCAACATAAATAATATGAATAGTTAAAATACAACATAAAAAACAAATATACATAATATAAATACTAAATGAAAAAGAATTGGATAGTCAGAAAGGCAGACGGACAGAGAGAGAGATAGATAGACTGATTGACAGACAGACAGACAGAAATATAGTTAGATAGACTAACAGGCAGACAGATAGATTGACAGACGGACATACAGACAGATACATATTCATTTCATAGACTCAAAAATATGAATAAAGGGATGTCTATAAATAGATTAAATTGGGGTTTGAAGCACCCCAATTTATATTGTCTTCTGAATATAATATTTCCCTTGTAAAAGAAAACAAATTAATATTGCCTATTTCTCATTGAAATATGTTCATAACATATTTTTGACAGTGGTACCTGTAGCTCTTGGATTTAGAAGCTCTAAATATGCCTGATTAATGCGTCCCTTCCATAAATACATTTTAGAAATGTAAAATTCAAATGTAAAACTGAATAATACATTTAAGGGATACTCTTAATTTATGTTTATTAATATTAAATGTAAAAAAACAACAGAAACGCATTTAAAGACAACCATTTTAGACAGGCACTGTCCGAAGCAGCCCTGTAGCGAGAAGTTGAGTGGTCTTAAATAAAATCCTCGTCCTGCGAACGCGCGATCATGGCGGACGTGTTGAGTGTTCTTCGCCTGTACAACATCCAGAAAAAAGAGATCGTTGCGAAAGGGGATGAAGTTATTTTCGGAGAATTCTCCTGGCCAAAAAATGTCAAGACGAACTATGCCATTCGGGGGTATGTGCGCGGACTTTGTTGCCAGATTATCGTGTTTTTTTGCCTTCTTTCTACTGAGAGACTTGTGTTGCACACACACACACACACAGAGACACACACACAGACACACAGAAAAAGTTTGGAAAATGTATTGATTTTGCTCTTATGGAAAGAAATTGGTACTTTAATTCATCAAAGTGGCATTCAACTGTAATAGTAATTTTTCACATTATTAATGTTTAAAAGATCATGTTTGTGTGTAATATGAGCCAGTTGGGGACGTAAAGTGAATTCGTTAGTCATGGTTTACACAGCGCTCTGTGAGTTTCCACATTGGATACATACTTTTTAAAATGGTGGAGGACATTGCTGTTTCTTTAGTGAATGACATTTGCGCTCCTGCTACCCCGAAATAGAGTGGAATACCCTGCTTGGACATCAATATTCCACTGACAAAGCTGACCTTCAGAAAGCTGTAAGCATCTCTGATTGGGTGTGGCAACAGGTGATCGGTAGCACACGCTCCATCTCTCTAGCTCTCTCTCTCTCACACACACACACACACACACACACACACACACACACACACACACACACACACACACACACACACACACACACACACACATATCCATCCACATACCTGATCGGTCACGTAATAAAGTAGTTCCATGCACACATGTGTTTTATGACCGTACGGTTAATTTATGACAATTTTTTTTTTTTAAATGTTCTTGTTCATTGAACTGTTTTATATAAGCAATTTAACACGAGCAAGAGTGCGATATGGCCTTGCATCAGCACTGCTGTAATTACCTACGGCACAAGGCCGCAGCAGTGCTGATGTAGGGCCATATCGCACTCTTGCTTGTGTGATATTGCTTCTATATAATATATATATAAATTTAATATTAGGGATGCTCCAATCAGGATTTTAACATCTGACACCAATCTATAATTTTCATCTCATCAATCGATGCTGATCATTTAACTTTTTATCAGCAGCTGTGAAAACGTGTTATATGTAAGCTTTCTGCTCAGTGTCACTGTTAACTGAATTTCCCTGTTGGTAATACCATAGTCGTTGCCTAGTTTTTGCTGCCAGTCAATAATTCAGTATACACAAAATATAATTTTAAAATATAAATTTGACTCTTTATTCTAGGCATTAAAATTCTAGGGGCAGTGGTGGCTCAGCGGTTAAGGCTCTGGGTTACTGATCAGAAGGTCGTGGGTTCAAGCCCCAACACCACCAAGACACCACTGTTGGGCCCTTGAGCAAGGCCCTTGAACCTATCTGCTCCAGGGGCTCGTGATCATGGCTGACCCTGCACTCTGACCCCAGCTTAGCTGGGATATGTGAAAAATAAATAATTTCACCATGTATATGCAGAAATGTATGTATAATGTGTGACAATTGGTCAAATTAAATTAAATTAAAATTAAATTAAATTAAAAACTAATAGGCTTATACAAACTATTCTTTACTATAAGATAGTCTTAAAGACTGAGGCTTAATGTCAAACTGAAGTTCCAGTTGAACAGAATAAGGCATCTTGCAAGCAATGATGAAAATGCCAGAGCACTAGTCTGGGCATGAGGGAGACCCAGATCCCTTTGCGCCACTCCAAATATTGCCAACTGCGGTTCTGGGGCTATGGCCTTATTGCATGTATGAAAATGTCTTGAAGATCTTGTCCCAAAATGGTCTCATCCTTGAGCATGCCCAAAAACAGTGATAGAGGGTTGCTGGGTCCCGATTGCACCGTTGACAGGTTGGATCCATTAAGGGAAAAAACTGAGCAAGTCTGCTCCTAGACAGATGAAGTCTGTGTAGGATTTTAAATTGGATAACATGGTGTCTAACACATATGGAGGCTGAGTGAACCCCAGCCACAGCCAACCTCCAGCAATCCTTTGAAAATCCTGTACCAAAATCATCCTCCCATTTTGATTTGAGGTGGTCAAGAGAGGGCAAGGCCACAGACAGTAATAAATCATAGATTTCGGATATCAAGTTTTTCTTAGAAGGGCCTTCGTCAATACAGTCTTCCAACCAGTTGGCAGGAGGTTAATAAGGGAAATACTTTTTGACAAAATTCCTAACTTGGAGGTACCGAAAGAAGTGGGATTGAGGAATATTAAATCTAGTGGCTATCTGAGCGAAAGACATACAAATATTGTCTTTGAAAATGTCTGTCACTGTGTTCAGGCCCTGCCTGGACCACTGTTTGAAAGCAGTGGGTTACATGCCTGAAAAGGTCTGCCTCAGCCCCCAGTGGGTCCTGCACTGCGACCAAATTTTTTATTTATAAACTGATAACAGGGTTACCTGCACATTTAAAATTAATAGGCAGCGGGCTGCACACCAAGGCACCTAGTTTCGTCGGACCATTGAAGTTCTTCTCCATGTTCACCCACTCCAGACCACTCCGCTCCCCTGACTCCAAAACCCAAAAAGCTATTTTATGTATGTTAGCCGCCCAGTAATAAAAGCTGGCATTCAGGAGACCAAATCCCCCTTCCTCCCTGTGACGCTGTTGAAAAATATTTTTTACTCTGGGGACAGTTCTATTCCACAAAAAAGTGCTTCTAGTCTTATCCAACTCCTTAAAAAACGATTTTGATATGAAAAAAGGGATTGTTTGGAACAAAAATAAGAATCTAGGAATAATTGACATTTTAACTGAATTTATTCTCCCCGCCAAAGAGATGGTGAGGGAACCCTATCGTTGGAGGTCCGATTTAGCTTTATCAAGGGCGGGTTTGAAGTTATATTTTAAGCGGTCCCCATATTTTCTGGTCACTGTTACTCCAAGGTATATACATTTATCGCAGCTCACTTTGAATGGGTATGACTCAAATTATATCAATTTCGCTGGTTCGTTAATGGGAAAGAGCAGGCTTTTAGCAGGATTTATCTTATAACCGGATATTCCCCCAAACTCTGATATAATATTCATTACTTTTGGAATTGAGACATCTGGATCGGACAGAAACAGTAAAAGGCCGTCCGCATACAGAGCCAATTTGTGTGTCAGCTCTCCCCTCGTAATGGCATATACCTGTCCCGCACCCCTTATTGCTGCTGCCAGGGGTTCAGTGGCGAGATCGAACAGGAGAGGGGAGAGCGGACAACCCTGTCTGGTCCCATTTAGATGGAAATATTGGGACAATGTGTTATTGGTACAAACTGCCGCTTGAGGGGACATGTACAACACTCTTATCCATGAACAGGAGATGCCAAATCCAAACCTTTCCAATATTTCCAATAAATATTAATATTCGATTCTATCAAATGCTTTCTGGGCGTCTAAAGTGATCAAGACTTCAGGTATAATTGTAGCGTGTGGGGAGTAAATCATATTATACAGGTGATGCAAATTGCCATAGAGCTGTCTGCCAGAAATGAAATCCGACTGATCCGGGTGCACTATTTTTTGCATTACTGTGTCCAATCTTGCTGCTAACAATTTTGTCAGAATCTTATAATCTACCCCCAACATACTTATTGGTCTATATTTCTCACATTTTAAAGGGTCCTTTACTTCTTAGGGATAACAGAAATTGTTGCCTCTGTCATTGTGGAGGGTAGAGAACCTCGTAGTAATGCCTCAATAAATACCTCCTGCATCAATGGGGAGAGCTTGGCTGTGTATGTTTTTTTAAATTCAATAAGGAATCCGTCTGGGCCTGGTCGCTCTCTGTATCTCATTTACTGAGATAGCTCTATCTAAGGCATCAATATCCTCCCTTTCCCAAGTTGGCAACGTGACATTATCCAAAAACATTTTTCCATTTTCTTTATCCGCCACCTCTGATGTATATAATTTCTCATAGAATTTTTAACTCCTCGTTAATCTCCCGTTGTCCAGTAGTTATGTTACCCCCTGAAGTCTCAATCTCTGAAACATTGGCCTCTGCTTCTGCGTGCCTTAACTGATGGGACATTAGCCTTTGTGCCTGCTCCCCAAATTCGTAATACTTAAATCTAGATTTTGAGTGGAGTTCCTCTGCCTTACTTGAGGACAAGGTATCAAATTCAGTTTGCCACCTCACCCTTTCCTTGTATAGGTCAGCTGATGGTTAGCTGCATGCTTTTGATCTATTTCACTAATAAGAGATGTTAGTTCGTCCAAACGTTGTGCCCTCCTTCTGTTCATGCTCGCTGTGTATGAGATTATTTGTCCTCTAAGGTATGCCTTCATGGCTTTCCACAGGTTACCTTTACTAGTTTCAGGTGTGTCATTAATTTCCAAGAAGTAGTCTATTTGATTGGAAAGGAATTAAACAAACTCCTCATCTGAAAGCAACAGGGGGTTCATTCTCCACATGCGTCTAGAAAATACATTCTCTGGAAAACAAAGTGACAAAACCACTGCGCTATGGTCCGAGATGACAATTTCCCCAAAATTGCAGGAGCTCACTTAAGGTATGAGCCGCTTATCCAGTAGAAAAAGGTAAATTCTCGAGTAGGATTGGTGCACCAGTGAGAAAACGTATACATATCTAGTATCAGGATTTTTGGATCACCAGGGGTCCGCTTTTCCATAGGCTTGGAGGAAGGAAATAATATGTTGTGCCGAATTAGACAAGGGTCTGCTGGTAGGGCTCGAGCGATCTAGAGTGGGGTGCAGCACACAATTAAAGTCGCCACCTAGAATTAACTGGTGATCGTTTAGTTCCGGTAGCATGGCAAACAAGTCCTTAAATTCGACATTATCCCAGGTTGGGGCGTATATGTTTGCCAAAATAACTGGTACATTTATGTAACTTCCCCTGCACAATTACAAATCGTCCATTTTTATCCGATATTACTTTAGATTTTAGGAATTGGGTAGTTTTAAGTACAAGTATAGCAGTGCCTCGACTTTTAGCATTGAAACTAGAGGGACATTTTTTTTTTAAATCCTCCCCTCGTTAGTTTGGCATGGTCACAATGTTTCAAGTGTATCTCTTGTAAATATACCACCTCTGACTTCAGAGTCTTAAGGTGCAGGAAAATCTTATTTCGCTTTACCAGGTGGTTAGCACCTCGTACATTCCAACTCGTAAAGATAGTTTTCGGTCGGTTATCTAAACCTGACATATGACATTATATACCATAGTATATATGCCCCTCCCCAACTGAGAGGCTGCTTGACCATCCAACAAAGTTGTAGCCTCTAGCATACAAACGAAATTCCTTACTAATGAGACTCAGCCTCATCCTAAACTGTTATGATGCTGTATAATAAAATGTTTATCTCTCTGCATGCATAAACATAACTCCATTTTATAGGAATGACCCAACAGAAATAGGCACCAATCTAGTATTAGCGGCAAAATGAAAATGATCCTAAGTAGGCTATATTCAGATAATAGGGTGCCTGAAGAAAAACTAGAAATAGCAATATTGCCACTGACACCGAGATAAGAAAGGCTCCCTGCAGAAATGGATACATAAAATTGAATCCTACCCAAGCCTGAGTGATAGGGTAAACATATTCCACATATTCAGTGTATTAACCCACTCCCCGTGTCACTAGACTGCCCCTTATGTTTGAGTGTTTTTGTAACCATAAGAGGAAGGAGAGCAACATCTAAACATTTTCAGGGAGTAAAGTTATCGTCTCATCGGCTGGTTGATCAATTTTAAGTTAACAGTAGATGAGCAGGTCGGTTTTACTGTTACTGGCGTAGCCCCTTTATTTCAGTATGTTGGCCAATACATATTCCTTTGCTGCCATGGGATCCTTGAAGTTCCGGCGGGTGCCGTTCATGGTTATCCGAAGCTCCGCGGGGTACCACAAGCCTGCCTGTACCCCCTCACAGCCCCGCAGCATTCCTCTCACCTCGCTGAAAGCCACTCGCTGCTCCATCACTGCTCGTGTGTAATCTGGGAAGATGCAAATTTTATCCCCCTCAGCCGTCAAAATTAGCTTCAGAGCTCTTGCTTTTTCCAGTATACTCTTGCATCCTTGGAAGTAATGGCATTTTATTATCCATGCCTTGGGAGGGAGCCCATCCTCCTGTCTCCGCCATAGCAACCGATTGGCCCTGTCCAACACCGGGGTCTCCTCCAACCGCAGAGACTCCTTCAGCAGCCGGGCCATAAACTCCACAGGGCGCGTACCGTTCTCATGTCCCTCTTTAATGCCGGTGACTCGTAGGTTACAGCGTCGTGAGCAAGCTTCGAGATCCTCATTGCGTGCTTTCAGTACGTCAATCTGTTTTTTAATTTCTACCATGTCATTCTCAAGTCGAGTAATAGAGCCAGAGTGGTCGCTTGTAGCGGTCTCCAGTGAAGCCACCTGCTTTCCCAGCGTTGCGTTGTCTGCTTTTGCAGCTTCGGTAGCCTGCTGCAAGTCTCACCTTTGCTGGTCAATCCTGGCATTTTGACTCTCAGCCTTTTCCTCAATCTTGGCAAGTAGCTCTACCTTCAGTTTCTCAATAGCACAGAGGATTGCCGACTCCCCGGACTGCGCGCTCTGTTTGTTAGCGAGGGAGCTAATGGAAGCTAACGAGCTCGCGCTAGTCTCTCAGGTATTTTTCCTGCTCATTTTTCTTTGCTCACCGTCCAAAGCAGCCGAAAACATGTCGTTGGCGTGTGTTGTTCTGAGGAGCATTAGGTCGTCATATAACTTTGGCGAGATGTAAGTTAAGTTGGTAATTTTAGCAGTTCAGGTGAGGAGCTCAGCAAGGAAGCATCCTCACATGTTCGCGGTCTGTGGGCCTCCCTGCTTTTACTTGTTTCCACGGGAAGTGTAATAAGAGCGGCACGCTCTCTTGTGAGGTGAACAAATGAAAGGAGAATGAAAAGCACATGTTTCTGGACTCTACAGGTGTTATTGTTAATGCTCTTTGCTCTGCAATCATTTAATAAAGATGTTTGAATTATACCCCATCTTGTATTCTGCGTTATTATTATGATACCTGTGCCTTGCGGAGACTGAGATGCTGCTACCGCAGATAAAAATAAAAACGTTTCACGCAGGACGCTCCAGTTTAGTGTAAATAAAGCATTTAGCGCACGCAAGCAAACGTAACCGAACTCCGAGCACTTCTGTTACTCTAAGCATGAGAGAGATTTGTGGAGCACAGAAACGCCCTTAAAACACCATAATAATGCTCTGACTTAATATAGACTGGACAGAGCAGCGCAAATACACTTTGAAGGGAGCAGACTATATATTTAATTAATTAATTAATTAAATCGCAGCCCTTTGCAATTTAATAATCGCACAAGGTCATATTGCGGTTTCGATTTTATTTCAATTAATTGTGCAGCCCTACTGCAGAGTGTTTAAGCATCATAACCGTTTCCCCAGAAATGACAACAAAGCATATCTATCCTATTCTGAACAGCTGAGCAAGACTTTGTATAAAGCTATAAAAAAAAGAAAAGTCAACCATTATGAATTATAATATAAAAATAATTATGTGTTTCAGTTATATTCATGTGTTGTTGTCACTCAGTTTTATTCATAATTCATCCGGCCCCTTTTCTTGTTGAACGAGATTGACAAACTGAATGAACGACTGAATGATTCCACTGTTCATGGTGACTGATTAATTAAATTCGTTCGCAAACGAGTTTACCAGTACATTCAGTTCATTTAAGAATGAAATGACTGTCTAGTTCAGTGAAGGTGTATTCATTCAGTGGGCCGAACCAATGATATGTTCCTTTACAGCCCGCACTCAAATGCTATTGGCTCACGCTATATTGTCTTTACTGGCATGAAAAGCCAAAACTCCGGCCCATTGGCTTCGAAAAGGAAAAGACGTCAGTGAACGAGAAATATGAGTCTGTGTTTGGAGGTGAATGAGAATGATTCTTTCAATTGAAACATTAATTCAAAAAGACTGATTTGTTTACAAATGAAACATTACTAGCTTGTAAGAAAATTTTTGAAATAAAAACGTGGCATGTTCTAAAGATTTTCTAAAAGTTTTTTAGATACCATGAAATTCATATTTGTTATTAAAAGTTACTGTATTTCAATTGACTTACTCTTTAAACAAATGCTTTGAGAGGCTAATCAGAGATTACATCTGCTCTGTTCTGCCCCCCTCTTTGGACCCATTGCAGTTTGCCTACTGCAACAACCGCTCCACTGATGATGCCATTGAATCTACAATACACACTGCTCTCTCCCACCTGGAAAAAGGTACACATATGTGAGAATGTTGTTTGTAGACTACAGCTCAGCATTCAACACCATAGTGCCCTCCAAGCTTGATGTGAAACTCTGGGCTTAAACGGCTCGCTGTGCAGCTGGATCCTGGACTTCCTGTCAAGCAGACGTCAGGTGGTTAGAATGGGCAGCAACATCTCATCACTGACCCTCAACATTTCTCTGCAGAATGCCACTTGTCACTAAGGCTTAACTCTCCACTACCAGCCTCAGCGGCATGTGAGCGACTGTTCCGCACCGCAGGACTGATTTTTACGACAAAAAGGGCACGAGTGGATTCCAAGAACTTTGAAAATCAGCTGCTTCTCAGGCTAAACAAAGACAGAAATGAACACGCGTATATACACATATACCTAAACACATGCACACACAGACACTCGCACCCTCACTGGCTCACACCCAAAATAACTTGAGGGTAAAAAGAGGGCTCTCTTAGTAATGTAGTGTATGCCTTGCCTATTATTCCCCAGTTTTTGGAGGGGCTATGTATTCAGTTTTGTATAAGGGATGTTACCACATGTTGATAGTGCTGATGGCACACACATTAATATTCAGTCTTTAGGACCAATTGTTTAGGCCAATGAATAGGCCTGTGTCTGGAATGTCTCTGTTCTCAGTCATGTCACCAATTTGAGCAGTACTTATTTAAAGTAATATATAATTATACACACATTTTAAATATGGAAATGTATACTCCGCTCTTAATTTCTCCAGTATTAAGCAGTCATCTGAAACCTGACAGGTTTAGTCACATAGTTTCCATATGCTGATACATTCATTAGCTAAGAAAATTTGAAATGTAAGTTATTTTGTATTAATGTATTGTAGATGTGAGGTCCAGTTACCAGCGTGACACTAAAACAGGTAGTAGTAATTGCTACTTTTTACTTAAGTACATGTCAAAGCCCATAATTCTTTACTTTAACTTGAGTGGTAAAATTTGAAGTACAGACTATTTCAGAGTCTTTTTAAACAGGAGTATCTGTACATGTACATTTGCCATCTCTGGTGTTACAAATCTATTTGGTGTCATGCCTAGCCACTGCAATCGCAGACATATCTGTCACTTCCTTCTGTTTGTAAGTACTCAAATTCTGATTAACAGTTTCATGTTGCTTTGAAGGCCATGTGAAGCTGCATGTTTAGTCTGTTAAGTAATCAGGAACACAGTCTTGGCTTGTTTGGATAAGTAATGTATTTAAGAATGACAAGCTTATACCCCACCATAAGTCTTTTAATGCAATTCTATTTTAAAATCATCGCCTTTACAATGTGATGTTAAATCGAACAGGAGTGGTGGTGAGCTAAAGCTGGTAAACAGAAGTTTGCTGGTTCGATCCCCACAGCCACCACCATTGTGTCCTTGAGCAAGGCATTTAACTTTGGATAGGAACACAAAACTCCATAAGATGTTAGTTAATGGAGAAGAGAAACCAGGCTCACTGTGGGGGCCAGTTCCCCTCTGGCTAACATCATGAATATAATGTAAATATTACTTATGTATAGTTAAAGTCGTGGTTTAAAATTATTAAACTAAGTAAGAGTTAAGGGTCACAAAATGATGTGAAAACCATCCTGATCACTCATTCATACAAAACAATATAGTAATTGAACTTTTGTAAGACACTTAGTGTTAGAAATGTCATATGCAAGGAGGCGTGAACTATCATGAATATGTATGTATTTCACACCTGAGGAGACAACAGACCCCCTTGGGCCTATCAATGAGGAATGTGACAGAAAGAGAATGAATGTGAGGAGACTTGATGATCCAAATCAAGTTTTAAGTTAAAAGAAGTAATCGGACTATATATTGTCTTTACATAAAGACTCTACTTAATTTTAGACCTGAATTTTCAGCATCATTACTTCAGTCTTCAGTGTCTCGTGATCCTTCAGAAATCATAATAAGATGCAGATTTTCTAATATGGGCACATTTTACTCATTTACACCTGAACACATATTTGTAAGCACAAGCTTTGTTAATGATAATGAGGCAGCATAAACACTAGATCAAATATAATCTAAACATTCATTTTATTTTTATATCATATTACATATCATATTTATATCATACAGCATACAATTTAAATGCATCCTTTAGCCGGAACAACATTTACATGTAACTAAAACTTGCTTATTAGGACATATTTCAATACTCTGAATCCTGGCTGAACAGTCCCACTCGTAAAATATGTACATTTTTATATAAAATAGCATGTCAACTAATTAAAACTAAATGACTTACTCGTCCGGAATTGTATCCTCGTTTGGATCAAGTCTCTCTTCAAAATACAAACGTGCATCAGAGTTCCGCTCATCTTCTGAGGAAAATTGTAACTCTTCATCACTATCCAGGAGTTTTCTCACTTGTGTACCGTGCTGTCTTTCAAACACGTAGAAAAATGAACAAAGTTGTTGTTTTTAAGACAAAGTCGGGGGCGTTTACCATTTGCATTGATAGTCTCAGCACATTATCTTATGCCAGGAAAACTGTACATCGCTTTGTTTCATACAGATTACATTGCAGGAGAATATTTGTTTTTAATTTGAATTATTTTATTTAAAAGTAGACATTTTAAGCTTTCTTTAGACATATGTTTCATGTTTGTGTGGTAAGTATTTGTGGAGTTTCAGTTCATTTTTGTAACGTGTTTCAGATATATGCTTGCAAACCCAGAGATCACTCACAGCTCACCCTTTTAATTTTCTTTATTTTACAAAAGCACAAGGTTTTGTTGTTATTGTGAGTGTACACAAATAAAAGTAGACCTTTTATAGTCTCTAATGATGTCTTACACTTATCTGTATGCCCCAAAATGATGGAGAATTTTATGTTGTTTCCGCTGTAATGACGGAAAAATCCAGCAGGACGCGCATCCATCGACACGAGGGTTAATAAATGGTTTGATAACTGCCATTTTAAAGTTTCTTGGGACATGTCCTAAGCATAGCGAGGAGTTAATAATATTAAGGAAAGGTTCTGAAATTACAGGAGATGCCTCTTTAAGAGCTTAGTTGGTATAGGATCTAACAAACATGTTGTGGCTTTTGATGTTTCGATAAGTTTTGTTAGCTCTTCATGACCAATGACAGAGAAGGATTGAAGTTGCACGTGAGGAAAATTATTAGACACTGTTTTCTGAGGTGCTATGACAGATGATTGCATAATTCCAATTTTATTTTTGATTTCAATTTTATCTGTAAAGAAATTCATGAAGCCATTACTCTTGTGCTGCGACGTAATATCTGGTTCTGTTGAGGCTTTATTCATAACCAATTTAGCCACAGTACTGAATAAACATCTAGGATTGTTGTGGTTATTTTCTATGAGTTTACTAAAATATGCTGACCTGGCAGCTTTTAGTGCCTGTCTGTAGCTATAGACACTATCCTTCCATGCACCACGAAATACTTCCAATTTTTCCGAGCTGCTCTCTTTGAGCGCATGAGTGTGATCATTGTTCCATGGTGCAGGGCTTATTTCTTTAATTTTATTTAATCAAAGTGGTGCGACAATATCAAGAGTGCTAGAGAAGACTGCATTTATATTTTTTGTTATTTCATCAAGTTCTTCTGGGCTTTGGGGTTTATTGAGTGTAAGATAGATCTGGAAGATTATTAGTGAAGCTATCTTTAGTAGTCGAAAGAATAGTTCTACCTGAATGATAGCTTGGTGTAGATTGAGTAACATTAGCTGATTGCAGCACACAAGAGACGAGGTAATGATCTGAGATGTCATCGCTCTGCTGCAGAACTTCTATAATTTCAACATCAACTCCATATGACAGAATTACATCTAGCGTATGATTATGGCAATGAGTCCAAGAGAGTTGAGAATATTGATAAATGCTACTCCCAATGTATAATTTTCATTATCTATGTGAATGCTGAAGTCACCAGTTAAAGCTCTATTTACAGTAACTACAAGATCTGATTTTTTTATTTTTTTTTGCAAATTCACCAAGGAAATTAGAATAAGGCCCGGGTGATCTATACATTGTAGCAAGGACAAAAGACGAGATTTTTTATTTATATCTGACTGTGTCACATTAAGCATTATCAGTTCAAAAGACTTACATTTATATCCTGTCCTCTGAGGAACACCAAAAACTTCACTGTAAATTGTAGCAACACCTCCTCCTCAACCCTTCAGACGAGGCTCATGTTTATAACAATAACCTGGGGGAGTAGATTCATTTAAACTAATATATTCATCCGGTTTAAGCCAGGTTTCAGTCAAACAGAGCGCATCCAATCTATGATCTATAATCATTTCATTAACAATTAGTGCTTTAGTAGAAAGAGATCTAATGTTTAGTAGCCCTATTTTTATATGGTGTGTATTTTTAATTTGTTTGTTTTGTTCAAGTTTGACCTTAATTAAATTTATCTAAATTATTTAGTGAGGGTATTGTGTTTTGTAGTTTGGGGAACAGACACAGTCTCTATGAGATATCTCTGTGATACAGTCTCTATGTGTTGTAGTTTATCTGACCTGTGTGACGTCTCAAGGCAGCTAGCAGACGTTCGGATTAACCAGTTTGTCTGCTTCCTGACCTGGGCCCCAGTTAGTCAAATACTATCATTATTACGAATATGAGCCAAATTACTAGAGAGGAGAGCAGCACCTTCCCTGGAGGGATGGAGTCTGTCTCTCTTTAGCAGATCAGGTCTAGCCCAAAAACTTTTCCAATTGTCTAATAAATCCTATTTTATTCTTCAGACACCACTCCGACATCCAGCCATTCAGTAACACTAATCTACTATAAATCTCGTCACCACGACGAGCAGGGAGGGGACCAGAGCATATTACAGTGTCTGACATCGTTTTTGCAAATTCGCACACCTCTTTAACATTATCTTTAGTGATCTCCGACTGGCGAAGCCGGACATCGTTAGTGCCGACATGGATAACAATTTTAGAAAATTTTAATTTAACATTAGCCAGCACTTGTAAATTTGATTTGATGTCAGACGCTCTAGCCCCTGAAATGCAATTAACAATAGTGGCTGGAGTCTCTACTTCCATGTTCCTTAAAATAGAATCCCCAATAACAAGGGCTCTTTCAACATGATTCTGAGTGGGTGTATCACTGAGTAGGGAGAATCGATTGGAAACCCTAACAGGAACAGGAGAGTGGTGTCTCTTTGCTGAGCGAGTATGCCGCCAAGACATCACCCAAATGCCCTGCTGCAGGGGCTCTACAGCCGGAACTAAAGTGTGTATGTTGCTCTCTGTACTACTCTCATCCGAAACAGTATCTACCGGCTTTTATTTCTCACTGACCTCCACTAGCGTTTGGATGCAAGTCTCTAACTCATTAACCTTCTCCGTCAGCCTGAGTAATTCCTTACATTTATCACATGTGAATCCCTCACTGCTGACAGAAGAGGCTATTGTAAACATGTGACATGCAATGCAGGAAGAAATGACATGAGCGGATGCCATGACTTACCGCAAGTTGTTGGTTGTTCCTGAGCGGTGGGGGATTGAGATTGATGTGAGTCCCTCACGCAATTGTTTGCTGTTGTTTGTTGTTCTTGATAAACGGTGCTTTTGAGATCGATGCAATAATCTGTGTACCGCAGAGGAGCAAAAATGAGTGCGTGCTGGAAAAATGCACGCAGTTTAATCGCGATAAAAATAGAATGCGGATGCCGGTGGAATATGCGCGCAGTTGAATCGGCGTAAGAGAATAATACGAGGGAAAACCAGATGCGCGCTTAAAAATGGCAGATGTTAAGGATTAAAGGCTGAATACAGATATATAAGCGATGCTACAAACGCAGACTCTAGCTAGGTGCCAGCATCAACAGGTAAAATACACGCAGATTAAAATGACAAAGGATATAACAATGAACATTTTAGAATAAGAATAAGCAATGCTAAGCAGCCCAAGCAGGCTACAAACAAACACTCGAGCAGTGTGCCGTCAGCAAGCATTCAACACCATAGTGCCCTCCAAGCTTGATGTGAAACTCCGGGCTCTGGGCTTAAACAGCTTGATGTGCAGCTGGATCCTGGACTTCCTGTCAAGCAGATGTCAGGTGGTTAGAATGAGCAACATCTCCTCATCACTGACCCTCAACCCCGCAGGGCTGTGTTCTCAGCCCACTCCTGTATTCCCTGTACACATGACTGTGTGGCAACACATAGCTCCAATGCCATCATTAAGTTTACTGACGATACGACGGTGGTAGGTCTGATTACTGACAATGATGAAACGGCCTACAAAGAGGAGGTGCACTCTGACACGCTGGTGCCAGGAGCACAACTTCTCCCTCAACGTCAGTAAGACCAAGGATCTTGTAGTGGACTTCATGAGGAAAGACGGAGAACACAGCCCCATCACCATTAATGGAGCACCGGAGGAGAGAGTCAGCAGCTTCAAGTTCCTCTGTGTCCACATTACTGAGGAACTCGCATGGTCCGTCCACACTGAGGCCGTTGTGAAGATGGCTCACCAGCGCCTCTTCTTCCTGAGAATTTTGGAATGAACCACCACATCCTCACACGGTTCTACACTAGCACTGTAGAGAGCATCCTGACTGGCTGCATCACCACCTGGTATGGCAATAGCACCGCCCACTATCACAAAGACCTGCAAAGTGTGGTGCGAACTGCCAGAAACAACATCTGAGTTGAGCTTCCCTCCCTCCAGGATATCTATACCAGGCGGTGTGTGAAAAAAGCTCGGATCATCAGAGACTCCAGCCACCCGAGTCATGGACTGCTCTCACTGCTACCATCAAGCAGGCGGTATCGCAGCATCAGGACCCGCACCAGCCGACTACATGACAGCTTCTTCCCCCAAGCAATCACACTTTTGAACACTTGATCTATCAGGATCAATATACATCAGCACTGTACTTTATTAATTATATATCTCACACTGGACTATCAGGGCGGCACGGTGGTGCAGTGGTTAGCAGTGTCGCCTCACAGCAAGAAGGTTGTGGGTTCAAACCCTGGTTGCCCCGGCCTTTCTGTGTGGAGTTTGCATGTTCTCCCCGTGTCTGCGTGGGTTCTCTCCGGGTACTCCGTTAATTGGTTAATTGGTGTCTCCAAAAAAAAATTGCCCTAGGTGTGGATGTGGATGTGGAGGTGAGTGTGAGTGTATGTCTGTCTATGTGTGGCCCTGCGATGGACTGGCGACCTGTCCAGGGTGTCCCCCGCCTTTCGCCCAATGTTAGCTGGGATAGGCTCCAGCCCCCCGCGACCCTGTACACAGGATAAGCGGTTGACGATGGATGGATGGACACTGGACTATCATTATTATATTCTCCTCAATACATCTACAGTGTGTATATATATATATATTTTTTTTATATATACTTTTTATTTTTTTATTGTATGTGTATTCTATATTGTGTATTGTTTACTGTGCATTTTATATAATTATTGTGTTGTGTAATTATGTGGACATTTGATATGTAAATCTGTATATGTCTCGTCACTGTCATGACTGCTATGTTGCTCAGAACTGCACACAAGAATTTCACCTACTGTTGCACTTGTGTACATGGTCATGTGACAAAGTGATTTGATTTGAATATTGTCTTGAAATTTAGTAGCCTAGATTTTACTTAATTTATACCATTTAGATTTACTTAGAAAAACTGTGTGCAACATCTTGCGAAATAAAAATTGAGAATCTTATTAGACCTTGAGAATCTTACAAGAAATGTTTTTGCAGTGTAGTGATCGAACTAGTTCACTCATTTGTTAATGCTTGTCCAAAATTGGATTTGAATGTCCTTGTATGTTCTATTTAATTGCAGAACTGGGAAGGAGGGACAACCTAAAGAGTACTACACCCTTGACTCAATTCTATTTCTGCTCAACAATGTACATCTTCCTCACCCGTCCTATGTCCGCAGAGCTGCGGTAAGTAAAATGGACGTTGCTCTCCACCTTATTTTGCAATGCGGAAGTGAGTGATCAGTTGCATTACCAGCATGACAAAGTTCTGATGTCATTAGCCACATTGTAAATGTCTTATAAACGATCACACAACCACGGGATGTACAGCAGAATTATATGCTATTGTAGGATAATTTTCTGACGTCAGTATTTATCATTAAAGTAGAACATTAACTTGTTGCCGTGAGTTGTATCAAAGACAATAATAAAATCTGCTGCTTATTAGGGTTGCCACGATTATACGGTTTCACTAACCGTGATTAAAAGTGACACTGTTAATTTAACCGCAAGAATTTAGAATACACTGTTAAAACTATGAAAAGCTTTATTTAGACTTAGCAAAAATAATAAACAATGTATCAATATATAATATAATAGAGTTTGTAATCCTAAATGTGAAAACTCTTGTGTCTGTTTGGTTACTGGAGCTGTTGCTATGGTTACAGATGGTGTATTTTCATGTCTACATGTAAACCTCCATTCACATTGTATCTGCATATATAATCTCAGATGATTCCTTTATTTATTTCCTATGTCGATATTTCAAAAGCCACACTAAAAGTGTGCTGCTTGTCTATTTTCTATACACCGCTATGAAAGTGAATGTTCTCTGACTAGAAAGGAGAGAGTGTGTTTATTATTTGCCTATCACGAGAACTGACAAGAAATATCAGTTGCGTTTCACCCCAAAATTTAAACGGAAAAAGAATAAAATGTATGGAGAGCGGTATAAAGAGAGCACTAATGCTAATCAGTTCAGTGCGACCAAACCAAACTGTCAACTTCTGAATCCTCCAGACTCTAAACTGTTGTTTAAACAATCACGCAAATCAACATAAAACTCATTCTTATGTAAATGTTTTGCAAATTACAATGGAAATGGAGACTAATAAGAGATATAACTCCCCTTCCCCAACTGCCAGTAGCGAAAGGTAATGATATATTATTTAAATTGACGTACAGTATACATTACATAATGTCATTATTTGTTTTACTGCCTTAATTGTAATATAAAAACATTATTGTGATGCCTGTATTTGTTGCATAACACCCTGTCTACACTTGGAGTGCCATTGACGCGACGGCTTGAGGCTGTCTGCACTGGACGCCGCGGCTTGAGGCTGTCTGCACTGGATGTGTCGTCATGAATGTTCTAAACGGTTTAATCTGTGTAATGGCGCGAGTGCGTTCGGCACAAAATGGAATGTGACACCCGTTTATTGTCGGCACAATGGACGTGCTGCAACAGACTCTTCCAGTGTAGACGGCATCATTGATTATAATGGGATTCTTTTGTTTTTGACACAATGTGACGTGCCACTCGTGCCGGTGTGTCCTCTTTCTTTTTCAAAGCATCAATCAAAATTTGGTTAGATCACATAGTTTGTGCACAGGTGATTGGGAAAAGTCTGTTTTTGTTATTGCAGACCGAGAACATACCTTTCGTAAGACGACCAGACAGAAAAGACTTGCTCTCGTATCTCAATGGAGAAAGCTGTAAGTGTGAAGACAAATCTGATGTTTTTAGCATCTTTGAAGATCATTACTAAAGTAACATACTTGTTTACCCGGTTCTAATTTAAGAGGCAATTAATCGCAGTTCACTTTTTACAGCATCATCAACGAGTATCGACAGAAGTGCTCCCATTGAGATCGGTCTGCAAAGGGCGACGCAAGGTATGTGTTCGTCTTTTTATTATTATTATTTATTGTATGTCAAAAATAGTATGTAAAGATTTGGCTGGTGGTAAATGTGATTATTTTGTAAGTTGATATCATTGCAATTATTTTAACAGTTAAAAGGGCTGCAGATGAAGTTTCATCAGAGGCAAAAAAGCCACGGGTTGAGGTAAAAACAACACCTTTATCAGCACACTTGGCTTTGTATCTGTAATCTACTCTCATCTCTGTATTACTTAGAAGTGGTCTACACATTGTGTTGATTGGTTTGTTTTCCCTTATGGCATTTTTATGATTTATATACTATATATTTATATATATATTTCTCCTCAGGATGAGGAGCGAGTGCGTCTGGATAAGGAGTGTTTGGCCGCTCGTCTGGAGGGTCATAAGGAAAGCATTGTGCAGACAGATCAGATCAGGTATGACTAGACTGATCAACCTTTTTAGCACAATACAACAGTCGAAAGGTATGTTTATATTGGCAAAATGTTTGTTTGTTTTGCCCACATTGGTGGTTGGATTTAAAACAAATTAAAATGAGCAATTTCTTTAACAATGAATTTAGGGCTGCAACTAATGATTATTTTGATAATTGATTAATCAGATAAACAATTTTTATTCCCTGTAGTTTATTAAAATGTGTTTAAAAAATATATATATTAAGGGCTTAAGGATTGGTTTGATATACTGTAGTTAATTCACAATTCTATACACGCAAAGCTTAAATCATGAAAAAGTAAGTATTATTGTTACTTTTAAGACTTTCAAAACAGTTCCTCTCCTTGTAAAACATAATAAATTACTGTTCATTGAAGTATAAAGTCACCCATGGATTGGACTACAATTCTGCCCAGCAGAGGGCAATGGTGACACCAGAATAGAAATGAATCATTCTGCCCAGCTGAAAAATACATAATTATGTTAGATACATATGCTGATTACAAGATTAAGGATTTTAAATTAATATTGTGTTTTTAAAATGGTTTTGTCACTGATAACATGTTTCTAAAGTATTATTTAAAAAATACATTTTTAATAGGAGTGTATGCTTATCCATTAAAACTAATATTTGCCATAGAATAAATTACTGGTGAATTCAGATTTACTCTAGAATATATATTTTTTTATATATCTAAGTCCCTCATTTCATCTGTTGTTGAGTGCTCAATTGGAAACATTTTAGACTCCGATCACACCCTGGTGTATTTAGAGGTTTTGCCACATATGGAGAAAAGGAAATCATATAGTTGGTGCTTTAATGTATCCCTTTTGCAAAATCCTGAATTCTAACAAATCTTAAAGGCTGAAATCAATGACTATATGGAGACCAACTGGTCCTCAATATCCTCTGTAAGAGTGGCTTGGGAGGCACATAAGGCAGTTCTTAGGGGCCGGGTCATACAGTATGCCTCATTCACCCAAAAAAATCCGAAGCACAAGAACTCGTGGAGTTTGAAGGGAATATTAAAAGTGCCGAGGCAGAGCTGAAGCGCCGAATGTCATCTGATGGCCTCAGAGAATTGACCCGATTGAAATACAGATATAATACTATTTTGTCTTGGAAGGTGGAGTTTTGGCTATTCAGGGCAAGAAAGTCATTCTTTGGGTCAGGGGACAAGGCAGGAAAACTTCTGGCTAGATAAATACAACAGAGAGAGTCTCTCTTTCTACTATTCCCTCAGAGTTGAAATTTTTACCTCAGCCATTGATATTAATAATGCTTTTAAAGAATTCTGTCTTGATCTCTATAGTTCAATGTCTTCGTCTACTGATGAACATTTTAGAAACTTTGTGGAACCTCTAGAACTTCCTAAACTAGGGCCCTATGAAATCCGTTTTATTTTTTTTCATCTGTTTTTGATTTTTCATTTTTAACCAATATTTACTTGTAAAAAGTAAACTACGTGTACAAACAATTGCAATATGTCAATATTGTTTTTTATTCAAACTGTGTTATGTAAACTCTCCGCACTCTCTAAAGTTTTCAGGGCAAAAATATAATTAATACCAGAGAATAAAAGAAATGAAATTGCAATAATTAGGCCGAATAAAATATACAAATAAAAGTGTAGCTTAAAAATGGAATTTAGCTCAAAATATAGTCCTTTCTGGTGGCTCAATGCCCTCAGTTAATGCTATTTAATTCATTTTAAACTTGTGCTGCTTTTTTGGACATTTCCCATCTTTCACAGACATCTCCATTGAAGTACATGATGGTAAGGCGCTTGGTGTGGAGCTCAGTAAGAGACACTCTCTTGTCAGTGAGGAGTGTCTTGTACTTGCTGAAGCTCCTTTCACAGTCAACTGAACTGACTGGAAAATACATGTAAGACATTGCCATTTATGCAACCCTTGGAAATCATTGGCTTGTGCCTTTCCAGTATTCAGCAAGGTCCAGGGAAGTTGAGAGGGCTTCATTTCGTACACAATGTTGATATGCAGCCCACTCCTCACTGAGCTCTGTAGATGGGCTCTTCAGAGCCCACAGAGTACCATAGGCCTCTATATACCTCACCATCGCAGGTGCCTGTCTGGGATAAAACACTCTGATCATCTTGTAGATCTCTCTGGCAGGATGGACATCCCAGTGCTTTGAAAATTTTTAAAATGCAATGTGAAATCCATCATGAAGGTGATCAAGTACCTCCCTCTTCTGTTGCATGGCCATTTGGTTCAGCAGCTCATCAGTTTTGGCCCCAAAGCCATGGGTTTTGGCTGTTCCATTAACTAAGTAGGAAACAAGATCCTCCATGATGTTATAAGCAGAGACTGCTGTGGGAGTGTGGGTGCCCTCAAGCACACTCAGAGCTGTATCTAGTTTGCCACACCCCTCAGAGATGAAGGTCAGCTTCACCTGCAGGGCCTCTAGCTTGTCATCTGTATCAAGCAGTTCAAGAATGTTTCTAACTGCCTGAGCATAGGAATTCTCAGCCATAAAAAACTCCTTGTAGAGATGGACATGGTCAGCATGGTACTGAACTGATTCGAACCAGCTATTCCATCTTGTATTTCCTGGCTCAGGAGGTACCTTGTGCTTCACAGCCTCCTTCATTGTCAAAAAGCATAGCCATCTCCTCCTCCTTGCAGGTTTTTTGAAGAAAGCAGATTTCACCCACATCACTAAAGCTGTGACCTCGCTGAAGTATTTGTAGTGTTGCCAGGTCTCTCCCACCAAATTGATGACATGGCACAAGCAGGTTGCATGCACACTGTATTAGACCCTTCAATACATCTTTGTAGGCTTTAAGACAATATGATGCATTGTCAGTTACCACAGCCAGAATGTCATTTAAGTTGACTGTTGTGGAGAGACTGCAGCAATGCCTGAGAAAATTATGAATGGTTGCAGCTCTCCATGAAGATCACATCAGTTAGAAAGTATTTGCCTTCATTACCTGCTGAATTAAATAAAAAATACATTGTAAAAAAACGTATTATACTTCTTCCAAATAGACTAATGTGCCTTAGGTGTTAATATTAGAAATTTACATGAATTACGAGCAACAGTGAGCTAAATCAAAGTTATAGAATGTTAAACCTACAATTGATTTACTACAATAAAAGCCAATGCTAATTTAATAAACGCCTATTACAATGTTGAGGACACTCCGATCTCGGTTGTCCTGAAGTTTCATCGACAACAACGAAGATTTTCTTTCCACGGCTCTCTTGCATGACTTTTTGCATGTGTTGTTCAAAGACGCGCGGCAGGTGAATCTGTCTCAGGCTACTTTAGTTTTCTGGTAGTGCGCCTCCCTGTTTGCAATTTCAAAAGAAAGGGATGCATCTTCATTTTCTCAAGTGGTATGTCTGTCTCAGCACACATTGCAACAAAATCCTCTACAAACTCACGTCTAGCATCTGTAGATGATGAGGTAGCTTCGATAGAAACCTGGAGGGCTGAGCTACCAGTAGTTGATTTCGCCTTGTTCTTGAGACGGACTCTCGATTTTAGATGGTCATTGCACGTATCTTTACCAGTCAATAGTGTGTTTGCAAAACTTACAGAAAAGCTGTTGGCCAGACTCATAGTAGTCATTGGGATATTGTTCCGCCCGGTGCTTGGCAGTTAATTGTGTGTTTCTTAATGTTTTAGATGCGGTTGTCTTACCGGAGGCAAGTCGTTTAGATATGTTTCTTATCAATGATGGCAGTTCACGTGTGAACATGAATTTTCGAGACATGGTTACTAGGCAGCATTGATTCATTTGGCCATATTTTAGCCAGATTCAAAAGTCTCTGACTGGTTATGTTTGCGAGTATTTTACACTATCGTCAGTTATGTGAAACAATTAGGTTTGGAATACCAACACATAAAAATATGCAAATTCCGCGAGATTCCGTGTTTATAAATAAATTCTGTTTTTATTTATAGATTCCGTGATTCCGTCCATTTTTTTCTGCAACGCGGAACCCATAGGGCCCTACAAACTGACGGCTGAGCAAAACAATTCTGAGATAAACTTGGAGGAGTTTGGCAAGGTAATTAAGGCCTTGCCTACAGGCAAGGCTCTGAGGACAGATAGCTTTGCAGCTGAATTTTTAGATCTTATGCTACAGAATTGGCTCCACTTTTGCTAGAGGTTTATAGGAAATCATTTAAGAATGGAAAGCTTCTGCCAACCATGATGCAAGCCCGGATCAGTCTGATTCTTAAAAAGGACAAATATCTGAGTGAGGAGTTAGTTACCGTCCAATTTCCCTGATCCATCTAGACATTAAAATATTGTAAAACATTTTGGCTAACCGATTTAGTAAAGTTATGACACCTCTTAAACATATAGATCAGGTGGGGTTTATTTGGGGCCATAGCTCTTCTAATAACATTAGGCACAATATTGTGTGATCAGTGGCGAATGATCTCCGGTCGCTGTCATCTCACTTGGCGCCAAATTTGATATTGTAGAATGGGATTATCTTTTTAAGATTTTGGAAATGTATGGGTTTAGGAATACTTTTATTGGTTGGATTAAGTTACTTTATAGACATCCGGTAGCAGCGGTACAAACAAATTTATTAATTTCAGATTATTTTACACTGGATAGGGTCATCCAGTTGGGATGCCTTCTTTACCCATTATTGTTCTGTCTTGCCCTGGAACCATTAACAGCCGCGATAAGAAAGGAGGATGATTTTCCAGGGGTGGTGGAGGGAGGTGTGGCGCATAAACTTTTGCTTTACTCGGATGATATTTTATTATTCATCTCTGACCCCACTAGATCTATGCCTTGCCTCCACAGAATTATTCATTCCTTTTCTAAGTTCTCGGGGTACAGAGTTAATTGGTCTAAATCTGAAGCTTTGGCTCTGACGGCATACGGCCCAGTAAGGACTTTTCAGCCAGGCACCTTCCAGTAGCCCAAACAGGGCATTATGTATTTGGGTATTTTGTTCCCAGCAAATTTGTGTGATTTAGTTAGTTAATTTTGCCTTAATTTAGTCATGAGGCATCAGTGTATTACTCCTTGCTAACCAGTGTTATGATCAGCAGACAGATTGTTTCAAAAGGATGGAAGTCTGCAGGAGCGCCCTCATTTCAAGAGTGGTGCACGTAGATGGGGAGGGTGCTGGCTTTCGAGGAAGTGTTATGTCGAAGGCTGGGGAACTTGGAGTCATTTAATGGGAAATGGGGCAGCAGTTTGGCATTCTTGGAGGGCTTTTGGGGAGGGGCAGTGGAGAGAGTATAGTTTTAAATGTGTGTGATTTTATTTATGTATTTATATATATATATAAAACGTGTGACCACAGAGATGTTTTTTTGCGGGTTGGGGATTGGGAGGGGTAATAGTGGGGGTTAAATATTGATTCTGTGAATCTATGTTTTGCTGTTCTTTGTTAATTTTATGAATCGATGAAAATTAGAAATAAAAAAAGAACATTTTAAATCAGCAGTAAAATCTGACAAAAGTGGTATCATAAATTGTGATACTTTACCTCATATTACGCTTAAAAACATAATTTTCATGGCTTGTAAAGCTAATGCGTTTTCTCGAGTTAATTTACAGGTGATGTCTGTATTTAAAAGGTGACTGGCTCTTTTACCTATAAGGCGGGACTTCCTTTCTACATCCGTTGAGTGTTGGGCTCTAGAGCTTCTCGGTAGGGTGTTCCAATTTCTCCCATTAATTTAAATAGAAGTGGCCCTTCTCCGCTAAAAAATCTCTGGCTTTACACAGAGTTTTATAAGAATAATGTCCAAGTGAAGCAAAGCAGAGCACATATAGTTGGAACAATCCAGGAGCAAATAGCTGCTGCTTATGCCTTTGGACATCACCAAAATCTGATTTAAGAAATGCAAGTGGCTGTAAAGTTTTCCATGTTGTTGTTGTGACTGTTGTGTGGGTCTGCTGTTGCTGACTTCTTTGTCTTGCTACTATGATGCAAAATGTCAACCGGAAAACATCTATGTCACCTCCTCAGCTGACTTCAGTGTCTTCAGCGATTTGATTGTGCATATTGTCATGTATATTTATACAGAGATGTGAAGACTGTAGGACAACAAAAAAACGTTATGCCGAACAATTGCCACTCAAATGTTAAAGTGAAACCGGAACTTTCAAAATTTGGAAATGAACGGAATGTTCAAATGGGCCGAGAAGATTAACTGTCAAAAATACAAATATTCAAATGTAAAAAAATCCAAACAAGGCCTAATCTGCTTTAAGTCTCTCTCTTCATCCATCATATGTCTGTCTTGACAAATTTTACCTATCTTGTTGTCAAATAGGAGAGGTTTTCGTGATAAAGCTTTAGTTATTTTGAAGAAAAATCTTCCTCTTTTTTTTCCTTTCAGAAAAGTGGCACATTTTCCAAATTAATTGTGTGCTGGATGATCGGCAGTTCTCTGGCCATTGCCGACCCTGAAGACTGCGGCATGCTGGACATCTGTGGCTTTGACTCTCGGGCTGTTGACGTCATCCGTAACTTTGTACTTGATGTCATTTAAAATGTTTTGTTTGTAACATGCAGCACTTTCTCAAAGGAAGGAAGAGGCGGCATCTTTGCACCGCACTAAGAGAGAACATGCAAAAAACCCATTTCTTACAATTTAATGTGGTAATCATGTCAAATGTTTCTGCAGTTTGGAAAGAAGTCAAAGTCTAATTCAGTATCCAGCAGGCTGGATTAGTTTCGTGGAAATCATGGAGAGCAAATAAATGGCATTACATTTGTTTTTACTGATCTTATTTCAGTATACAATTCTGTTCATGTATGTATGTTTATTATTATTATTATTATTATTATTATTAACCTGGTCCAATGAAATATTTGCTTTTCCCAAGAACATAGCCAAGCTGGAGTTCATGTCAAATAGACTTTTTCAAGTACTGGCTTCTTAATTTGATCAAGTTAAAAAAGCTAATTATGTCACGGACCTTCATTGGATGTGATGTTGTGTTGTATATTTAGAGGCCTTTCTCATTATGTAAAATGTGTTGTTTTCTTTATTCATGTCCTGATTTCTTGTCTGTATAACTGGGATGTTGTCAGACATGGAACTTAATGTCATTGAAATTAATGGAAAAGTTCACCCAAAAATTTTGATTGTCATCATTTAGTCACCCTCATGTTGTTCCAAACCTGAATGGCATTATGTTTTCTGTGGAACATAAAAGGAGATGTTTGGTAGAATGATAGCCTCAGTCAACTTTCACATTGTATTGTGCGTAAGTCAAGTATATACAGTACACAGCGAAACGAGACAACGTTCCTCCAGGACCATGGTGCTACATAAAAACAACATAGGACAAACACAGGACCACATGAGACTACACAACTAAATAAAATACCTATACCTATATAAAGTGCACGTGCAAACATGTGCAAAAAGTACGGGACAGAACAAGAAATTTCTGACAATGAACAGGACAATAGGCACAGTAAGACAGTGCAGCCGACCAGTACTCAGTAGTGCAAAAGATGACAGTTTCTAAAATGTAAACATAACATACTATGAGATAATGTTCTATGCACATAGCAGTTATTGAGGTAGCAGACAGTTATAAAGTGACAGTTATTAAAGTGCAACTCAGGACACGTGTGTGTCAAACCAGTCTCTGAGTATTGAGAAGTCTGATGGCTTGGGGGAAGAAGCTGTTACACAGTCTGGCCGTGAGGGCCTGAATGCATATTCTGTATGCCTCATTAGGTCAATCAAATCAAGTTTATAAATGTGCTGCTATGTTACTGTATTTATGTGAAGGAAATGTTGGCACAAACTAACATACTAAAACTTCTGTAGACAATTACTACCTGTTGCTTTTGAGATATAAAACTTAAATGAAGAAAAAAAAAAAACTTCAAACTTAACTCACAAAGTTACCAAATGTAATAAAATCAACATTAAAACTGGTATAAATCATGTAAGTTCATTCATTATTACTGGAAACACCACCAAAATGTTTACCTGTGAAATTTACTCAAATTAGCAAATAATATTGACAGACATGATGATGCATTGTAAATTCAACATTTAATCATAAATAATATTTCCTTATAAGTAAAAAGTACTTAAACTTTTCTGCTGTATTTACTTCAACACAACCTTTTTTTCAGTGTAATGAAGTCCTGTCTCTAGACAATCATTTGTTTATCCTTTTCACCCATAATTAATAAATGAATAAAGTGCTTTTGAGCAGGGCCGTAACCACCACAGACATTGGGAGACTCATGTCACTCCCCAATATTCATATTAGTGGTCTACTTACATGGTTTCTTTCCATGGTTGAATATTAAATTATTACATTTGGACCCCAAGACATTACACACAATAATATTAAAACAATAAGAAACATAAATAATATGAATAGTTAAAATACAACATAAAAAACAAATATACATAATATAAATACTAAATGATGGATGGATTGACAGATAGATAGATAGATTGACTGACAGACAAACAGACAGAAAGATAGTTAGATAGACTTACAGACAGATAGATAGTTTGACAGACAGACAGAAAACTTAGACTAACAGATAGATAGATTGATTGACAGACAGACAGAAAGATAGTTAGACTAACAGACAGATAGATAGATAGATAGATAGATAGATAGATAGATAGATAGACTGACAGACAGAAAACTTAGACTAACAGACAGATGGATAGATAGATTGATTGACAGACAGACAGACAGAAAGATAGTTAGATAGACTAACAGACAGATAGATAGACAGATAGATAGATAGACAGACAGACAGAAATATAGTTAGATAGACTAACAGACAGATAGACAGAAATATAGTTAGATAGACTAACAGACAGATAGATAGATAGACAGACAGACAGAAATATAGTTAGATAGACTAACAGACAGATAGATAGATAGATAGATAGATAGATTGACGGACGGACATACAGACAGATACATATTCATTGAAATACGAATAAATATCATTTATTAGACTCAAAAATATGAATAAAGGGATGTCTATAAATAGATTAAATTGGGGTTTGAAGCACCCCATATTGTCTTCTGAATATAATATTTCCCTTGTAACAGAAAACAAATTAAAATTGGCTATTTGTCATTGAAATATGTTCATAACATATTTTTGACAGTGGTACCTGTAGCTCTTGGATTTAGAAGCTCTAAATATGCCTGATTAATGCGTCCCTTCCATAAATACATTTTAGAAATGTAAAATTCAAATGTAAAACTGAATAATACATGTAAGGGATACTCTTAATTTATGTTTATGAATATTAAAGGTAAAAAAACAACAGAAACGCATATAAAGACAACCATTTTAGACAGGCACTGTCCGAAGCAGCCCTGTAGCGAGAAGTTGAGTGGTCTTAAATAAAATCCTCGTCCTGCGAACGCGCGATCATGGCGGACGTGTTGAGTGTTCTTCGCCTGTACAACATCCAGAAAAAAGAGATCGTTGCGAAAGGGGATGAAGTTATTTTCGGAGAATTCTCCTGGCCAAAAAATGTCAAGACGAACTATGTCATTTGGGGGTATGTGCGCGGACTTTGTTGCCAGTTTATCGTGTTGTTTTGATGTGAGCTGCTTTAGCTGCTAATGCGCTACTCCTGAGAGACTTGTGTTATGTTTAAATAATTGAAATTAGACTTTAAACTCTGTAGGCATATATATATATATATATATATATATATATATATATATATATATATATATATATATATATATATATATATATTACATTACATTACATTACATTACATTACACTCACTCACACTGAAACAGTTTGGAATAATGTACAGATTTTGCTCTTATGGAAATTGGTACTTTAGTTTGTACATTGTTATCAGTTGAATGTCACTTTGGTGAATAAAAGTACCAATTTCTTCCCATAAGAGCAAAATCTGTACATTATTCCAAACTTGTGTGTGTGTGTGTGTATAGAATTGTGAGGTTATCAATTATAATAGGGCCTATAGTGTGTGTGTGTGTGTGTGTGTGTGTGTGTGTGTGTGTGTGTGTGTGTGTGTGTGTGTGTGTGTGTGTGTGTGTGTCAAAGCCCACTGAGCTAACCCACTTAAACAACATTTTGTGGCTAATGTGATTTGTTACCCATTCAGAGCAGTTTATGGTCTGTGTTACTGTTCTAGTGCATTCATATGCAAATAAAGAGATTTTAAGTATAAAGATTTAAGATAAAGTAAATATAGCCGAAAATAATTATTACATCATTTAATAAGGTAAAGCATGAACTTGAAAATATTAAATGCATTCTACCTTTAAACATGTCAATATTAATTCCTTAGCTTATAAGTAAATGGTGTTTATGATTGTTTGTTATCTTTACAATGTGGCAAGTAGAAAACCTTGTCATATTCATTTGCCAATTTGAGTAAATTCCACTGGTAAATTAAATTTAGTTAATTTTACTTAACCAACTTTTTCAAGGCTGGTGTTCCCAGCATGCACTTTGCTTGAATAATAGAGCTAGCATAGTTTTACTGTTTGCAAGTTTATTTACACTGTTATTGTTCATTTTGTTACACGTGGTAACTTCTTGTTTTATGCAGACTGAAAATAATTGTTTTACAAAAAATTACCTGTTTATGATCAGGAAATAATAGGTTGATTTTGATTGTCACCGTCATCGTGTTTTGTGCACCAAAGTGTTGAGGTCTGCCTGTGCAGCTCTGTATATTTTTCTGTTGCCAGTAATGCAAGATGTTGTCTCATAGACTTTAGCATGCATCTTCCGTATGGGAGGATTCCATATGTCATGTGGTACATGATTAAACATTAGTGACAATTCTTTAGATTTCGTTCACCAAAAAGATTTGTTCCTTGACCATTTTTTCAAGTTATGTATCGTTGCCTGTAGATGGCGTCAAATGACCATCTTTTAAGTTATTGCATTAAACCAAATCAAGTAAATCACGACCAGAAGTCTAATTATACTTTGTTAAAATGTGCATGTCTACTATTCTAAGAGACTGCATCACACACAGTGTTCAAGTGTTATAAGCATCATAACTGTTTCCCCACAAATGACAACAAAGCATATCTATCCGTTTGTATCAAGCTATACAAAAAATAAGACAACAATATGAATTATAATATAAAAGTAATTATGAGTTTCAGTTATATTCATGTGTGGTTGTCACTCAGTTTTATTCATAATTCATCCGGCCTCTTGTTGAACGAAATTGACAAACTGAATGAACGACAAACACCTCCTCTCATTCAGCCGGTCATCTGATCGTCGTTCATGGTGACTGATTAATTCAATTAGTTCACAAACGAGTTTACCAGTGGATTCAGTTAATTTACGAATTAAATTACTGTCTAGTTCAGTGAAGAGATGTATTCGTTCAGTGGCCATTTCAACTGAATGTTCTTTACGCATTCATAAATTGGGATTGTTTTGTGCATACCTATAATCGTGCATTTCACCTCTTTTTCTCCTTGTTGAACACGATTGACATGCTGAACTGAATGAACGACTTGCCTCGTTGTTCAGCAGATCCTCATTCACAAACTAAATCACTGAGTCATTCAATTTGTTCGCAAACAAGTTTACAGTACATTTATTTTGTTCATGAACGACACCTCGTCTCGTTCAGACTCAAATGGCCGACTAATTCAGTGATTGGGCGTATTCATTCAGTGGGCCGAACCAATGATATGTTCCTTCACAGAACGCACTCGAACGCTATTGGCTCACGCTATATTATCTCTACTGGCATGAAAAGCCAAAACTCCGGCCCATTGGCTTCGAAAAGGAAAAGACGTCAGTGAACGAGAAATATGAGTCTGTGTTTGGAGGTGAACGAGAATGATTCGTTCTCTTGAAACATTTAGTCAAAGACTGATTCATTTACAAATTAAACATTACTAGTTTGTAATGAAATTTAAAAATGTGGCATGTTCTAAAATTTTCATTTACAAAGTTTTTTTAGATGCCACGAAATTCATATTTGAAGTAAATAATAATAATAATAAGTAAAATTTACTGTATTCAAATTTGAAGTTACATTTACTCACTCCTTTAAACAATATTGTCTTGAAATGTAGTAGCCTAGATTTTACTTAATTTATACCATTTAGATTTACTTAGAAAAACTGTGTGCAACATCTTGCGAAATAAAAATTGAGAATCTTATTAGACCTTGAGAATCTTACAAGAAATGTTTTTGCAGTGTAGTGATCGAACTAGTTCACTCATTTGTTAATGCTTGTCCAAAATTGGATTTGAATGTCCTTGTATGTTCTATTTAATTGCAGAACTGGGAAGGAGGGACAACCTAAAGAGTACTACACCCTTGACTCAATTCTATTTCTGCTCAACAATGTACATCTTCCTCACCCGTCCTATGTCCGCAGAGCTGCGGTAAGTAAAATGGACGTTGCTCTCCACCTTATTTTGCAATGCGGAAGTGAGTGATCAGTTGCATTACCAGCATGACAAAGTTCTATCTGAGGGTTGCCCCCTTAAATATCATTAAAATATGTGTATTGTAAATAATATAATGATATTTTCTTAAAATAATTGTTTAAGAAATAAAAGAATACAAATGCAAACGGGGCAACAACAAAAAAACCTTGGTGTCCCCTTCAAAAATTGCTCTTGAGAATTGTTATGTTTATTGTCCTCCCAACATTTTGATTACATTTTCGCCCCTGAATAAAAGTACATGCTGGGGCAAGCAGCTGCTTTCTGCTGTATTTCTACCCCTCTCTCGGTAGCAATAACAGACTGAGATGTGGACTGTCCGGTTTAGCACCTGATCTCTAGCACTTGTCTGCCTGTGCAACAATGAGTGATGAAACGATGGCGAAATGTGATGAACTGTAAAGCTAATAATGCCCCGACCCAATGAAATTATGAAATAATAATTAATGATCTTAAACTATCCCATGTATTGCCATCTTGCAATATAAAGCATCAAAAGTTATGTTAAAAGTTAAAAATAATTGATCACTGTTGATAATGGCTGCTCCTTAGTCACGCTGAAAAATAAGGTGAATAGAGCATCTCTATAATGAGCAAAAGCTTCATAATCTCATGAGAACTGACAAGAAATATCAGTTGCGTTTCACCCCAAAATTTAAACGGGAAAAGAATAATAAAATGTATGGAGAGCGGTATAAAGAGAGCACTAATGCTAATCAGTTCAGTACGACCAAACCAAACTGTCAACTTCTGAATCCTCCAGACTCTAAACTGTTGTTAAAACAATCACGCAAATCAACATAAAACTCATTCTTATGTAAATGTTTTGCAAATTACAATGGAAATGGAGACTAATAAGAGATATAACTCCCCTTCCCCAACTGCCAGTAGCGAAAGGTAATGATATATTATTTAAATTGAAGTACAGTATACATTACATAATGTCATTATTTGTTTTACTGCCTTAATTGTAATATAAAAACATTATTGTGATGCCTGTATTTGTTGCATAACACCCTGTCTACACTTGGAGTGCCATTGGCGCGGCGGCTTGAGGCTGTCTGCACTGGACGCGACGGCTTGAGGCTGTCTGCACTGGACGCGGCGGCTTGAGGCTGTCTGCACTGGACGCGACGGCTTGAGGCTGTCTGCACTGGACGCGACGGCTTGAGGCTGTCTGCACTGGACGCGACGGCTTGAGGCTGTCTGCACTGGACGCGGCGGCTTGAGGCTGTCTGCACTGGACGTGTCGTCATGAATGTTCTAAACGGTTTAATCTGTGTAATGGCGCCAGTGCGTTCAGCACAAAATGGAACGTGACACCCGTTTATTTTCGGCACAATGGACGTGCTGCAACAGACTCTTCCAGTGTTGACGGCATCATTGATTATAATGGGATTCTTTTGTTTTTGACACAATGTGATGTGCTGCTCGTGTCCGTTTTTTTCTTTTTCAAAGCATCAATCAAAATTTGGTTAGATCACATAGTTTGTGCACAGGTGATTGGAAAAGTCTATTTTTTTATTGCAGACTGAGAACATCCCTGTTGTAAGACGACCAGACAGAAAAGACTTGCTCTCGTATCTCAATGGAGAAAGCTGTAAGTGTGAAGACAAATCTGATGTTTTTGGCATCTTTGAAGATCATTACTAAAGTAACATACTTGTTTACCCGGTTCTAATTTAAGAGGCAATTAATCGCAGTTCACTTTTTACAGCATCATCAACGAGTATCGACAGAAGTGCTCCCATTGAGATCGGTCTGCAAAGGGCGACGCAAGGTATGTGTTCGTCTTTTTATTATTATTATTTATTGTATGTCAAAAATAGTATGTAAAGATTTGGCTGGTGGTAAATGTGATATTTTGTAAGTTGATATCATTGCAATTATTTTAACAGTTAAAAGGGCTGCAGATGAAGTTTCATCAGAGGCAAAAAAGCCACGGGTTGAGGTAAAAACAACACCTTTATCAGCACACTTGGCTTTGTATCTGTAATCTACTCTCATCTCTGTATTGCTTAGAAGTGGTCTACACATTGTGTTGATTGGTTTGGTTTCCCTTATGGCATTTTTGTGATTTATATACTATATATTTATATATATATTTCTCCTCAGGATGAGGAGCGAGTGCGTCTGGATAAGGAGCGTTTGGCCGCTCGTCTGGAGGGTCATAAGGAAAGCATTGTGCAGACAGATCAGATCAGGTATGACTAGACTGAGCAACCTTTTTAGCACAATACAACAGTCGAAAGGTATGTTTATATTGGCAAAATGTTTGTTTGTTTTGCCCACATTGGTGGTTGGATTTAAAACAAATTAAAATGAGCAATTTCTTTAACAATGAATTTAGGGCTGCAACTAATGATTATTTTGATAATTGATTAATCAGATAAACAGTTTTTATTCCTGTAGTTTATTAAAATGTGTTTAAAAAATATATATATTAAGGGCTTAAGGATTGGTTTGATATACTGTAGTTAATTCACAATTCTATACACGCAAAGCTTAAATCATGAAAAAGTAAGTATTATTGTTACTTTTAAGACTTTCAAAACAGTTCCTCTCCTTGTAAAACATAATAAATTACTGTTCATTGAAGTATAAAGTCACCCATGGATTGGACTACAATTCTGCCCAGCAGAGGGCAATGGTGACACCAGAATAGAAATGAATCATTCTGCCCAGCTGAAAAATACATGATTATGTTAGATACATATGCTGATTACAAGATTAAGGATTTTAAATTAATATTGTGTTTTTAAAATGGTTTTGTCACTGATAACATGTTTCTAAAGTATTATTTAAAAAATACATTTTTAATAGGAGTGTATGCTTATCCATTAAAACTAATATTTGCCATAGAATAAATTACTGGTGAATTCAGACATTACATTTGGCATTATCAGGACTTTCAAATAAAAGGACACTTGGCATTATTATACATTATATTCAGCATTATTATACAATTCAGTAAATTTATCTTTAAACAGTGCAATAGATTCACTCTCGTGCTGAAAAGTTAATCCCAGTGCTCATTGTGTTACATCTGCTTTCATGATGAGGAGAAACCATCTAAAACACTTTGACTTTTGAGACATCATTGTAACAACCATGAGCTGAACAATTGATTATACTGTAACTGAAATCGTGGTGTGATGTTGCACGGTTGATTATCTGGAAAGCACAATTTTTTCAGAATGATTGTGCTGCCTTTCTCCATTGTGATCGGTTTGATTGAGGTGGATGTGTGTGCTCGCTTGCTCTGTGGAGTTCAACGGAGACTCTCTTGTGGTTGAGATAAACAGTTTTACGGAATGGAAATATGTGCTTGATTTTGTATTCATAACGTATGCATTAGAAAACATAGAAAATAGCAGTCAAATGTACAGTTGCTTACAGTTGAAGTCAGAAGTTTACATACACCATAGCCAAATACATTTAAACTTCACAATTCCTGACATTTAATCATAGAAAACATTCCCTGTCTTGGGTCAGTAAATGTTAGAATAATAGTAAGAGAGAATTATTTATTTCAGGTTTCATTTCTTTCATCACATTCCCAGTGGGTCATAAGTTTACATACTTTGTTAGTATTTGTTAGTATTGCCTTTAAATAGTTTAACTTGGGTCAAATATTTTGGGTAGCCTTCCACAAGCTTCTCACAGTAAGTTGCTGGAATTTTGGCCCATTCCTCCAGACAGAACTTGTGTAACTGAGTCAGGTTTGTGGGCCTCCTTGCTCACATGCTTTTTCAGTTCGGATTGAGATCAGGGATTTGTGAGGCCACTCCAATACCTTGATTTTGTCCTTAAGCCATTTTGCCACAACTTTGGAGGTATGCTTGGGGTCATTGTTCATTTGGAAGACCATTTGCAACCGAGCTTTAAATTCCTGGCTGATTTCTTGAGATGTTTCTTCAATATATCCACATAGTTTTTCTTCCTCATGATGCAATCTATTTTGTGAAGTGCACCAGTCCCTCCTGCAGCAAAGCACCCCTCTACATGATGCTGCCACCCCCATGCTTAACGGTTGGGTTAAGCATGGGATTCATCCTTTTTCTTCCAAACATAACGATGGTCATTATGGCCAAATAGTTCAATTTTTGTTTCATCAGACCAGAGGACATTTCTCAAAGTAAGATGTTTGTCTCCGTGTGCACTTGCAGACTGTGGTCTGGCTATTTTATGGTGGTTTTAGAGCATTAGCTTCTTCCTTGCTGAGCAGACTTTCAGATTATGTCGATAAAGGACTCGTTTTACTGTGGATATAGATACTTCTTTCCTCCAGCATTTTCACAAGGTCATTTGCTGTGGTTCTGGGATTGATTTGCACTTTTCTCACTAAACTACGTTGATCTCTAGGAGACAGAATGTGTCTCCTTCCTAAGCAGTATGATGGCTGCGTGGTCCCATGGTGTTTATACTTGAGTACTATTGTTTGTTCAGATAAATGTGGTACCTTCAGGCAATTGGAAATTGCTCCCAAGGATGAACCAGATTTGTGGAGGTCCACAATTGTTTTTTTTTTTTTTTCCATGATGTCAAGCAAAGAGGCACTGAGATTGAAGGTAGGCCTTAAAATACACCTCCAATTCAGTACACCTCCTATCAGAAGCTGATTGACTAAAGGCTTGACATCATTTTCAGGAATTTCCCAACTTAACTTGGTGTATGTAAACTTCTGACCCACTGGAATTGTGATAGTCAAATAAAAGTGAAACGGTCTGTCTGTAAACAAGTGTTGGAAAAATTACTTGTGTTATGCACAAAGTAGATTTCCTAAACAACTTGCCAAAACTATAGTTTGCTAATATGAAATGTGTGAAGTGGTTAAAAAATGGGTTTTAATGACTTCAACCTAAGTGTGTGTAAACTTCTGATTTCAACTGTAAGTGATGCGCTGTAGAGAAACAACTAAGTGCATTAAACACAAACACTCTGTCAACGCACCTGACGCAGCAATTGTTTCTGATCTTTGAAACATTTATATAGTGCTCTCGTGCGGTGGACAACTGGCGTCATGTTTTTCAACTTCCACAAGTTGTTGCCATTTAATTTTATGAGTTTCATCATGCAAATACATTCTTCACTAGGCTGTAAAAATGATGTCTCTGACAGGGCTCCTTCGTGCTCACCACACAAATCAAACCAATCGATAATGCAATTCGTTGTCGTTGATTTTCATTAATTATCTAGTAGTTTGTTGCAGAACTACAATGATTACTGATTTGATGGCCGATTATTATACATCTGTGTTTTTAGTCTAGAATGTTATGTGCTTAGCTTAAACTGTTAGTCTCTTTTGAAAGTTTAACAGGCTCACGTAGGTCTTCTGCGTAACTAATCATGCTTATCCTCATCTCAGATCGCTGTCAGAGGCCATGTCTGTGGAGAAAATTGCTGCCATCAAAGCCAAGATCATGGCTAAGAAGCGTTCTACCATCAAGACTGACCTGGATGATGACATTACCCTAAAACAGAGAAGCTTTGTGGATGCAGAAATGGATGTGACCAGAGACATTGTGAGCAGAGAGAGAGTCTGGCGAACAAGGACGACAATTTTACAGAGCAGTGGCAAGGTGAGAAGAGAAAAAACAGTTTTGAGGCTTTCTGCGTTGAAATCAGAATTGTTAATGGAAAAGGGTAAAGGTAGATAATGAGGCAAAAACAAACATTTGCTAAGGCTTTTTTATTAAAATAGGTTATTTAGACTAGAGCCGATATATGAATTCCGATATGGAATTTTTTAGACCAATACCGATTTTAGAGGGTGAAATTTAATATAGTAAATTTGAGCTGGAATGAAAACAGACTTTTGAGGTGGAACGAAAACCAATATGACTATAAAAAGGTTCTTGGAACGCTGATTTGTTAAACTAATATTTATTATTATACTTTATCAACATTGGAAAAAGTCAAATATTTCCCTCTGAAATGTAGTGGAGTGGAAGTATAAAGTAATAGAAAATGTCATGGTAATACTTAAGTAAAGTACCTCTAAATTGTACAGCTTTAAGTTCTTGCTTATCAAAACAACATCAGCAATATTTGGCTAATGTATAACAAGTCACTAACAATAACTCATGGTTCGCTGATGCAGTCTCAAGAGATAAAAGACTTGTTTGTCACGGTGAGTAAAAGTTGGACATTTGTTTATTTACTTTCCAGCATTGCGTCTTGCCAACTAGGGAACAACATAGTGTGAAAAAAAAAACATGCTTTCTGCCATCTGATGCTTACCTTTCAGTCTGCTACATTACTGACTGAATGGCTTTATTTCATCTGAGATATGCGTGATTGATCAACATCTTACTGTAAAGAACAAAGGGTATTAAAAGAGACATTATTCAATGACAAATGGTTCCTGTTGATCTGGTCTTTGGACAAACATTACACAGAATAACTTTTACTCTCAATATGCGAGAGAAAGGATCTTGCTGCTGAACACTCACCACTATACGACAGAATCGCTGGTGACTGAAATATGAACATATTTACCAGCCAAAATTTGGCAGAGTAAAAGATTGATCTTGAAATGTATGAATTATTTGAACCATCATTTCATCCAAACAGCCATTGTAGCCAAGTGGATTAAATATTTTAAAGACAAACTAATTACTAGATTTGTATTTACATAAGGGAGAATGAAATTCAATCATTTTCATTGATATGCACTTTATATTTATATTTCATACACAGTGATACATAGTAACTTCGCTTTATTTACCTTCAAATGTTTTTACTGTACAAAGTTACTACAGTGACTTATTTTTGGAACCCAACCCATTGTTTAAGACTAAAATATTACCGTGGACCACGTCAGGTTGATTATAATATAATGCTGAATGATCATTATTATTCTGATGATAATTAGATTTGCTTTATACTAATGTAATATATTTCTGTCCTGTTTACTTCACAAGGAGCTTTTATTGCGACACAAAATGCAATGTGTATTTGACAGTACAGCGTTGTGCATTTCCTGAAACGCTGTAATCTCCTTTTCTGTTATTCTGTGCTTCAACTTAATCAAAGACATACCCTTGATCATTTTTTTCCATATATGATTTAAATCGGTTTTGTTGTCTGAGCAGCTAAAAAAAGAAAACCCATTTACTAACCATATGGCATACAATTAATTTAAATTAAACCAAGTAATAAACCAATTAAATTTAAACCAATTTTTAGAAATGCTTTTCTGGACTGATCGTATTTAAAGTAGTTTTGTTTTGTCTTTTGAATTGTTGGATGTAATGTCAACACTGCCAATTTTGTCTTCCATGTGTTTTTTTTCTTTTTTTTTTTTTTTTCTTAAGTAAAACAAGTTCCATTGGAGAATGTTGACCTCATTCTATTTTGATGAGTTGTGCTTCAGCTAAGTAACAAATTATCTTTTGATGTTGTAGAACTTCTCCAAAAATATATTTGCCATCCTGCAATCAGTGAAGGCACGGGAGGAAGGGCGAGTACCTGAACAGAGACGGACTCCGAACCAGACTCAAGTGGTGAGTACTCAACACTTCAATATAAAGAGGTGTGTGTGTGTGTGTGTGTGTGTGTGTGGTTTCCATTTCCTCTTTGAAACATCCTCTTTTGCCATGTGTAAGAATGGATGTTAAGTTGGAAAGTGTGTAAATAGGCGAAGTCCATGGTCATTGGTGGTTTAAAAAAGTTCAGTAACCATTTGTAATAATTATAATGCTTAGTAGATCATTTATTGTTGATTCAGGTAGTTAAAAATTACAATGTATTTGTATGCAAATGCATATAAACAACTAATGATGTGTTATGTATAGCTTGGTAATGACTTTCTAATGAAAGCTATTATAAAGTGTCACCAAAATATCTTCGATATTTGGTCCCATGGAAACTGTTTTTCATAAAAGTCATGTTAAGTCAAGTCATGGTTAACAAATCATTTTAGAGGTTTGTTTTCTCTGCATTAATTGTATACGAAAAAAAATCATGAAACTGTCACCATCTAGGCTACTTAACATTTATACACTGGCTGAAAAAATACTTTTTCCTCTCACTACATTTCTGTACTCATTTACTTATTGATGTCACTTCAGAAATGAAAACGATCCTACTCATGATTTCACAAATCAAAGTGAGTGAAGGATTTCAGGAATCTTATATTTATGTTCCATAAACAATCAGAGGAAACTAGCGGGTCTCTGAGTTGCAGGGGAAAACACAAGAAAAAGAATCTTGCAACTGAAGGTTCTCACACATCCTGTAATTTTGCAATGTAGTTTTCCAGTCATGAAAAGTCATGGAAAATTAGAAAAATACCAAAATGTCCTAGAAATAATGATTTGTCCTGAAAAGTATTTAAGTATAATAGAACTGTTTGACTGTGTTGTTAAAGTTTTTGTTACATGTTCAAAAACATGGCAACGATTGGGACTCGGAATAGGAGTCAAATACACATTCATACCGTTTGTCTCTGCCGGCGGCTGCACATTGTGAAAAAACGTCAACGGTTAACTGTCATGAATGAATCCCTGTCACATACTTTATCTCCTCATATGCTGTCATCTCTGCCTAGCTCCCTCAGAATAGTATAAGCATTGATGTAGTACAAAATACAAAATGTTCATTCCTACATTGCAGTTGTTAACCACAAAAGCATTTGAGTTATAAACTTTAGACAATGATAACGGTTGTACCACTGATTTAAAATAAATAAAAAATATTAATAATAAAAAAAAAAAGTCACATCCTGAGTTGGTATTGTGGTGATTGGGGCTTCACACTTCAGGTTGTGAAATGAGTTAATTTTGAATAATTCAAGGATTAAAGTCTGCTTATAACATGGTTACCACATGTAGTATGCTGAAAACATGGACGGAATTTCACAATCTAGTCATAAAAATGACATTAGCTATAAAATGCAGAATTGCATAGAATATGACATGTATTTAAAATGTTTGAATGCACAATCAAATTAAAATCGAGATATGTTCTAGTGTGATAAAAAAAAATGCAAAAGCCTGTGATTTAATGAATAAATATATAATCTGCAAGTGAGGCACGCTTCAGAATGAATGTGTGAAGCCAGCCGCTCATACTGAAAACACTTCATGATCATCACACGGGCTCTGATGTGTTTGAAATGAAAGGGAGCAGAACACACTGAAGTGTGCAGCACATACAGACTATGCATTTATTTAATTCACAGCTTTGCAGGGATTTATAATCTCACTGGGCCATGTAGCAATCTGCTTATCTGAAGGTGAGAAACCATCAAAACCATGCAGAAACATCCAATTAAAAGCTCGATTTAAATGGATGCATGTGTTTTTGGTTAAGTATTACACTTAGGGCAGTTGTGTCCTGGGAAATTGTGCCTTAAAGGGTGGGAACCCTTAAACTATGTTTTGTCTGCCAATAAGGGTATTTTGTCAATTGTGCAGCATAATAGTGCCATCTGTGAAGTACATCAATCTTGAAATTAACTTGGTGTTTCAGATAGAAACTCTGTATTCTGAATCATTAATTGGCTGAGTTTAGACGCCTTCTCCTTTTCGGAATATGAAATACGCAGAACAAATAGATGAATTCAGACATTTTATCCTATGTATATATATATATATCAATATTCTTTATATTGAAATAAGTATTTTCAACATCCCACAGGATCCAGCGATAAGAAATAAACAGCAAGTCCCTGCTGCCTACAACAGATACGATCAGGAGCGATTCAAAGGGAAAGAGGGTGAGTTGGTTGTCGCCTCAACCTGCTGACAGTCCTTTTGACCAAACAGTCAAGGAGTCTACATTTTCATGCACTCGCTCACCTCCAACTCGTGTTGCAATCTGTAGAGGCCATACTGACTGCATTGCCCCTGCTAAGAATGCACCCATATGCACTTTGTCCATTTCTTTCGTGACTCTGAACACAAAGTAGCAGCACCTCCCATCTGCCGAATCCATTTGTTTACATCTGCCATGTGTCTCCTAGAACAGGAGGGTTTGTGCAAGTTTGTTGTGATCAGATCAAATTGAGAGGTTTTTTTCTGTATCAATTTACATAGTCATTAAGTGTGTGATACCTAGTATTTTTTTAATAATATGTTCATATTTTAAAAGTGGGGTAGTGTAATCCAGCCTTAACTGTTGCAGCATCTAAGTTTGTAATGTTGTGACGATATGAGAAATGTAATTATTTAATGATAAACGTTCCCAAGAATTATTTTTTTTTGAGGTTTGTTCGAATAGTTTGCCTTTTGTGTGAGGTATATTTTAACAAATGTACATTTTTGTTCTTTTGATTTCTTTTAACAGAAACGGAGGGATTCAAAATCGACACCATGGGAACATATCACGGCATGACACTGAAGTCAGTGACGGTAAGTTTATATGGATTGTTTGTGGCCTATTTTATTTATTTTTTATTTATTATTTCCCCCCCCAAAAAATTTTTAAAAATATACATGTTAAGATTTCATGTTAAGTTGTGGTCAATACTTGAACCACAGTTGAATCCAACTGTTGAAAAGAAATTTAATTAACTTCCCTTTTGGACCACTGTGCTGTTTAAAAAGCAGTCGAAGGACAATGTCTGAACTGGACAATTTCAAGTTTATCAGGCTTTATTAAATTAACATTACTGGACATTAAATTAATCTTTGCCGTTGGAGTAAGGAAGGATTTGATTACAGTCATCTGCCCTGTGCTTATTCTGTGACTTATAAATGTGGTTGTGGCTCAGGTGGTAGAGCGGGTTGGCCACTAATCGCAGGGTTGGTGGTTCGATTCCTGGCCCACACGACTCCACATGCCGGAGTGTCCTTGGGCAAGACACTGAACTTGTGCCTTGCATGGCAGTTCTGCAGTCATTGGTGTATGAATGGGTGAATGAGAGAGAGTGTAAAGAGATTTGAAAACCGCTAAGGTTAAAAAGGCGCTATAGAAGTGCAGACCATTATAAATCTTAAATGAGGAATGTATTGTTTCATTCTCTTGGAAAAATCAAGACCAGGCAAACTGAAGAAAAAAATAAATAAAAATTAATAATAATAGAAATAATAAAAAAGAAAAAAATTGGATCTGGGGTTTTCCTGATCTTTCAGATAGTGTGATAGGTGTGGCATAGTAGACACTAGCATATATCCAAAACCACTTTTGCGTTGATTTTAAAAATGTTATTTGTAAAAATACAAAAGTATATTATGTATTAAACTATATTTTTTCTATTTTAACTTCTTCATTTTTTGCAAGACGTAGATTTTAAACATGAAACACCAAATGAACAATAAATAGTGTAGACTATGTAATGGTATAACAGTATATCACAGTAAAATACATCTGTCTGAAGATTAATGTCTCTCTTTTTTTAAATTTTTTTAAAATATTTTTTTATATAAAAACAAATCTAAATTAAAATAATCCCAATTGCAGTATCAAGGGAAAATAATTTTCAATTGTTTTTATCATTATCATGCAGCCTTAGTTGAATTAAAATCTTATTAAAATCATGCATTGAATTCATGATTTTATATTTGCCTTAGAAATGTCATTTTACTGTTTAGGCCAAATATTAGTGTAATTAACTCATAGATTCATAGTATACTGCAACGCTTGCTAACCATGAACATTTTGATGACTTTTGAACGTCATTTGTTAATAAAGGGAGCGATCACCCCAAAATTTGAATTCTCATAATTTACTCACCATCATACCATCCCAGATGTGTATGTATATCTTCCCAAGTTTTTTCACAAAGTTTTTTTTTTATTTTTTTTTAAAGAATATCTCCACACTCTAGGTTCTCTCAATGTAAGTGCATGGTGACCAAAATTTCAAGTCGAGATATCGCAAAGGCATCATAAAATCAGTCTGTACAACTCCAGTGGTTTAATCAGTATCTTCTGAAGTGATCCAGTTGGTTTTTTGTGAGAACAGATCAAAATGTCTCCTTGGCGACTGTGATTTCAAACTTCTTATAGTGCCATGTAGTGCTTTTGCGCTTGCGCCAAGCACTAGGAAGTGTAATCGAGCTTGAAATCATGATCGTGCCTAGAGACTGCAATGGCAAGATGTGCAGTGAAAACGTAGTTATATTTTAGTTTGTTCTCACCCAAAACTGATTGGATCTATTCAGAAGACATCGAGTTTATCACTGGCTTCATATGGATTACTTTTATGATGCCTTTGTGATATTTTGACCTTCAGAGTTCTGGTCACCATTCACTTGCATTGTATGGACCTACAGAGCAGAAATATTCTTCTAGAAATCTTCATTTGTTTTCAGCAGAAGAACAAATTCAAACATCTGAGATGGCATGAGGGTGAGTAAATGATTAGAAAATTTATATTTTTGGGTGAACTGTTCCTTTTGAGTCATAACACAGTGGACTTTTTTTCAGCAGAGCCAGGTAAGCTGTAAGCTGTGGTGGATGTCACATGGAATAAACTTATTGATTTCCTGTTATGCTATTGCGGAGATGTAAAATGAAAATCAATGGCTTACAAATATTTTGGCCTCACGTCACCCCGATTAACACTTGACTCTTTTTATATAGTTACCTGGTCAATGTTTTACTAAGAAACCCTCCTAGTGATTTCCAGTTATTTATTTTTTGATTGAGGGTGTTATTTTTGGTCTAAGGTTAATATTGGCTTGTAACTTCTGTGGAAAACTTATGAAGTGGCCTTTTATAAGGCAGCTGTGTGAGCAAGGTGGCTGTCTATTGAGTTTTCTCTCTACTAGTGAGATGAATGCCAACCATTACATGCATTTCGTGGCTGTACTATCTGCTTGGCTGTATTTCATCAACTGTGGAGTTTTAAATTGATGGATTGGACCTTTTTTATTTGTTTTGATGATCGAGGCATTGATCATTTAAATCATATGTTGTCGTAGTTGAAAATGGTCTTGATTAATTTTGGTGCATTGGCATCATAGGCAGTTCATTCCTTCATACTTAAAAGATTTTGAGATTTTTAGCAATGCTGCTTTTTTACAAATCAGAAATGATATGTTGAGAAATAAAACCAAATTTGTTATAGCCTTTTTTGCAAAAAAAACAAAGTAGATGACAAGATCAAACCCAAACAGCTTATTTTTGTACACATTTTAATCTGTCATAGATTTATAAAGGTAGATAAATACTCATAACCTGTCTTCAAAGTTACAACAATGGAAAAAAAAAATAAAAAAGCACATGTAAGGTTGTCCAAAACCCTCATGTGCTTTTTATCTGTTGCATTTGGTAAAACCTCCAGAATGTCTAAACTTTCTTGTCCACACTTATTGAGGATCCAAACCTCGGACTCTAGAGCAGTTTTCTGCTCGTTTTGTCCTTAACCTTCAATGGCATGTTGATGCAGGCATTGTGCTTGTTGCTCTGTAGATGCTGCCAGTACTTCAGCAGCTCATTAGGGTGAAACTGGTGGGAGGTGATCAGGTGGCTGTACTTGCAGCTGGAATAGGACACTCGCCAGTGGTTGAACAGAAATTCATTTGGCGGTGGGACTGGTTCTATCCTCAGTTTGGCTAGGCAGATGCCCACGTAAACATCTTCTAAATGCAGCCTGCGAATGCTCAGAGATGCTCCATAGATCCTGTGTGCCATGTCACCTGAGAACACATACCCAGTCCCAGAACAGAAGATAGGGTATCGCTCACTGGGGTACAGTTCTTGGGACATGTACCATTTGCTGCGTTTGTTTCGGTTTGGGGCATATCCTCTCATGAGATACCCTGTGAAGTATTTCTGTCTTGGTTGTTCCTTGGGCTTCAAGAGTTTATGTATAAGGTATTCGGTATTGACAAACATGTCACTATCTGTCTTCATGACGTACCTGGCACTGGGGCAATATGTTGCAACCCAGTACATCCCCATCAGAGTCTTGAGGGTAAGGTTTTGATATGTATCCTGGAAATCTTGCTGGATGATGTCATGATGCTGACGACTTTCAGCCTCTATTGTGCGCTGGATTTTGCTGCCTATTCCCTTGTCATCCTTAACACCCAGGAGGAAAAGGCGGACAAATCCCAAGCCTCCGGCCACACTCTCGTTGCCCCATGTCTGCCTGATGGCATTCCTTGCGTCCACTTGCTTTGGCTCAACTGCAATGAGAAGCACCAAGAAGGGAGCGCTTTGCATGCATGCTTCTGGCTCATTAAGGATATACTTGAAAGGCTCGACCACAAGTGTCCTCTTTGCTCTTATCTCTCCACTTAAACTGATGTTTGAACCCAAGGAGATTTCCAGCCCCTGCTGTGAACTTTCATCCAAAGCCGAGCTGAGTTTGACATCAAACATTGGTGGTATAGGGGGCACTCCAGGGTATTTCCACTTGCTCTGTTTCATTGAGCTAGAGTTTGAGTCAGGTTTCAAGATGTGGACCCCTCTATCTGTCATCGTCACCGGGTTCACCCTAGGACGCTTCCATTGTCCCAGTACCACAAGCCCTCCCACACACAAGAGCAAAATGAGGAGGAAAGCAGTGTGCGCGCAGCAGCGTCTGCGCTTCCACCTCATGATTTTATTCAGTGCTGGCTAACAAACACGCTGTTAATTTTTGAGAAGTGTAAATACAGCGGTAGCATGACCCGCCAAGAGATGACTTTGGGTGATCTTTTTAACACTGAATTGCAGGCAATTCATTTTTTCCTCTGTGTGCAGTCTGTGAAGTACCTCTCTGGATTCTTTATATTTGTCAGCAGCCTTTCATGCTTGTACGGTGAATCCAGATGTCCGGAGATCTGCAGGGAAAGAATTGGAAAGATTTTTTTTTTTTTAGGGAATGGATTTGAATATGATAAAATGTAAAGCGGACTGAGAGTCCTACACTCAATGTAGCAGAATCCATCTTTAAATTGGCCAGAATTTTTTATAAACCTGAAAGGGTGATTAATGCGTAAGACTTCTGTGCAATTTCTGTGAAAATCGATGGAGCTTTCTGTGGAATTCTGCAGATTCTGTTCCGATTTGTCGTCGATTCGAAGGCTGAGAATGGTGAATATAATATAAAGTCCTAACATGCATGACTTGTCAGACTGGAACTTTACATGTAACGTTCCAATCTGACTGAAAACAATAGTAAAGTATCTGGCTGTGATCTAGTTGAAGAGTGCCAAGTCAAATCAGTGGAAAAATGTAATGTTCAGTGTTGCTTAGATTGGAAAAACAACACCCTACACACTGATGAAATGCTGGCATCTTTTCAAAATGTTACATTTGATTGATTTCCTATCAAAAAGAAATGTCAACAAGTACCAGGCGAGCTTTCACTCTGCAACTATACATGGAGAAAAGAAGATTTAGTATTGCCTTCTCAGGATTCAGGAAGGACTAGCTTTTTGGAAGAGCAGGGTGATCAAGACATTTATTTATACTTGATAAGGCAGCCCTTGTGGGCCAAAACTAACATATAACACATCCACATTGGATGAGAGTAGCATGTTGCAACCCAATTAAACTTGATCACTACCATTATATTCAACACTGTTGTCTACACTTGAAACACTGTCTAGTTGACAGACAGCCTGTTCCTATTTTTGATGCTCATATTTTTTTACCGTCTGTCTATATCAAAGCCAGCTGTTGAGGTTTCTGTTTTTTGGTCTGCTTATTAAAATGTAACCATGTGGATTACAACAATTCTAAGAAACTGAAGTTCTTTTACCTTGGCATGGCTCCTGCAGAAAATGCTAAAAAACTGTGAGATGTAATGCAACATTCAAAGATTTCTTTCTATGCCTTTTTACATTGAAAGTACGCAGAAATGTGTTTGTGTGAATGGCCCCAAACATAGCTTAAAATCCTGATGTTAAAAGTTAAGTAGGATACAGTAGGAAGTTATCACAGGTATTCTCTCTTTTTAATGTTGCTGAAGTCTTGAGTTGATGTGCAGCTTACAGTGCTGAATTAGTCACAACTCAATGCCAATCACTTCTAGTGTATATACACTGTAAGTGGGCATGTGATGCACAGGATGTGTTCTCGCATTAAAAACTGCTAGGCGTAGCACTACCAAATTTAACAGTTTAAATGAACTCATAAACCACTGCCTCTGGATTCCTTTCATTTTTACTTGGTGCATGTCAAAATGGTGCTGAATAAACTGCGAGACGTGGCAGATCAGCCAAAGACTAAGATTGCACCGAATCAATGCCTGAAAATTTGCACTTAAAAAAATCTGAATTTGAAGGGCCACCATTTACGAAGTGTTCACATTACCACCACTTGCGTGTTAAAATATTTTGGCTAATTTCATAATTGCTTTAAGCTATGGAGAAGTGTAGTTTTTCAAGTCTCCATTTAACCATATTTAATTCTGCAGAATCTTTTCCCACCACATTCAAGCATGGATGTGTGGGACTGCGAAACAATGAGCAGAATCAATTTGGACCTATTAATAACTTTGTCTCTAAAAACGTTAGTCAGTGCCAATTAGGGGATGGGTGATATGGCTACAAAAATTACATCTCTCTTGTTCTTCCTGTTGACGATATTCATTATATATCTAAATACAGTTGAAGTCAGATGTTTACATAGACCTTAACCAAATACATTTAAACTCACAATTCCTGACATTTAATCATAGAAAACATTTGCGGTTTTAGGTCAGTTAGGATCACTTTATTTTAAATGTCAGAATAATAGTAGAGAATGATTTATCTCAGCTTTTAAACCTTTCATCACATTCCCAGTGGGTCAGAATTTTACATGCATGTAGTTAGTATTTGGAAGCATTGCCTTAACATAGTTTAACTTGTCAAACATTTTGGGTAGCCTTCCACAAGCTTTTCACAATAAGTTGCTGGAATTTTGGGTCATTCCTCCAGACAGAACTTGTGTAACTGAGTCAGGTTTGTGGGTCTCCTTGCTCGCATATGCATTTTCAGTTCTGCCCACAAATATTCTATCAGATTGAGGTCAGGGCTTTGTGATGGCCACTCCAATACCTTGACTTTGTTTTCCTTAAGCCATTTTGCCACAACTTTGGAGGTATGTTTGGGGTCATTGTTCATTTGGAAGACCCATTTGTGACTGAGCTTTAACATTCTGGCTGATGTCTTGAGGTTGCTTCAATATATCCACATCATTTTTCTTCCTCATGATGCCATCTATTTTGTGAACTGCACCAGTCCCTCCTGCAGCAAAGCACCCCACAACATGATGCTGCCACCCTCATGCTTAACGGTTGGGATGGTGCTCTTCAGCTTGCAAGCCTCACCCCTTTTCCTCCAAACATTATGATGGTCGTTGTGGCCAAACAGTTAGGACATTTATCCAAAAATAAATTTGTCCCCCATGTGCACTTGCAAACTGGCGGTTTTGGAAGCAGTGGCTTCTTCTGAGCTAAGCAGCCTTTTTTACTGTGGATATAGATACTTGTCTACCTGCTTCATCCAGCATCTTCATTGCTGATTGATTTGCACTTTTTGAACCAAACTACGTTGATCTCTAGGTAACCAAATGCATCTCCTTTCTGAGCGGTATGATGGCTGCATGGTCCCATGGTGTTTATACTTGCGTACTATTGTTTGTACAGATAAATGTGGTACCTTCAGGCATTTGGAAATTGCTCCCAAGGTTGAACCAGATTTGTGGAGGTCCACAAATATTTTTTTCTTGGCTGATTTCTTTTGATTTTCCCATGATGTCAAGCAAAGAGGCACTGATTTTGAAGGTAGGCCTTAAATACATCCACAGGTACACCTCCAATTAGCCTATTAGAAGCTAATTGCCTAAAGGCTTGACATCATTTTTTGGTATTTTTCAAGCTGCTTAAAGGCACAGTTAACTTAATGTATGTAAATGTCTGACCCACTGGAATTGTGATCGTCAATTAAAAGTGAAACAATCTGTCTGTAAACAATTAATGGAAAAATTAATATTTTTTTACATAGATGGGAACTCCTTCAATACTGATTAAAAAGCATCTCATGGTGATACCTCAAGAAGTTGGTTGAGAAAATGTCAAGAGTACATGTCTGCAAATTCTAGGCAAAGGGTGACTACTTTGAAGATGCTAAAATATAACACAGTTTTGCTTCATTTCATTTATGCTAAAATTATCACGAGCCTTGCACTTACAATTGTGCATCACCTGTTCTCTCTTTAACCAACAGATTATTTGTGTAAGTCAAAGCTTTTTGCAGTTTATTAAGCACATTTGCTCAACCTTAGTACCAATATATGTCAAGCGATACATTATTGATATTGACAGTAGATTGCTTTCTGACACATTCAGGGAGATTCCAGAAAAGCAACATGTGCTTTTATCTGTTGCGTATGATCAGTGGTAGTAATCCAATGGTCATTGCTAGTAATCTTGCTCTACTGATGCACCCTAACATTGTTAAACCTGTCCAATTGATATTTTGCAGTCTAAAAATATCCCTCAATTATCTGTCCTGGATTTAACTGCATAGCTACTTCAGAAACAGACACACTACTGTTATATATGTAGCGTGCTAAAAGAAGCACTGTTTGCATTACAGATTCCTGATTTGTTTGTCATTTTCTTTTCCCCTGTTTCTTCCAGATCACGTTCTCAAAATGCATGTTTGTCTTCACGTATACGTTGCAGACAGTGTATATGTGGTTGACTCTGCGGTGTCACTTAGACAACGTGTTAATTGTGAGCACCCACTCAGAGGCAGTGCTAAAGCTGAATGCTTTCCCCTGTTTTGGCAGAAATCAGAGTAAATTCCCTTCATTCACATCCTCCACAGCTCCAGATCATCTGACAAAAGCCCACATGGATGTCAACACTGTGTTGGCAAAGCTAACTATCCTTAAACCAGTATTGCTGGGATGAATGAATCGCAACAGCACTGCGTTTTTTTTTTTTTTTTTTTAGCATTATAGACAAATTCATGCATGCTGATTTGATCTTCAACATTAATATGTCTGGTTTGACATACCTTTTGCTTGGACTGAAAGGCTGTTGCTGTTGGCATACTCTTAAACATGGTTCCTTTCTTATGCACCATTAGAACCCAACAGTCCTGTCGCAAATGGACGTTGTATGCATTGCTGTCTTCTCTTTTAAGCTACCGCGGCTCAAATCTCCTCCACATTCAGCTCTTCTCTGCTCCACATCTCTTTGATTTGCAGCCACCCTTTCTATAGATTTCACAGGCGACGTTCTCTTCCTCTGTGGTTTAGGAGGTCAGCGATTGGCCATTTTCTTTGAAGTGTCCCCATTCATAATCCCTATCCCTAAGGAATTAAGCAGCCTCTCTCGTGTCAAACGCTGACTGAGACGGATGATGGGATGCTGAACGGATGAAGCTGCTTTATGTCTTTCGCACGTTGCTAGGCAAAATGGTGCACCCCCTCCTCCCTGCTTATATGGCTAGTCTCTCACGGTTTTTCTTTCTTCTTGGCCACGCAGAAGTGACATTTCTTGTCTCGCTGCGCAATGTTTCCTTTTTAATGGTGTGCTGCTCCTCATCTCATCATTAGAAAGGAAGTAGCTGGGGGAAGGGATGTGAAAATGTGCACAGTATTGCTGACATCCTCAGCTGCACATTCCTTCCCCCACGTGACCAATTTGTGTGAGTGTCCTCGCTTCTGACAGTTAAAGAAAAGCTCTCGCCCACTGAGCTCATTCAGTGTTACAGAACCGACACATTTTCCACCAAGGTGTCTGCCATAAGTATCGCTAAAACCACAATTTGCCCTCAACTGCACCATGTTACATTATGAACACATGCTTTCCTAGATATTTGTTTTTGAGTGTCATCTAAAATTCCGCTTGGACTTCAGTTGGATTTTGTTTTTGTTTAGTCAACTTTGCTGCTGATATACAGGGCTATCTAATGAATAATGAACAAATAGTCCTCCATGTCTTTCCTTCCTGGAATGGAATTGCAATACCAGAGTCCAGTTTGTTGTGAATTTTAAACGATAAAGTCCTAGGCACTGTTAAAACACTTGGTATAAGATGCTTTTTGGGTGATCACAAGTAGACAAGTGAGACACATCACAGTTTTTACCTGGTCTTAATATACATATCTTTTGACCACTTTTGTTCAAATTGCAAGGCCTCTGATTTCATGATGACATGCATCAATCAATACGTCATTGTATAACTGCATGATAAAGCACAAAAAAGTAAAAGAAGAAAAAATTCCCATTATATCCCCCTCCCCTCCCCAACTCTACCCTGCCCCTCAACAAATAACCCAGTGGTCAAAGCCTAAATGACACCATGCGCACACAAGCAAACAAACAATAGAAAATATTTCGGAACATAAAAATTATAAAAATCAATGAGAAATGTTAGAATTCCACAAAGAATGGAATATACAATTACCACCGCAGTTTTGTTTCTCTCCACATAGTCCTCACTTGGAGCCCTCCAGAAAGGCCAACTGCCTGTCCCATTTCTTGCCATGCGTGTCTATTTTGCCAAGATGTTTAGGACAATCCGCCACTCAAATGCCTCCACTCTACCCAATTCGGTGAACCATTCTAAAAATGAGGGAGTGCCTCATGACTTCCATCCTCTTAGAATTATCTGTCTGCCAATCATTATACTAGTTTTGACCCAGCTTTTTGTATGTTTGTCACCTACTTTAGTGACAGCCCCATCACCCAATATACATAGTCTGGGGCAGAATAAAATTTGAGTATCTAAAACATCACCAATAAAATTCTCATCTCTTACCCAGAATTCTTGAATCTTAGCGCAGAATATTATTAACTATAACAAAAGCAAGTGTACTGAATATCAGCATGTTGGGATACAGCCATGGCAGCCTTTTGCCTCAGGTAATCAGATTGTTTACATTTAATGTTGTCATTAGTACTGTAAAGATCTGTTGTGCATTATATTATTTTTGTTGTTAATATTTTAAAAAAAAATAATGTTGAATTATTGATTATTATTATTATTATTATTATTATATTATTGGCTCTATATTGTTGAAAATTATTATATTTTAATTGTATTAAAGCTGTACAGTATTTATTTGATTAAACGACATTTTAGTGGAACATTTAATTAAAGCATTTAACATGAAATCAAGAAAAAAATTTAAAGAAATGGCATAATTGGAATATGTAAGATTTTATGCAGTTCTTTGTCAAATTTTCTGTGTAATTTCATCCAATATCAGATTTATTTTATTTTAAGTATCAAGTTGGTATCATAAATTGAGACCTAGAAATCCCAAATTGCTGGGTTATATTTTCAAATGATCTCAAAGCTCCATTTTCATAAAGGTCACAAAGTGTAGCAACAGTTGACCTTCCCTGCCATAGACGAATGTAGTGAAGCACACCTGTCCACATCACACGAGAACCTTTTCATTAATAGGTCCAAATGAACTAACTAAATCTCTAAAATTTGCTGGAAATAAAATGCCTAAATACTTAATGCCTTGCTTGGGCCATTGAAAGGTGCCTGGTTGGAAACATGTGGCAGGGCAATATGCTGTCAGAGCAAGAGCTTCCAATTTAGACCAATTTGCCATATGTCCTGAAAATTTGGAGAAAGAATGAATAATTCTATGGAGTCCATTTGGTCCGAGACATGTCAGCAATGCTGACCTAACCGTTTCTGACTTAGAGGATCTTGCTGTAATACGTCGATCAATCATTGCCATGGAGACTAAATTCACTGAGGTGGTTACAAGACTGGGGGATGTCGAGAAACTGATAGATTATCTGGAGTCATTAGAGCGTGAATTATCTGCTAATCCGCTGGCGACCGAGGTGGATTTGGAACATGACTGGGTGAAGTTGGAAGATATGGAGAACCTTAGCCTGCGGAATAATGTCTGTATTGTTGGAATTCCTGAGGGAGCAAAGTGTACAGGATATGGTGAAATTCCTGGACGGGCTCTTTCCGAGTCTGCTCGACATAGGCTATAAACTGGAAATCGAGTGAGCTCACGTGGTTCCCAGACTTTGATAGATTGAAGGAATACAAGAAACTCTTACATCAACGGAAGGTCGCTTTTGCACTGATGTTCCCTGTCAAAATGAGAATAGATGATAAGGATTGTCGCCAAATATCTACATGTACCCAACAAGCGAAGTCAATTGACTTTATGATGGACAAAGTTATTTTGTGGTATTCGCGTTGCAGCCGAATGGACGACTCGCTGAACATCCACTTGACTGTCCGAGGAAACTGAGCACCTTTTTTTGTTTCTTTTTGTGCTAGTTCCACCTAGCGGAGATTGTTTTGTGGAGTAACACTCCTTCGGGACAGTTGTGTGGATGAATCTGCATGTTCTTTGTGCTTATGCCTCCTATTGGCTGGAGTTGGTTTTGTGGAGTATTTCTTGCAAATCATTAGTGATTTAGGTCATTTGTTGCACTCATGTAGCATCCGACTGGGCCGGCTCACTCAACATGCGTTTTTACTGAGGAAATTTATTTTTTGTTTTTGTTTTTTTTGTGCTGTTTGCACCTAGCGGCTGGAGTTTGTTTTGTGGCGGAATACACCTTTGGGACGGTTATGAGGATGAATCTACATGTCCTTTCTGTTTATTCTGATTGTTGGCTAGAGTTTGTTTTATAGATTATATCTTGTGTAATTCTGTCTCACAAAATTTGTATAGAAACTTAAGCAATCCGACAGCAAGGTTGGCACAGGGGCTCTCGTAGGTGTACATGGATTGTTTGAGTTTAGAGGGATGTACGCCATTTGGCAATGTCGTGCATAAGGTTAATGTGCACATTTTTCTTTTATCTGTTTGTTTGGTTCGGGGGGAAGTTTGGGTTTGATTGTTGCACTAATGTTGGAATGTGATCTTTTATAATTTTGTTTTTGGCGCACAATCAATTTTTTTATAATATGTCTGTCAAATATTAATATGAGTGGATTGTTTCTCTCGATGTGTAATGTGAATGGGTTGAGGCAGCCCATAAAAAGAAGGAAGGTTAGTCCTCTTAAGTGTAAGAAATATTTTGTTTCTTCAAAAATGCATTTTTCCCCACAGGAAGCTGAACAATTTGGGAAGATATGGGGTGTATATGTTTCTTTAGTGCTAGCTCAAGTAAGAGCAAGGGAGTCATTACACGAAGTAAACATCTACAATTAAAATATCTCAAACAGATTAAAGATAAATTACAAAGAGTCATTGTTTTTGCAGAAATTAAGGGGCAGTGTCATTTTTGCTCATATTTGCAATATTTACAGGGCTTATTTTTTTATAGATCTTGAAGCCACTGGCACCCCTCATGATATTATATTGGGAGGAGTCTTTAATCTTTTGAAGTCCTTTTATCATAGTGAAGCAAAAGTGTGTAAGCCCCCTAGATCAACATTGATGCTTCACAGTGTGTATAAACCTTGGTCTTACAGATATTTGGAGACTTTTGAACCCATGTGGTAATTTTTTCATCAGTCCATAAGATTTATTCTCGAATAGATTTTTTTATTTATGTTAAAATTCCTTATTTCATCTGTTGTTGATTGCTCAATTGGAAACATTTTAGTCTCAGATCATGCCCTTGTGAGTTTAGAGGTGTTGCCACATATGGAGAAAAGGAAAGCAATATAGTTGGCGTTTTAATGGATCCCTTTTGCAAAATCTTGATTTCCAACAAATGTTAAAGGCTGATATCTGCATAATCTGTACATTATTCCAAACTTTTAGCTGCCGGTGTTAATTACGGCCCGCTCAATATGTATTCATGCAAAGAACTCTTGAATTTCCTGATCTCAAAGAGATACGAGCACAGATGTCATAGACCCATCCTGTTTTTATAGGCCTTGTTTGTACATTTCTTGGAAAAAATAATAAAAACATACTAGGCTCTCTTGCTCCAGCTCTGAAAACTCAACGGGTCATAAATTAAAATAAACATGTATACAAGAGCACACGAGGAATGCATTTCATTGCACGAATGTATAAGTGAAGGATTACAAGTTTTGGTCACAAGGAAAAATTCTGGTAACACGAATGTAAAGACTTAGAAGTACAATGATAATAGTATAGTGATGACATGAAATGAATATAAAACTAAATATATTAATTTGAATATATTATTATTATTGCATAAACACTGATTATGGTTGATTTCAAGCATAATATCAATAAGCAAAAATATAGAAGAGACCCTTGCCACATGCATCAAAACTGTTGTCAGATTAATTGCCTTTCACATAAGCCAATTATAATGTATACAGTTGAAGTCAGAAGTTTACATACACCTTAGCCAAATACATTTAAATTCAGTTTTTCGCAATTCCTGAAATTGAATCATAGAAAACATTCCCTGTCTTAGGTCAATTAAGATCAGTACTTTAAAAATCTGAAATGCCAGAATAATAGTAGAGAGAGTGATTTATTTTATTTAATCAAATTCCCAGTGGGTCAGAAGTTTACATACACTTTGTTAGTATTTGGTAGCTGTGGCATGAGGGGTATGTTCATGTGTCTGTCTGTGGGAGAGCGAAAGCAGTAAGGCTTGTCACCTGAGGGGTAATTACAACCAACACCTGTCTCTCATTATAATGATGGTGGAGGGAGTCCTGATAAGGCACACCAGAGCGTTCGAGTGGGGAAGAGGGTGGCAGAAAGAAGTGTTGTCTCACTACATTTGTATAGTTCTTTTGGGATACTGGAAAGCCCATGATTTGAGTTGGCTACTGAATGTCTGTTTTGTTTACCTTTTTGTATATGGAAAAGAAAATAAATACTCTCCTCAACTGTTCGCTGTCTCCTGACTCACTCATTGCCCACAAACTCAAGTCTATCACAGTAGCATTGGTCTTTAAATTAATGGTACTTGGGTCAAAATGTTTTGGGTAGCCTTCCACAAGCTTCTCACAATAAGTTGCTGGAATTTTGGGCCATTCCTCCAGACAGAACTTGTGTAACTGAGTTGGGTTTGTAGGACTCACTCGCACATGCTTTTTCAGTTCTGCCCACACATTTTTGGTTGAGGTCAGGATTTTGTGAAGGCCATTCCAAATAATTGGACTTTGTTGTCCTTAAGCCATTTTGCCACAACTTTTGAGGTTTGCTTTGTGTCATTGTCTATTTGGAAGACCCATTTGTGACCAAGCTTTAAATTCCTGGCTGATGTCTTGAGATGTTGCTTAAATATAGCCACGCCATTTTCCTTCCTCGTGATGCCATCTATTTTGTGAACTGCACCAGTCCCTCCTGCAGCAAAGCACCCCACAACATGATGCTGCCACCCCCATGCTTAACGGTTGGGATGGTGTTAAGCTTGCAAGCCTCACCTATTTTCCTCCAAATATAAAAATGGTCATTATGGTCAAACAGTTTCACCAGACCAGAGGACATTTCTCTTTTTTTTAAATAATTGTTTTTTTTATGTTGGTTTTGGAGCAGTGGCGGCGTCCTTGCTGAGCAGGCTTTCAGGTTGTCTATTTAGGAATTGTTTTACTGTGGATATAGATACTTGTCTACCTGTTTCCTCCAGCATCTTCACAAGTTCCTTTGCTGTTGTTCTGGGATTGATTTGCACTTTTCGCACCAAACTACGTTGATCTCTAGCAGACAGAATGCGTCTCATTCCTGAGCGGTTTGATGGCTGCGTGGTCCCATGGTGTTTATACTTTCATACTATTGTTTATACAGATGAATGTGGTACCTTCAGGCGTTTGGAAATTGCTCAATGATAAATCAAACTTTTTTTTTTTTCTGTGGTCTTGGCTGATTTCCTTTTGATTTTCCCATGATGTCAAGCAAAGAGGCACTGAGTTTGAAGGTAGGCCTTAAAATACTTCAACGGGTACATCTCCAATTGACGCTAATTGCCTGAAGGCTTGAGATAATTTTTTGGAATTTTCCATGCTGTTTAAAGGCACAGTTAACTTTGTATGTAAACTTCTGATCCACTAGAATTGTGATAGTCAATTAAAAGTGAAACAGTCTGTCTGTAAACAATTATTGGAAAAATGACTTGTCATGCGCAAAGTAGATGTCCTAAACGACTTGCCAAAACTATAGTTTGCTAATATGAAATCTGTGGAGTGGTTAAAAAAAAAGTGTATGTGAACTTCTGACTTCAGCTGTTTATATGGAAAACATGTCTTGCATACAGTAGATCCTATCCTGTTTTACTTATAAGCAATGTTAAGGCCATGTTGAATGTGTGCCCCTGCTTGTTTAAATAGGAGTCTGTGATATTTATTTTGAAGTTGTTTTGGGTTTGTTTTGGTATGGGGATGCGGTTATAATTTTATTTGTTCATTTCTTGGAAAAAGGTCTTAAAAGTCTTAAATTTGATATTTAAAACTCTGCAGCATCCCAGATATATAATTATTTTTTTGTTTTTGTTATTGGTTTTCTTAATATAAATCATGCCATCAAATTGTGCTTAAATGTTCAGTAAAATAAAATTGCCCCCAGGGTAACCGATAACATCGAACCCATAACATGAGGACATGAGCTCTACAGCAAACACTTTTCTGTAGCATTCTCGTTTCAAAGAGATGGGCAATAATGCATCTTAATACCAGGTGTAAAAGGGGCCCAACAGTGTAGTCCTGTTTCGCACACAAACTTTTTGCATTCTTTCATGTGGCTTCAGAAATTACTTTGGTTGATGTAGCTTTGTCAGATATCTGTGAGATTGTGCCACTGAGAGCTCACTCTTCATATGGGGATGTATCGTCGAGGCAGAGGAGCCATCGAGTCACAGACTATATACATCTGCAGTAGTGGTCTGCAACCCAACTGGACCCAGAAACAAATTGGTTTTGAGCCAGGTCTGGTTTAGGTTTACCATTGTTTTTTTACATAACTGATTTTGCTTGCATATGCACACACATACGGTTTCTGGTTCAGTCTCAAAATTGACTGTACCAGTCAAGTTACAGGGTTTCGGCCACTCCATAGGGAGTCCTATTCAAGACATAGGAGTAGAAGTGTGAAGATTTTTAGGGCTTCGGTCAAGTCTAGTCTGGTTGAGATGAAACTAGTGTAGCAGGTCACAAAAATGAGAATCACTGTCATGCAGCTTTTCACCTTTTACTCTCTCTTTTTCTCTTCAGGAAGGAGCGTCTGCAAGAAAGGCCCAGACACCAGCCTTGCAGCCTGTTCCCAGACCAGGTATGGGAGAACTCCTTTAATCTTAATGGAACATGCTAGGTTATTTTCAACTTAATGTCTATATACCTCATGTGAGACATACCATTGATTATCAAAAACCATAGTCAAGTCTAAAGCTAACTGATTGTGTTTTTAAAGCAAATTTGACAAATAAAAGCATATTTTCTGAACAGCCACATCATTTAGTGTCACTTCTGACACTTTCGCCTCACGTGTCAGTTTGTCTCGATTTGCAGTCTTTCAAGCCCAAAGTCCAACATTGGGTGAGATACCACACAAACAAATCTGTGTAAGTTTAGGTCAGTCTGTAACACAAGCCGTTAAAAAGTGTTTCGGGGGAGGGCCTAGGTAGCTCAGCGAGCATTGCCACTGACTACCACCCCTGGAGTCATGAGTTCGAATCCAGGGTATGTTGAGTGACTCCAGCCAGGTCTCCTAAGCAACCAAATTGGCCCAGTTGCTTGGGAGGGTAGAGTCACATGGGTTAACCACCTTGTGGTCGCTATAATGTGGTTCTCGTTGGGGCACGTGGTGAGTTGTGCGTGGATGCCGCAGAGAATTGCGTGAAGCCTCCACACGCGCTATGTCTCAGCAGTAATGCGCTCAACAAGCCACGTAATAAGATGCACGGATTGACTGTCTCAGACGCGGAGTCAACTGAGATTTTGTCCTCAGCCACCAAGATTGAGGTGAGGTACTACACCACCACGGACACCATGGACTTCGAGCGTCGGCAATTGGGCATTCCAGATTGGGGGGACTCGGGGGAGAATTTTTTTTTTTGTTATATAAATAAGATGATATATTATAACAATGAATGTGAAAAATAAGTGTTTATAAAATCATAATCAGCCGTTGTAGTTGTGATTAATGAACATGACTCACAGTTGTTGTTGCACCTCAAGAGTTCACTTCATCAGGAAACTGCTGTGAAACATAGAACCTGGCATGTAAATGTAAAAAATTGTTCAACTACCGTTCCTTTTAATGAGTCTAGGTTGCTTTATATTGTTTTTCTTTAAGGTCTATTCATTCCAAGCAAGACTTATATTTTGTCAGTTTTTGAGATGTTTTTGCACCTGAACAAAAGCGAACCAGTTATTACCATACTGTAATGGAGAGTAGTTTCTTGTACTCGTATATAGGCCTGAAACAAATAGTCGACATTATCGACAACGTACATTTTCTTTCCCTGACCCCTGTTGTCGACTAGTCGTTTGATATAAGATATTCAGACTTGCTTTTAGAGAATAGATCTTCTATCAAAATAGAAGTATGTTTTGTCTTTACTGCACTCGCAGAAGTATAACAAATTGAAAAACACTTGTATACAAAATACAATTTTTTTTATTTTTAAGATGCATTCTCTTAAAGCAAGTCTAAATATCTTATGTTGCTTCTCAAATAAATGGATCTTGTTAAGGATTGTAGACCATTTTAAATGGAAAACAAGACAAAAACAGTAGTTTTTTTTGCAGTGAATTTCTTAACTGAATTAAATTTAATAAAGTATTTTTCCCCCCTTTAATTCAGTGAATGTCATTTAGAGGTATTTTTAAAATATAATTTTTTTTCCTCTCTATTGTTAGTAAGCTCATTTAATACAACCTTTTTTCAAGGCAAAAGCTGAATAATCGGTTAAGAGCCAATGATTAATCATTTCAATTATCACCGAATAGTCAAATAATCGTTCTAACAATCGTTAGATTAATCGATTATCAAAATAATCGTTAGTTGCAGCCCTAATTGTATACCTACAATATCATCCATCTGGAATGCCAGTCCCTGACTCATGACTATTATGGCCTAGCCAATTTAACAGCTATATTGTGATTTTTCGGCATTAGCCAATATCTGTTCCCACTTGGAAGATTAACAGTAGTGTCTGCCAAAATCTACCAATGGCCTTGTACGTGTAAATTGCTAATGCTGGATTTGTATTTTCATATATTTTTTGTGAATTGCAAGTACATATTGTGAAAAATGCCAAAGTGAACATCTCATTTGCTGTAAGTTGCATTAAATATTGTATTGGTTTATTTCACACACCAAGATTTTATCCGCAATTGGCCACCCTGCCCTCTAGTTATCGTACCGGCTATGGAAAACCCCAATATCGTCTGGCCACTACATGTAATTGAAAAGTCTTGTTTTTTCATTGTAACCTCTAGTTGTTGGACAAATTCACTCTCCATATAAACAGGCCATGTACTTTTTCTTTCCCTGACCCCGTCAAATACACTTATACACTTCTCTTTATTAACTGTCATTATTAACATTTGTAAACCTATTTTTATCATTTTAAGCCACTTTAGTTTAACCTTTTCTATACCACTTTGGTCAACAACAAATCTGGAAACCAAGGCTCAACATCCACCTAACCACCCAGCCTACTACAACTCTGTGTAATGCTGTTCAGATATTCTGTCCAACTGCAGCTCTTTTTCGCTGACAGATGCCAGAGTTTCATACACCCTCTGGCTGACTGCCATAGTGATGCTGAAGTATGGCCTTCGCAGCGCCTTGTGACATCTTCTGCCACTGCTCTGATTTAGATTAATGTATTGATACACTTTCTAATGAACTCTTCTGGATTGAGGGGTGGAATTCTATTTTATTTTTCCTCTGCATATTTGTTTATGGGTTTGAATGCTCAAAATATGAGTTTAGGCAGGTTTAGCCTGTTCTGAACCTGCTTATACAATGACTGTATTTAAGCGCCCAGAGCCTTTTAGTGAATGTAAGGTATGCACAAGCAGAGGTTGCACTACAAGCGGTCATAATGCGTCACATTGACGGACTGGGTTATACATTTTCTGTTACGCTGTACAAATATCCATCAGTAAATGTTGTAATGCATGGTATATTCTAAGTTACATTTACAGTTCCGCTCATAAATTTTAATTCCGTTTGTAGAATCTGATTTTTTTTTAAATAAGGTCCCATATTTTATTTTGTCCTGTCCAGATATTTGACATAACCTAACACAACAAATTCCATAAGACAAAATAATGAAATGCTGCAAGCAGTCATTGATTCTCAAAGAGGCAAGAAATTATATTAAACAAGGATTTTGTAATATTTTGAATAGGATAAAACAGGTAATTTCATTTATTTCATCTTAAATTTTAATTATGCAGCTTCTTCAGCGCAGTACTACATAAACTATAGACAATTTTTCTGATCTCTAATTTATCAAAAAATGCTATACTTACTGATTCTGAAGACCTTCTGTGGTAAAAGCTCTTTCAGTAAACGAGTGCTGTGTTGCCATTTCATAGTTTGTTTTAATTTTGATCATGCAATATGAGAAATACTAACAATATTCAATAAATGTTTGTAGACCACACTTGGAATATCTCTCTCTTCCCAAAACTTCACCCATACTGTATCACTGTCCCGGTCTTCTCCCCTTTACTTCACTTCTATTATCATCCTTCTCTACAAGTGCGTACCCATAATAGGTCAGATACCTTATATTGTCTGTCTGTCAAAATAATAGAAAGCATTTTGAATTATCAGTTTCTGGTTAATATAAACTCTTTGCTCCAATGTGTACTTCAGAATTAAGTTTTTATTGGTGCGGTAAGTTTGCTCTTACATGGAATTTGATTTGGCAGTCAAATTCCTCCAGAACCTCTTGGTAAATAGTTGGCCAACATTAAATATTTAGTTGTGGACATTCATCAGGACTTTGCTCTTATTTTAAGACCGCTTTCCATTTTGCTTTCCATTTAAAGACCGAAAGCATACTTCTATGCAAGTGTTTGAAAGCAAACACTTTTAGCTACTCCAGCTCAGTTTCACATGTCATTGGAGTCCAGAATGTGTCCGAACACAAGTCATAATGCAACACTATTACATCTTGCATTATCATTTACTTTCTGAGCAGTTATTAACATTCAGGCCAACTAACTACGTAGCAAAAGTTTGAAGAGAATTTTATTGAGCTAGTTAAAGATAATGTAACTGTCAGACTGTTTATAGCTAGCTATTTGAATAATATATTTGAATAAGAAATTGGAATAATGGAACATACATTTGAAGCTGTTTGTTTCTTTTGTCTTTTTAGTCTCACAAGCAAGACCCCCACCCAACCAGAAGAAAGGTATGTCTTGCACAACATGGATCAAGTAGTATAACATAAACTTTTAATATTTTGAATGGATAGTGATATACTTGAAATACTGTGTGTATATGCAGTGGTGTTTCAATATAATATTTAATTGGTATATCAAATATACTTTTGTTCCAATCTCTAGTAAAACAAAAATTGAAAACCAACGGGAGTGGTGGTGGTGTAGTGGTCTAAGCACATAACTGGTAATCTGGTAATCAGAAGGATGCTGGTATGAGCCCCACAGCCACCACCATTGTGTCCTTGAGCAAGGCACTTAACTCCAGGTTGCTCCAGGGGGATTGTCCCTGTAATAAGTGCACTGTAAGTCGCTTTGGATAAAAGCGTCTGCCAAATGCATAATTATATTTTTTCTTAATTAATTATTATTTAACATGGAGATGAAGACCGTTTCCATGATTTATAAAAAGATAAATTAAAGGATATTTCTGGGAAAAAACTAATCTTAAGACATGGACGTTTTTGCTCTTGAATATTTCATTCACTAGATATTGCTCTTGTGTAGAATAAGAGCGAGATTGATATAATTCCGTGGATCAGTCTGAATTGGAATGAGTTTGGTCGTGTACACTGTCAGTACCTTTAGAGGTACAACAGCTTGTCATTGAGGTAGTACCTTCAAAGGTACACCCACTGTACCTTTAAGCCTTAATTAGTACTAATATGGAACTTTTAGGGACAGATGGGACATTTGGGGTACAAATATGTATCCAGTTAAGGGACAAGTGTTCCAATTAACATTTAAAGGGTACAGTTGGTGTTCCTTTTGAAGGGACTAGTCCCAGTGACAAAGTGTTGTGCTGTGTGCCCCTAAAGGTAACATTTTTGCACATGGTTTCTGATGTTTTTTTGGTCAAAAATTGTGGTAACCCTGTGGAGATGTTAATAAGTGCTGTACATAAACATAATCTGTTTAGGTTTGATATTCTTTTTAGTCATTTTCTTTATTTTCTTGTGGGTTTATTTATATATTTATTTATTTATTTATTTTTCAGGTTCAAGAACTCCCATTATCATCATTCCTGCAGCCACAACATCTTTAATCACAATGCTCAATGCCAAGGATCTCTTACAAGACTTGAAGTAAGTGTGCTGGTCAACCTCTAACATTTAAATGGTAAATGATCTGCACTTATATAGCGCCTTATTAAGCCTTAACGGTATTCAAAGCGCTTTACACTGCGTCTCATTCACACATTCATACACCAATGGCGGCAGAGCTGCTATGTAATGCGCTAGCCTGCCATTGGGAGCAACTTGGGGTTCAGTGTCGTGCCCAAGGACACTTCGGCATGTGGAGTCGTGTGGGCCGGGATTCTAACCTCCAACCCTGCGATTAGTGGCCGACCCGCTCTACCACCTGAGCCACAGCCGCCACGTCTACTTCATCAGCCATCTTGAGGATTTTATTTTGCTCATCTTTTTTCTTTGTTTCTGGGATTGTCTTCTCAGCAAAAGATGCAGGCAGTGCTGCCATAGTTTTTTTTTTTTTTTTTAATAGCTGGGTAAATATAGTGACTTGAAAATTCCAGACAGCACCTTTTGTTCTGCTTTCTATTTGCAGCCACATTTGCTCTAACATGGTTTTTCTTTTCTTTTAAGTTGAAGATGGACGTTATATTAACCAAACGCAAAGTATCACAAGTGCTAGGAGCGCTTTTAAGCGCTTTTTTCAATTAACATAGGGGGGCTTGACTGCTTTAGACAATTGGCTTTGGATAGGTTTACTGAATTGGAGGTGTACCTGTGGATATATTTTAAGGCCTATCTTCAAACTCTGTGCCTCTCTGCTTGACATCATGGAAAAATCAAAAGTAATCAGCCAAGACCTCAGAAAATTATTTTGGACATCCACAAGCCTGGTTCATCCTTGGGAACAATTTCCAAATGCCTGAAGTTACCACGTTCATCTGTATAAACACCATGGGACCACACAGCCATCAAACCGCTCAGGAAAGACATTGTCACCTAGAGAAGAACGTATTTTGGTGCGAAAAATGCAAATCAATCCCAGAACAACAGCAAAGGATCTTGTGAAGATGCTGGATGAAACCGTTAGACAAGTATCTATATCCACAGTAAAACGAGTCCTGTTCGGCAAGAAAGAAGCCACTGCTTCAAAGCCAGCATAAAAAAAAATTCAAACTTTTGGGCATAACTGAAAAAGCATATGCAAGCAAGGATGCCTTCAAATCTGACTCAATTTATTGTTAGAAGCTTGTGGAAGGCTAGCCAAAATGTTTGAACCAAGTTCAACAATTTAAAGGCAATGCTTCCAAATACTAACAAAGTGGGAATGTGATTTAAAGAAATAAAAGCTGAAATAAATCATTCTCTACTATTATTCTGACATTTCACATTCTTAAAATAAAGTTGTGATCCTAACTGACGTAAGACAGGGAATGTTTTCTACAATTAAAAGGAGTAAATTAAGTTTTTCACAAATGTATTTGGCTAAGGTGCATGTAAACGTCTGACTTCAACTGTATAGCGCCAGTTTTAGAATCATTAGGAAAAAAATATAACCATCTCCCAGGCAATTCATGAGCAATTGATTCTAAGGCACACTGAAAAGGCATTGACTCACTATCTCTACTTTTAGTTAGATTAGTGCATGGGCTACAGAATGATTTAAATATTAATCAGAATGTTAGTCCTGTTTAGTTAGTCTAGTCCCCTCTGCCAAAACAGGCAATCTAAAGCCTAGTTGAATGTCCATTATTCTTTGACAATGTTATGAACTCAATATATGTAGTAGCTTCATTGTCTTTTGCTCGCTCAACTTCATCTGTCTGGTATTTGATGTGCTCTGTGCCCTGACAGCTGTCTCATCATCATGAAGATCTGTCGATTGTCCAGCATGGCAGCTTTGTCATGTAGCCATCCAGAGAGGGACCTTATTTCCCTTGATAATTGATTTAAGCTCTACGCATCAGACTAGATGTGCCTTGCACTAATAGGGAACTGAAATTGAAAGGGGAAACGCTTTGGGGTGCATTTGATGTTGATGTTTCAGAATACATCAAGAAAGATGGTTCGTTTTTTTAGGATTTCATACATTGTTTATTGCTCATGAATTGGCTATTAACTGCCCTTAATCTCTTGAATTAGTGCTGATATTGGCTCCATTAACTATATATAAATTCATTAAAAATAGCTTAGCGGATTATATAGGTTTTCCAAACATTTCCCGGAGTGATTGTTTTCCACACATGGTCTAAATGTGAAAATACCTTGTGTCTGGGTGGTTAGAGCAGCTGTTGCTATGGTTACAGACGGTGACCACCTGATGCTTTGCAGTGGTGGAAAGAGTAGTTTTTTTTTTATTTTTTTTACTTAAGTAAAATTACTGCTACTGAATAAATAATTCAGTTGAGTACAAGTAGAAGTACTGAAAAATATTTCAGGTAAGAGTAGTTTGCTGAAGAACTTCTCAAGTAATTGCGTTACAATTTACATACATATACATATATATATATATACATATATATATATATATATATATATATATATATTAGGATATACGCTTCCATTTTTGAAACCCAAAGACATTTTTGTTCTCGAAAGAAAATGATGCTTCCTTTCACCATGGATGCATTAAAGTGATCAAAAGATATTGACAAAATAATTAATTTCATATAATAATATTATTATTATTATTAATGTTTCAAATAATTGTCAATTTTTCGCCTTTACCCGTGATAGCAAACATATACTGTCACCTATTCCTTACAAAAGCATTCTAAAGTGCTTATTTGGAACTCAAGAAAATTGTCTTATTATAGGAATAATTGAAAATGGTTGCGCTACCATGCAGAAATCACAATACAGTGGGATTTTCCCCATTTGCTGAGGTATTGAGTTCTTACAAGTTGCTTTACCCTTGCAAGTCAAATTTTGGTTTTAAAAATAGGCAAAAATAAACTTATTTCTTTTATTATTTACATCCTAAATTTCTCTAAACTACATAATGTGCATTGTAACATGCATTCCTATTTCATGTATATTCTCATTCACGTATGTCCAAGTATTTTGACTATTACATTAACATACAGTACAAAAGTTATATAATGCAATAACATAGATGAGGAAATGTATCCTCTATGATATTGCAGCAATTATCCAGATATTGAATGAGATTATTAAGCAAAATGTTATCAACTTCATGCCAACTGAATAAAATAAGGCAAAAATAAACATTTCACACAGTGTTTAGTGAGATATGATTGACTCAAACACTAAAAGTTGTTGTTCTGTATGTATTGTATTACAGTTGTAATAATGAAGTCTTAATTAACATTGGCTATTTAACATTACTTTTTTTTTTTTAGCATTTGGTTACATTGTTTTGTGTGAGTTTGAGTCAGAGGGTAGATCTGTGCTGATCTCTGGCTGTAATTTTGGAATGCATGTTACTGTACTGAACGTTTATGCTCAAACGAAGACTGTCCCAGATTTGTCACGTGGTTTTAAAATTCAACCAACATTGTAAGAGCATTGGATTTTTAGGAGATTATTTTAATTGTGTACTTGATGGAAACTTATATAAATCCCCACCCCAGATCAAAACAAACTGTAATCTACACACTCAGGAGTGCCTGTAAGGATATAGGTTTGGTGGATATCTGGAGGGTGTTGTATCATAGAAGTAGGGATTATACATTTTACTCATCCCCATAATTCATACTCGAGGCTGGATTATTAATTTTTTTATAAATTCAAGTGTATACATAGCATGATAGTACTGATCCGACAGGAATTTATACTGTCTGATCACGGCCCAGAATACTTGGATATTGATATCAGTATATCAACTCCCAATTCATCCGACTGGAAGTTCAATACTTCATTTTTTAGCGCCAACGATTTCCGTTCCTTAGACAGAAGATAATTCATTTTGGCAAGACAATCAGATTGTGTCTCCTGCGATTTTAAATGGGATGCTGCCAAAGCTACACTACGTGGCCATCTCATTGCTTACACCTCAGAAATCAGAACTCTGAAAAGGAAAGCTTTAGAAACCGATGTGATTTACTTCGAAAAACAACACAAATGGTCAACTCATAATTGTTTTTATTTTTAAATAATGCCAGGGCAAAGCTTAATTTAGAACATACTGAACACATTAAGAAATTATAATTTTTTTTAGTAAGATATTTTGAGTCTGGAAACGGATCCGGTCGTGTGCTTGCTTGCCACTTAAAAAGGGAGCAGAATGAAAGGCCTATAAAGGCTATTAAGACATCTGACGGCTACGTGTCCTATGACCCCTTGGGTATAAATAGCACTTTTTCTGACTTTTATAGGTTGCTATATACATCTGTGTACAGTGGTACCAGCGAGGATCTGCTGAAATACTTGCATGAGTGTCCTCTTCCCAGTGTTTTGAAAATGCTACACTCCTTTTAAATGCTCTTTTTAATAGGAAGAAATCTGGCAAGCCATTCAATCATTACCGTCAGTCAAAGCTCTTGGCCCGGATGTTTTTCAGTTAGAATTTTATAAGCAGTTCTGGACTGAGCTTTGCCCAATTTTAATGCCAGCAATAAATAGTCTCTTAGAAACTGATTCTATGCCTGACTCTTGGTCAATGGCTGTTATTAATTTGCTTTTGAAGAAAGATAAAGACCCTTTAAAATGTTCCTTATATCGTCCAATTGATCTACTCAATGTGGATTATAAAATGATGGTCAAATCGTTAGCTCGGCAGCTTAACTGTTTTGCCTCATATTTATTAATCTAGACCAGACTGGGTTTGTGAAGTCTAGATATGGTACTGATAATATTCGTAGAGCGCTGAATATAGTAGATCATTGAAACAGGACGAGGGACTCTGACATTTATTGTATCTCTCGATGCCTAAAAGGCATTTGTCAGGGTTGAGTGTCCCTTTTTGCAGTGCTGGAGAAGGTGGGGCTGGGATTTAAGTTTATTGATTTGGTCAGACTTTTGTATTCTAAAACTATGGCCTTGATCAACACCAATAGATTTTTATCTAATGCTTTTCCAGTAAATAGAGGCTATCATCAAGGCTGCTCTCTCTCACCACTTTTGTTTTCTCTGGTTATTGAACCTCTGGCTGTAATCGTGAGATCCAATGCAAACATATATCGCATTAAAATTGGCCCAGAGGAACATCACACATCCCTTTATACAGACAATGTTCTGCTATATCTTAAATACCCCGAGACCTCTACTGACACAGTTTTAGCAGTTTTTATTCATTTGGATAAATCTCTGGCTTTGTGTATGCATGTCCCTCCTGATGCCTCTCTGCATTCCACCTTCCAGTTAGCATCTTCTGGATTTAAATATCTGGGTATTATTATTACACTTAATTTAGAATATCTATTCATTTCCAATTATCCTCTAATTACCTAAATTAAACCGAATTGATCAGATTGGCCAAACATTTTTTCATACCAATGAACTTTCTTCCCAAGTTAAACTTTGTTTCAATGTCTACCATGCTATTTGACTACAAGTTTTTTCAAAAGGATAAATTCTTCGATTACAAGGTATATTTGGAATTACAAAAGCCAAGATTTAAACTCTCCATCTTCATGAAGCTGAGTGAATTGGGTGGGGCTTTGCTACCCAATCTTTAGTTATATTATTGGTCTGCTCAAATTAAACGCATGTTAAGTTGGTTTCTCAAAAGATGTGATTCCCTTTGGGTTGGGAATTGAGTCTTCATTGTTATGGTCTTTGCCATTCATTTCTAACATACAAAGGATTCAATCTCTGTTTGATAATTTCAGTATGGCAAATACTCTTCTGGTGTGGAATGATGTTAGTAAATACTTAGCTATTCTAAATAAGTTATCTCCTAAATCTCCCACTGCGCTCAATATGGACAATGGACATTGGGTCTTTCATTACAATCTTATTAACTTCTGTAAACATCTTAAGATCTGATTTACAAACATTGTAAATCATAAACGTCTCAAAGACATCTGCTGAATGTCTTATTGACATCTGAGGGGAAACGTTTTATTGACGTGCTGCAGATAAGCAAACAACCTAAACAATACGTCATCCTGATGTAAACGCACAACAAATAGATGTCTGGGTGATGTACCTGTAACCTCAGGGAAGTTAAAGTGAGGAATTGAGTATATACATCCACAGAAATTCTCCATTTCTTATTAGTGTTGTTCCTATTACTGATCCAAGTGCTTCTCTTGACAGGTTTGTCACACCGGAGGAGAAGAAGAAGCAGGGCATTCAGAGAGACAATGAGGTTCTGCTACAGAGACGTAAAGATCAGGTGCAGCCGGGCAGTGCCACACTCACTGTCACAGTGCCCTACAGGGTGATCGACCAGCCACTCAAACTCGCCCCACAGGACTGGTATGCCCGACAAATCATACACACTCCTGAACTTTCACGCTATCTGACAGGTCTACAAGCAGTCTTTAAAATCATGTAAACCAACAGGATTTGTCTGTGTACATGTTAAAAGTTTTACCTTTTTTATTTTTAGTAGTTTTCACCACTGTTAACACTTCAGTAATTTGTTGAATGCCATTGAATGTTGATTTGACCACTACAGTGGTTTAGTGACCCTTCTAACAGCTCTGCTCCAAAACCTAATGAGTTCCTTTGCGGTCTACTGCCTACATAGGCGGCAGCCTTGTAAGACAACTGAAATGGAGCCTTATAAGTGACTGATGGGAAATTTTATAAGGAGACATTTAAAGCTAAATTTATACAATGGAAGAAGCCAAACTTTTTTCTCTCCTGAATGAATGAAAGCACCCTAGCCAAGGAAGCCTTATATTTGATGATTAGAAAGCTTGCCATCATGCAAAATATACTACCCCGATTCCAAAAAAGTTGGGACAGTATGGAAATTGCTTATAAAACAGAAAGGGGTGATCTGTAAATTTGCTATAGACAGGTCAGGATTGAAGGCAGGTCAATCTAGCACACACACACCAACACAGCCATGCACTTGTAATCCAGGCAATGTGTGGTTTGGCGTTGTCCTGCTGGAAAATGCAGAGATGTCCATGGAAAAGATGGTGCTGGATGGCAGCATATGTTGCTCCTATATGTGTACACGTCTTTCTGCATTAATGGTGCCCTCACAAATGTGAAAGCTGCCCATGCAATGAGCACTGACACACCTTCATATGACTGACACCCGCCACTGATAACCGCTTGGATGGTCCTTTTCCTCTTTGGCCCAGAGAGCATGATGGCTGTTTTTTTTTTCCCCCAAAAAACTTTATGCAATGTGGACTCGTTGGACCACAATTCAATAAAACTCTATTCCGCTGTTCTACTTTCCATCTCAGATGAGACAGAACCCAGAGATGGCGGCGGCGGTGGTTCTGGACAGTGTTGATGTATGGCTTCTGCTTTTCATTGTGAAGTCTGAACTTGTATCTGTGGATGCAGCGGCAAATGGTGTTGACTGACAAAGCCCATGTCATGATATGCATTACAGATGCATGACTGTTTTTTTTAGGCTGTGACGTCTGAAGTGTCTGAGATCACATTCATTCAGAAGTGGTTTTCAGCCTTGTCATTTACTCACTGAGATTTGACCAGAGTCTTTCATGTGCACTTTTATTGTGCACTGTAGAGGGTGAAATTTGTCTTTTGAATTTGTGTTTGGTGAACATATATCTCAAAGCACAGGATTATTTGCTGATGGATCTGTTGGCCAATCGGAGAGCCTCAAGCCATCCTTACTCTTGAAGGACTGGGCTCCTTATACACTAACGTCACCTTATTTCAACTCATCAAATTGTTACTAGTCTAAAATTGCCCATCTCAACTTATCTGGAATGTGATGCAATAATGTGATTATTTTGACATGGGTGTTTATTTACTACTAATAATTATAATACATTTACAAGATAAAACATAAAATAAAGTGTTGTTGTAGTGCTTTCAATATAGCACAAAGCAAAAAGAATGCTTTTATTTATTTGTTTATTATTAACATTTTCCAGATGTCCCAACTTTTTGGGAATTAGGGTTGTTTTTTTATTAAATGTTATATTGTAAATATTGGATTGAGGTAGATGCTACCTTTATTCTTTGGCATAGTTTTCACTCTTGAAATGTTGTGTCTGTGGTTATGTCCCTTTAAGACTGAAGTTATTGCTTGTTTACAGGGATCGCGTAGTGGCAGTCTTTGTGCAGGGTCCCGCCTGGCAGTTCAAGGGCTGGCCGTGGCTTCTGCCTGATGGATCCCCTGTGGATATTTTTGCCAAAAGTGAGTTTGGTCTGGGGAAACGCAGCATTTATCTCTATTTATTTAGGAAATCCTGTCCAGATATTTAATTCCAGCCTCGTTCAGTATGTACAGGAACCAGTTTCTCATGTAGTGTTAATGTTTTGTAGTCCGAGCCTTTCATCTGAAGTACGACGAGGCACGGACAGACCCAAACGTACAGAAGTGGGACGTGACTGTGTTGGAGCTGAGCCACCACAAGAGACATCTTGACCGGCCCATCTTCCTACGCTTCTGGGAAACACTGGACAGGTCAGACTCACCACCAAAACATAGTGCCTATCTATATTTCTGTTGATTTTAAGGAAGAAATTGTTTTGCATAATTACAAATTTGAGAGTCAGTGCATTATCTCACTAGCCCTCTCTCCCTTACAGATATATGGTCAAACACAAGTCCCATCTGAGGTTCTGAGGAGATTGCTGGCCATCCATTTTTCAGCTCATCAAGACTGTCAAGATCCTTCCAAAACCTGCCAAGAATGGACTACTTCACCCCTTGTTCCTCTCAGCCCATGAAAGCACTTTACATATTAATCTACTTCACCTTCTGCTGACACCAATATGATTTCTAGTCTCTTCCACCCATAGATTAAATAAAGTGTCTACAGGTCAGGGTTGGCGAGAGGACATTTGAAAGTTTGGGTTGGCCCTTTAAAGTTTTCTACGTAGATTTGTATTAAAGCAGCTGGTAAGCAAGGCAGATTCAAAAGGAGATCGTTGGAATCCTGTTTTCTATTTGATATGTTTTCTCTTTTGGGGATTTCTGTACAATTCATTGTAAAACATGAGCTTGGATAAACGAAAACCATTAAAAATGGTGGCTCACTGATATGAATAAAATGACTGCTTTGTCAAAATAGTTTTGGAGTAGATTCCTTTTTTTAACATTAAATTTAAGTTTTCAAATGTTTGTGAAACATGTTTGTCTGTCTTCTGTTCTATGAAGAGTAGTACGTTGATGTTCACTGCGCAAATGCAATTGCTAAAAGTGGTACATGAAAATGGTTGATATAATTTACATTAGACAAAGGCTTCATGGGTTAGAATGAGAGATTCCTTTATATCATAATGACCAGAAACAATACTTTAATGCAAAGTGTAAGGCTACAGTTTTATCTGTACTTTGATTTTTGAGTGTGAATATGCTCTGTAATTCTTCAACATATTAGGAAATGTTGTTCTGTTTTACCAAAAATCCAAGAAGTGTTGCTTTCATTGGTTTACTATTTTTGAAATGGTCAAAATGCATTTGCTCTACTTGTGATCTGAAAGGGCAAATCTTTTTTTTATTTCTTTTTTTTTATTATATATAAATCCATTTGGAGAGTTTGTTTTTAAACATTTATGTTGAATGTGTATTATTAAAAGGAAATAAAGTAAAAGCAAATGTATATGCATGTATTTCCCATTAGTTTCAGAAGAGCCTGGCCTGGGATCAGTTTGTAAGTGGCAAGGCTTGAAATGTGCCTTTATTTTAGTGTTCTGATTTTGTCACTCACGATATAACTAAAACCATTTAGAATAGCTAGTTAGATGCAGGTTAACCCTCTTAAATGTGCACTTTTTGTTTGTTTTACTGGCAAATATGATTGTGTTCTTGGACTTTATACTGACACCTACATTTAGGATTCAGCATTTTCAAAGGTTTTCAGCTATTGATGACATTCTGTCGTTGTCTCCCTTGATTGACTTAATCTGCAGCTTTACGTGTCAAATAGCGAGGGTTACTGTAATATAGTATTCTGCTGGTCATGTGATCTCATGGCAGCCATCATGATGGCGTGACCCTCAAAATGGCTTTCAAAACCACGGATGACTGGAAGTACACCTAGGTGTAAGATGTTACGTTTAGGCATTAAGCAGGGTTTTTGCCAGTCTGAAAGGTCTTTATTTGCTCTTTTGCAAATTAAGGCCTTAAAAAGGTCTATAATCAGAGTGACACGTCTTTCAGGAGGTAATGATATTAAATGTAGCATGAAGGATTGATTTCTCATTGCGTTAAGTCGTTTTAAAGTGGAGTAATTTCTGGGCATGAATAGTCCCCATACCAAATTTTCGGTCTCTAGGACACCCTCTATAGCGCCACCACCAGTTCAAATAACAACTTTTGCATGTATTTTATTGAACCATTTGCCCTAGAAACTACATTCTGATGAGACAAATACACTGCTTAAATTAAAACTCTGCCCATTACAGTGGCCGCCATCTTCAATTATGACATCATTTATTCGCTACTTTTCATCCAAACTTTGCCTGATTTGCCTATTTTCATAATGAAAATGGCTCAAAATAATCTCCAGACTGATCCGCACAGAATGAATAATACTGAATTTAGTTTTAATTTTGTTGTGAGGCTGTATCTCTGCAATGGTTTGTCCGTATTGAAACGAAACTTTGTATGCTTCATCAGGGCTATGATTTGAGGATGCATGCAAAGTTTGGGTGACAGCGCCGCATATGGGTCAAGAAATGTTAAAAATAGTTTTTTGGCTGGTAACTTTGTAACCATATGTCCTAAAATCAAGAGTTTGGTGTCTATGGATTTCTTGGGTCATGTGGATTTCAAGGATACCCATATAAGCCATATATAATGTTTCACATACATTGATGCAGAGTATTGTCTCATCTAAGGAACTAAGTAAATGAGAAAAAGTCAAAGTATAGATCTGAGGTCTCAAATGCAGGAGAGCAAAGAGTGAGAGATTAGTCTGCCAACCAAAGATTTGTTAGGCTCTTTAATACCCTATTTTTATGTGCAAAAGCACTTCCTTTTTAGGTGCCAGAGTTCTGTGTGATGTTAGGCAATAACTCAGGGTGTCAGGTCAGCGTGTTAAGACCTATTGAGGTGCAAAAACTGTGGTTAAGTCTAAAAGTCCAAAACAGACCCCCTTGCATGTTTGTTATAGATATGTATCAAAGATTACTGAGCTCATCAAGATAAGCAAAGCAAAGATGAGTGCACAAAGTGTAGACAATAAAGAATAAAAAGCAGACACTAAGGTCGATTTGATTCCGACTCTGAGGTCTCTGGAGGTCAGAGAGTTTGCACGAACTCTCATACAATGTCATACAAAGAGAACGACATAATATTCCAGCATACATATTGAATATACATTGAGTATGAATGTATAGATACACGAGTACGGTGATGATATGAATGTATATAGAAATTACTACATGAATGTGGATATATGAATATGATTGCATAACTGATTATTATTTCAAGCATAACATGTAAGCAAAAGAATAAAATAAAGAAAATCATCTGACAACATGCTACATGACCAAAATGTATTTGAATAAAATCTTGTTTTTACCTGATTGGTGATGATCACTAATATTGTATTCCAGCGCTTTGATGTATATTTTTGGGTGTTGTTTAAACACTAATAAACAGCAGTGTCATAGAGGAGTAGCCTATAGCACAATGGGTCTGATCAGAAGGTAAATATATTTCCACATTCTGGTGGTTAGGGGCAGAGGTATTACTGCGTTATTGCCTTATTGTGTTATTCTTTTGTAAAAATGAAATAAAAAGAAATGGAGATCTGATAAGATCTCCATTGAAGTGTTACTTCTCTATACAGTATATATGACTGTTTTGTGCTCCCCAGGCATTTACATTTAGAGAACGATGTGATGACATATTGTGTTCCCTTGAATTTATTAGGCTACTTATATGTCCTTTAGTTGGTCTTAAAAAGGTCCTAAATTTAGTATAAAACCTGCAGAAACCCTGATTAAGACAAGATGATATTTCTACACATCTTTTCCTACCAACTTGATAAGTCACAGAATTTGAAATGATATTAGGCCTATACTGCAGCAGACTAGTTTTGCACTTGGTCTGTCTTAGGTTAATAGGATGCAGTAGCTTTAAATCTGGGTTGGGTTGACTGAGTCTTTGTTCTCAAGCCTGGGCAAGCTGTTCCCCTTTAGAAGAGACTCATTAAGTTTTAGCCACTTGTTCAGGCCCTTGGAGTCTTCTGTGCCATAATGAATCCTCTTGATGTGTTTTTTAGATACTTCAGGTCTACACAGTTTCACCCTACGATTATGATGCTATTAATAGTAATATTCAAATAGTTTCCAAAGTGTTGAAGAGATTGATCTAATATTCACCCTGCTTAAATTAGATTGATTTTATAGGTTGGGGTAAGACAAATCGAAGGGCTTGTGCAATACGCCTGTGCAAGATGAATCATAAGTATTTTTGATCCATATTACTGGAAGAGAATGACTATTTTAACGTTAAGGACTCTAGCTTATAGTGATTCATGGGGTTTTTAATCACCAGATGATTACAACCTTTCCACCTTTAATTTTTTAGATGAGCTGACTCAAATGAGTATGTCGTAAAGCAACACTGAGCACTGGAAAGGCACTGTGTAAATTATACAACTTCTTTTTCTACTCTTTCTACTATGACTTCTACTAATACTACCACCATTTTGGTGTTGCACAAAAACAAAGAAACACGAGAACCCTCTTCACGCCCCAACACAACTACTCATTTTACTGTGTAGTCTGATGTAATCCGCTGAAGCCTGGTTTAGATTTAGACTGATCTCTCAGTAAGAAAGATCTGGGACAGAAAGTTGATTTTTTGTCTGCAAAATCTGTCTATACCAATGTTTTCCAAACTGGGGTACTGAGGTGACGATAGGGGTGCACAAACAAACTTCTGAGATTTATTGTTTGTTTAATTTCATCCCAGTCTAAAAGAACATTCAAACCGAGTTTATGTGCTGTGCATGAGTGCGTAACATACTTGATGCAAGTATCGCCAGCATACTTCTAGGTGATGCTCAGTAGCTCAGTGATAACTAGTCAAATGGATACGTTTCACCAGACTCACGTTTGTCAGTGGTCCTTGATTTTAGCTTTATTCTTTTTCATCGCAGTGTGGAACGTAAATTGTATATGAGGTGAGATAAATGAGGGATTATAAATTCATGAGTTTTGAAGTTAGGTGTCTGATGTCGCTCTGGTGACAATATTATTCCACATTTGTATGCAAACAAATTCCTCACATTTTCTTGTACTTTAGAGTCCTATTTTTCTTGGATGACTCGGATGGCTTGCTCGTGAGGATATATGTTGGTGCGCTGGTATTTGGCGCAGGCAATGCATGCACGCGATCTCTGGCATGTGATCTCTGGACCTCGTAGCAAGGGGTGCTGCACTATCAGGCGTGTTGATCTATCTTTATTGGGCCCCCCACAGTAGCTGGGCCCCTGAAAGCTGTCCCTGACACAAATAAATAATGGTGTGCCACAAGGCTCTGGCTTAGGTCCTTTGTTGTTCTCCTTTTATGTGCTCTCTTTAAGTAATATCTTTGAGAAACATTGTTTGCATGTATCTTAAAAGTCATACATTCTATAAAATTCCTTGTTAGGATCAATGCAACAAGTGTCTTGTTACAGCTTAGTATCAAGGGTTCAATTTGAATTAATTCTAATGCATTCCAACAAAAACATAAAAATGGAATTTTGTCTAAAATCTCTGTCTAAAAGTCTTAATTTGTACAAAGAATGGTTTGACTTAACCTTATCATTAATTTGCTTCTCTTTTAAAACCTTACATTAACTTATTATTTCTCACAAAGGTATCAACTCTTTCAACAGTCTTCAACCTCACGAGACCCCGCGTATACATATGTGGTCATTGTAATTTGACTTCGCTATATGCAAAGCATCATTTAAATTACTTTAAACAGACTGATCTCAGTTTAGAACACTCTGGGCTGTTATTAAAGGGTTAGCTTTCTGACAAACGGAGTCATGTGACAAAACAACATGGCACCAATCACAGTTTGTCTTTGGCAGAAATGCCATCAAAACTACATCTGGTAATAAACCTAATCATGTTTTTACATTGAAACCTATTTGAGTCAAAAGATTAGAGTTTCAGAGTATCTGATATGCCATTTTAAAAATTTGAGAGATTTAGCGTGAAACGCCATGCTGCTAAACACAATGACCACAATAGTAAACAGTAGTGCTCATCTATTTACTGTGCATTTTCACATTGAGAATCAAAAGGTTTATCCAAAAGCTGAAAATGTTTGCTTTCAGAGGCTTTATATGGAGATGAAAATAAGGTGCATTACGAACTATTCTGAGCCAGTGTAAACAGACAGCACCCTGGAGGTTATATAGGTCAAATAGGCAGCAAGGGAATTTTCTGTAGCTTTCCCATGCAGTCAAGTTCATTCACTCTGACGAAAAGTTCAGTTTCAGGCTGCAGATGATGTTTGGACCACTCAAGATGTTTGGAAAACATGGGACAATGGTCATCGTACATAGATTCCGAATTTATAATGTATAATTTTATTTTAACATGGTTGGCAGTGATTGGATGATGCTGCTCATTACTTTGAATCATAATTAGTTATGATAATTTCTGATTGGTAAAATGCTTCAGCACTGGCTATCGCTTGGTTAACAGTGCACAGAGAGAACATTGACATTTTTTGTTGCTAAATTAGAAAACAAAAACATTGTAACATAAAAGTCAATTAATTTTTATTTGCATAGTTTTTTTTTTATTTGTGCTTCCCAGTACACATTGTTCCACTGCAGCTTTATAGAAAATCGGCTGTAATGTCTGTAACGTCTCAAAAACATGAATAACCAACATAAATAAAGAAAGAAAATAATCAATAAAAAATATCTGACTTCCATAGCTTGGTATTATTTAAATGTCACAACTTAGTCCCGCTGTCCACATATGTGGACATCAAGTTTTAAGAAAACTATTTGCTCTAGAATTTTTATTTTCATGTTTATTAGGTGCTACTAGTTACAAATTAAAAAAGGAAATGGAAAATGCACACAGCAGTCACGCTCGGGTGTCAGGAGGTTAAAGCCACGTTTACAGCCTCACATTACTGCGGTCACAATGAAACAACTGGGATTCTTTTCCATGGTCCACAAACAATTACCAGGATAATGTCAAATGGGGCAATTTCCTTCCCAGAGAGCAGAATGCTTTATTTGGAAGCATGCTACAAAATAAACATGATGAATGGGAATATTCCCCATGGATAAAATTTCTGTTTTTGTGAAATCCAAGAGTGCTTAGAAGTTTTGTTATGATGTACTGACAGTGGTGTTTATTTTTATGTCCATTTGTTGCCATTGCAGAGGCCATCATTGGAAATTAAAAAGTTTGGGAAAAAAGGAAAATACAAACAGGGAAACAGGATAGTGTGTGGAACAAAGCACAGATTAATGTGGTACATAATGGTATTGGCAAAGCCATCAATAAAAATGCCAAGCCAAAACGGCAACAAATTGCTCTCTCTGAAAACAGATATTAATTCAATTCAGGGGCAACCAATGCGATTCGGCACTGATATGAGAGAGGGAACATATTATAAAAGCTTGATCTTTCATCAGGTGTCACATCATTAAGGATAATGGCTCAAAGATGACCTTTTGACCCAAGTTTCCTTGGAGAGACATCTTAGAGCGAAAGACAATTGTTCAAGATCGATAACCTTGATCAATAGTTCAGCGATGCTTGAGTTCATTACCTCCCATTCATTTAAAAGATGTTACAACTCTCACTGAAGCCAGAGATGCAGTCTTGATCTCGTTGTCTTTGTTTTGAGAGCTCTCAAGACTACATACACCTGGATCAGGATCTCGGCATATGCTGTAAAAACAAAAACAAAAACAACAACAGCATAGCTGGTCACCAGCATTTATTGTGTTTTGAATGCTGGTAAACATCTTGAGATACTGATGTACTAGTGTTCCAACATGGAATTTTGACTAGCTTAACTAGCAAGACTTCTTTTGTTAAACAGCATTACATGAAAAAATCATCATACTGGTTGAACCAGCATAAACCAGCCTAGATCAGCATGAGAGTTGCACAAGGTTAAATAAGCAACAAAAATGGCAAAAGTTTGATTTCTTATAAACTTTCTCTCATTATAATTGTGAGATTTGTCAAAAGCCAAATTTCCCTGCTCTAAACCTTATCTCATGACAGATGCTGTATACTGTACACTCAGCTCAGATCTAAATCCCTAGCTCAGGTCTTTTTAGGAATTTCAGTGTAAATTCCCCTGGACACAATTAGTGGCAGTATTAGCATATTTAAGTGTCAACCTTGTCTTGGTATGTGGCACCAGAAGCATTAATCAGTTTGTGTTGCTTCACAGAGGAACTTCTGCTTGTCAGCAGAGTGCGAGGCTCAGAAGATCTCCACGAGGAAGCCTGTGGGTTTAGCTTTGACATACACTAATCAGCCACAACATTAAAACCACTGACAGGTGAAGTGAAAAACATTGATTATATTGTTACAATGGCACCTGTCAAGGGGTGGGATATGTTAGGCAGCATCTGAACAGTCAGTTCTTGAATTTTATGTGTTGAAGCAGGAAAAATGTGCAAGCGTGAGGATCTGAGTGACTTTGACAAGGGCCAGAACATCTCCAAAACGGCAGGTCTTGTGGGGTGTTCCTGGAATGCAATCCATTCTTACCTACCAAAAGTGGTCCAAGGAAGGACAACCGGTGAAACAACGTCAGGATCATGGGCAACCCAGGCTCATTGATGCGTGTGGGGAGCGAAGGGTAGCGCATCTGGTCTGATCTCACTAAGGAGCTACTGTAGCACAAATTGCTGAAAAACGTAATGCTGGCTGTGATAGAAAGGTGTCAGAACATACAGTGCATCGCAGCTTGCTGTGTATGGGGCTGCGTAGCCACAGGTCAGAGGGCCCATGCTGACCCCTGTCCACCGCCAAAAGCACCTACAATGGGCACGTGAGTGTCAGAACTGGACCATGAAGCAATGGAGCAATGGAAGAAGGTGGCCTGGTCTGATGAATCACATTTTCTTTTAGATCATGTGGACACCCCTTCATGGCAATGGTATTTCCTGATGGCAGTGGCCTCTTTCAGCATGATAATGTGCCCTGCCACACTGCAAAAATGGTTCAGGAATGATTTGAGGAACATGAGTTCAAGGTGTTGACTTGCTGGACCAACAAGTCCGATTCATGGTGGCCCCACCACAGAACTTGCAGGACTTAAAGGATCTGCTTTTAACGTCTTTGTGCCAGATACCACAGGACACCTTCAGAGGTCTTGTGGAGTCCATGCCTCGACAGGTCAGAGCTGTTTTGGCAGCACGAGGGGGACCTACATGATATTAGGCAGGTGGTTTTAATGTAGTGGCTGATCAGTGTACAGTGCATGCAGTGAGAGGAATATGTTGATATCATTCTCCTGTTGCAGTTCTTACTCAAACCCAGTTCCCACCTGACTCTCTGAGTCCTTGAGTCATCAAAATACTCTTTCTATTTTGATGAAGTTTCACAATGGCCCAACCTTGACCTTTTGAATCAGATGTCTATTGTTGTATAAAATAAGCTTGCTTGTGCGTGAATGTCAAGACATTCTGCTGTTATGCAATTTATGTTGTTTTGATCCAGAAATCACATGTGCATGCCAAAAGTGTGCTTTTAACTTTTTTTTATGTATCATGCATTTAGGAGTTTATTTAGAATAAAACTGGGTGAGTAGTAGAGGATGTCAGTTCAGCTAATAAAGATCTAATAAAGAATGCTCTTGGGTTCTTATTGTATCTCATTACAAACTCTGTTTCAGATGTTCCTGAGACTACACCTGTTCTTTTGAATTTTTAGCACACGATCACAAACTCCACAATCCAAAACAAACAGTTTAGCTCCACAGTTATTGCATTGCATTAAAGAAAGACACTATAATTCTGAGCATTAGAAATAATTTTAATCATGATTAAATCTTAAATGTGATTGGGGAAAAGCAATAGAATACAGTTTGATGTATAACCTGTGGTTCACACCACAATGGCATATGGGAAGTGTGTTCGAGAAACCTTTTTTTTTGCAATTCTGTTTGTTTGGTGTTGTTTGTAGTGCAAAAAATACACACTTCACGTTTAAATATTTCCATAATAATAACTGCATATATTGGAAGATAATTTGTGAACTACTATATTGGTATTCTCATTGAGTTCTGTGTTTTAACATGTAGTGAGAAGAGAATACAAATCCATGCATTATGCAATTGTCAAGGGAGGGATCACTGTCTAGTGTAAACATGAGCCTGGCAGGAGCCCAGCAGGCTTCTGAATGTCAGTTCCAAGTCTTATTAAACAGCCATGCTTGGAGAATTTTTATTGGATCATTGCCTGTGACCTTTGACCTTTGCATGTCAATCTCAACTTGCAGTGAGGGCAGCTGGCAGGAATAAATATGATAATAGAGTAATGGCTGTGCAATATTCTGAGTTGTATACAGATTTTATGTTGTATATAATAGTTTATGTTGTAAAGATCTAACCTAATGTTATAAAACAGGTCTTGCTCAAATGACAGTGTAAGATAAATGACTAGTGTGATTCTGATCTCTGTTCAGAGCAGATCTTCCAGCTTGCTGTTCCTCTCTTATGCATGTGCAACTCCTCATGTTCTTCCTGCTGTTGCTATCATTCAGCATTGATGTGAGCGGATCTTTATGGATTATGTACTTGAAACACAAAAGAATATAGTAGCTGAATTTTGGTAGCCACCATTTTTGCTGGGTTAAGCTGTTGTGTTCAAAAAGGTGTGGGCTTTTTTAACACAAGGTCAGCACCTAATCAATGACTACTATTAGGTATCTCAGTAAACCTGTCACAGAACATGTTTTAAAAATATATTTTACAATTTTTTCAAGAGACCTTTCTACTGACTCTCTACTGCTCATCTGCGTGAACGTGGCTTAGGCATGCTGCATGGAGGCATGAGGACTGCAGATGTGGCCAGGGCAATAAATTGCAAAGTCCGTACTGTGAGACGCCTAAGACAGCGCTACAGGGAGACAGGAAGGACAGCTTATCAACCTCGTAGTGGCAGACAACCTGTAACAACACCAGCACAGGATCGGTACATCCGAATATCACACTTGCTGGACAGGTACGGGATGGAAACGACAACTTCCCGAGTTACACCAAGAACTCACAATCCCTCCATCAGTGCTCAGACTGTCCGCAATAGTCTGAGAGAGGCTGGACTGAGGGCTTGTAGGCCTGTTGTTAGGCAGGTCATTACCAGACATCACCGGCAACAACGTCACCTATGGGCACAAACCCACCTTCACTGGACCAGCCAGGACTGGCAAAAAGTGCTCCTGCTGTCTCAGCAGACACAGTGATGAGCTTATTCTTCAAACCATACGCTTTCATCTCTTCATCATCTTTGTCGTCACAAGTCTTCGACAAAAACTGATGATTATGCAATGCAATTGTACTAATTCAATACAAAATCAACTTTCTAGATTTTGGAAAGAAAATTATATAGGCACAATTGTGTACGCGGAATTGTTTTAGGTGTTGTTTTAGGTGTTGAGGGGCAGTGGTGGCTCAGTGGTTGAGGCTCAGGGTTACTGACCAGAAGGTTGGGGGTTCAAGCCCCAGCACCACCAAGATGCCACTTTTGGGCCCTTGAGCAAGGCACTTAACTCCAGGTTGCTCTGGGGGGATTGTCCCTGTAATAAGTGCACTGTAAGTCGCTTTGGATAAAAGCATCTGCCAAATGTAAAATGTAAATGTGTTGTAATTGTAGACCAGTTAAGTATTTTTCCACTTTTTAAATGAATTATTTCATTCATTTTTATAGTAAAAAAGGATTTAAATATTGATCTGTTTATCTCCCACACCAATCATATAGCTTCAGAAGAACCACTGGAGTCTTATGGATTACCTTTATGTTGACTTATGTGATTTCTGAAGCTACAACATTTTTGACACCCATTCACTTGCATTGTATGTACCAAAAGAGCTGAGATATTCTTCTAAAAATCTTCATTTGAGTTCAGCAGATGAAAGCAAGTCATACTCATCTGGAATGGCATGAGGGTGAGTAAATTATGTGAGAATTTTCATTTTTGGGGTGAACTATCCCTTGAATACTATGCAAACTGAGAAATAATGCTGTCAGCCTAACTGTGGAGCGAGACGTGGTCATGTGTCTGTCGCTGGGGAGAGAGGAAGCAGTAAGGCTCATCACCTGGTGATTTAATGATACATAATACCTGTGTCTCGTTACAGTGACGGCAGAGAAGGGCTTGAAAAGCCACCGAGAACACCAGTGAGAAAGAGAGAGAATGACACAAGAAAGCAGTGATTGCCGTGTCCGGTAATGGAAGTCGGGACGTGGATCCGGGTTCCCGAGACACAACAGACTGCCCCTGATCGAGCTGGGATGTATCGAAACACTTTTCCAGGCGGCTCATCACAATCCTATGGCCGGTCACCTAGGGCAAGAAAAAACACTCCACCGTTTAATGACCCGTTTTTATTGCCCGCTCATTCGCGGCGAAGTGCACAGGTGGTGTGCGACATGCCGCGAATGTCAGTTGGTGAATCCACCTGCCACCCCAAGAGCGCCATTGCGCCCATTACCGCTAACCGAGGTCCCCTTCGAAAGAATTGGCATGGACCTCGTGGGGTCATTAGAATGGTCAGCACACGGATATTGGTTTTTATTAGTCCTGGTGGACTATGCAACGCGATATCCAGAAGCAGAGCCTCTGAGCACCATCTCAGCACGCAGTGTTGAGGAGGCCCTCTTCAAAATTATCTCCCGGGTGGGGATTTAGAAAGAATTTGATTTGATTCACAGTGACTGGTCAGAATGATTCAGCATTATCCATTATAATAAGAAAAATCTGCTAACCAGCTTGACGAGCCACACCACTTTCACTCTCCCTCAGACAAATACACGACCACGCCCCCATCACCGCATACCCCCACTGCCAACTCCACTCCCCTCCCCCATTTTTGGAGAGAAAGTGAGCCACAGCCATCTGCGCGGATCACTGTGGATCACCTCAAATTTTAACTGCTGAAGTGCCAAGTATCAACAGGTGATCCACATATTGGTGTCCTTCATGCGGTGAAGCCACTGGAGTGGGGTGTGATCTGAATAGAGGGTGAAGGCCTGCCCCAGTAGGTTGTAGCAGAGAGTGAGGATGGCCCACTTGATCGCCAGACACTCCTTCTCAATGGTGCTGTACTTAGTTTCCCTCAGCGAGAGTTTACGACTAATGTACATCACTGATCACTCCTCCCCCTCCACCTCCTGTGAGAGCACTGCCCCCACCCCTCTGTCAGATGCATCCATCTGCAAAATAAAGGGGAAAGAGATGTTTGGAGCATGTAAGAGAGGTCCCCCACAAAGTGCAGATTTCACTTTCCGAAAAGCCTGTTGACACGACTCCATCCACTGGAACGGATCGGGAGCTCCCATTCGAGTGAGATCAGTTAGTTGGCTGGTGATGTCAGAGAAACTAGGCACAAACCTTCGGTAGTAGCCAGCCAGCCACAGAAACTGTCTCACCTCCTTTTTGGTCTTGGGGACTGGGCAGGCCGCGATAGCTGCGGTTTTGCTAATTTGGGGACGCACCTGCCAAGTGGAACCCCAGATACCAAACTTCCACCCACCCAATTGAGCACTTCTTCAGGTTGGCCGTGAGCTCCGCCCGCCACAGCCATCTCAGGACTGCTCTCAAATGTTGAATGTGCTGCCGCCAATTGTTACAATAAATTATGATATCATCTAGATAAGCAGCGGCATATGCTGTATGTGGTCTGAGAATTTTGTCCATGAGCCACTGGAATGTGGTGGGGGCCCTGAACAACCAGAACTGAAGGGTCTTGAATTGGTGTAAAGTGAACGGTGTGGAAAAAAACCTTTTTTTCTTGGGAGATTGCAGTTAAGGGGATCTGACAATAATCCTTTGTTAAATCCAGTGTCTAATAAAATTTAACCGTGTCCAACCGATCGAGCAATTAGTCAATCTGGGGCACTGGGTATGCGTCAAATTTAGAAACCATGTCCACTTTTCACTCTTAGGTACCAGAACCACCGGGCTGGCCCAATCGCGGTGTGACTGTTCTATTACGCCCATCTTGAACATTGCCTACAATTCTTCCTAAACTACCTTTTTTTGTATTCAGGAAGCTACGAACCATCACCCCCAGGTTGGTCTCGATGTGGTGCTCTATGAGGTTTGTGTGCTCGGGGAGAGGCGAGTACATGTCTGCAAATTCAGCTTGCAACTTTGCTACCTCTGTGAGCTTCGATGGTGAGAGGTGGTCTTCACATGGGACTGGGGTGAACTGATTAGGTTTGAGCATCACCTCTGGCCGAGCTCCGCTCTCTCAGGAACTACCATTGCCAAGGCCACAGGGACCACCTCCCTCCATGATTTTAGGAGGTTGAGATGTAATCTTGACGTGCTCTGCCCCTATCCATTCGCTTAACCTCAAAATTGAGATCTCCAACTTGCCGTGTGACTTCAAAGGGCCCTTGGGAATTACAACCTTATACACCCTTGTGTCATCTTGACGCTGACCACACGTAGATGGTCATGGTACCACCTCTCCAACCATAGCATCGCACGCCACACCAAGACATTATTTCACAGGACCCATCCACACAGAGTGGGAGAAGAAGACCTCCCTACATGGGGAGGAAACCTGGGCATCAGACTGCCCAGCCTCCTGGGGGGTAGGAGAGAGAGAGAGAGAAGACAGAGAGAGAGAGAGAGAGAGAGAGAGAGAAAACGCTGCCATGTAGTCCTTGGCCAGCAGGATCACTTCCTCCAGAGATGCTGGAGGGTGGCACTGAACCCACTTGGCCTTCCCAAGGGACAGCTGGGTGCCAAACGTTTCCAGTACCAATTTGTTTACGATATCCTGGGCGCCGTGGGGTTCCCCCGCCAGCAACCATTTCCGGCAGGCATCCAGGAGCTGTTGTGTGAAGGTGAACGCGCAGCTTATTGCCCAGCTTCAGGTCACGAAAATGTTGTCGGCTCTGTTCGGGGATCTGGCCAACCTGTTGCAGAATAACTGTCTTCAAGTCTGTATAAGCGATGAGGTTGGGCCAAGTGTCTAACCAGGCTCCGCAGGAAACGCTACTCCTGCTCCAGCCGCAACTCAATGAGGGCCTGGTGTTGGGTCTGCTGGATGCCGGCGAGGGTCTTAATCACCTCGTCCAGTAGTTAGGACTCCATGACGATGTGTCTCCTCGCTTCTGGGTTTCGGCACCAGTGTAAGAGATCTACATGTTCGGGAATGGAAAGGAGGAGATGGGGAGCAGTGACTCGCTTCAGGTAGACTTTTACTTTCTGCCTTCAAACCCATTTGTGCACTTTTCTCAGTGCCTTACTTAGTTCAATACGTTCAGTGTAACAAAACTCTATCAACATAAACTTCTTGAAGCCTTCAGCTTCTTAAAACATAAAACTCGATAAGACACACCAGCTGCTACACTGTCATGTCGTTTTCTCTCTCTCCCTTCCTCTGGCGTGTTCGGCTGTTTAAGGCGTCTCTCTGCTATCACTGTAATGAGAAACAGCTGTTAGAATTGATGTCAACCAGCTTGAGCCACACCACTCCCTCTCTTCCGCAGACAGACACACGACCACGCCCCATCACCACAGCTGTCTACAAAAACAAATGGAGAAAAAGTGGAGACACTATCAGTATGATTAAATTTGAAGACGAAATTCCTAGCTACTAGGTTAAGGAATAGATTCCACCAGTCTTGAGGTGCTTTAAGTTGCAACTTAAATTGGGACATATTGCAAATCACCGTAAAGGAAAAGAAAGATGCATAAGATATGGTGGTAATCATGGCTATGGTCAATGTGATAAATATGTCCCTCCAATCTGTTGTAACTGTGGTGATCAGCATAGTGCAGCATATGGAAGATGTAGAGAACAAAAGCAAGCTAAAAAAGCACAAACATTCAAAATCATGAACAAAGTGTCATACTCAGAAGCCCTAAAGGAAATTACCAATGAGAACAATTTGAAGCCAGAATGTTTGGAAAAAAGAGATCCAGCAACATCAACCATGAAAGAGACAAGGCATATCCTCAAAGAGAATGGAAAAGAAGCTAGTCATGAATGCAAGATCAAAAAAGAAACCCTATTGGTAGATAGAACAAACTTTTAGCCTTAATTTGCAAGATTATATACCTAGGAATTGAACAGAATGACAGAGACAACAGAATTGAAACAGTAATAGAGGCAGCAAAAAAATATCTTGGGATTACTTGTCAGGAATGCAAAACCATCTTCGAACTGATGAATCCATACAATTATGAATCTATCAGTCATTAATCTATTAATGGCATTACTCATTCTACATGGAATTCGAGAAGCTCAATAGATAATTGTCAAGAATGTAAAAAAAAAAAATTGTATATCAATTGGAGGTAAAACCTGATATAATCTGCATTTAAGAAACTTGGCTGTGACCGCACTTAGACTTTGTAATTTTGGGATACAGTCCAATTAGACTTGACAGAATTAATTATCAGGGAGGATGATAATTACCAATTACTGCAGTTAACTATTACAACCCATGACATAATTTATTAGTAGAAGATTTTGATGAAAATGTTGGTGAACACAAACAAAGGGAAATTTGGTGTAGTGATTTCAATGCTCACAATAGTTTATAGGGAAGTTTGCATACAGAATGGAAAAAACCCTATATAAAGATGGAGCTTCCCAAAAGCTAAATGGGAAAAGTTGAAAGAAATATGCAAAGAAACAGTTTGCAAATTTGATAAAAATGACAGAATAGACGAGTGTACAAGCAAAGTCAATTCAATGATAATGAATGCTGCATTGCAATCCATTTCTAAGAATATGATAACAGGAAATAAGAAACTAGTCCCATGGTGGAAATATGAATGCAGCAAAGCCATTTAAGAAAGACACTGTGCCTTTAGAATATTTAGAAATAACATAAAACTAGAAACTCTATATGAGTAAAATGGAAAGCAGATTTAGATCAGAAGACAATTAAAGCAGCAAAAAAGAACTCATGGAGACAATACTGTTCAACTCTAGGATTTGGGAGAGGTTTGGAAATAGTTAATAAAGTATTTCCAGTTATCTGGTATCCACAGTGGTAACCACCTTACTGAAATTTATAGAACAAGAAAGGAGGAGGTCCTTAAAAGGAATAATATGGTATATTAAGAAAGATAGCAATAACTCCACAATGGATTTTTCAATGGTAGAAATGCTAAGAGCTATATCAGATATTCCCAGAACATAGTGCCAATATGGAGTAAATTGATAAGAAAACGGAATGGATTGAAAGAGAAAATTCTAACCTGGCATATTTAACACAAGATTACCTAAAGAAACAATATTACTTAATTATCTTTACAGATGCTTAATGGTAAATTAATGGTCACCTATGGATGGGTATTTATATTCCAGAGTTGAAAAAAATACATAGCTAACAGAATTTCAGATCACCTTTCGGTATATACTGCTGAAATAGTAGCTATAGCCTTAAGCTTTCAATGGATAGAAGAAGTCGAGCCCAATAAAATGGAAATATGCTCAGATTCTGCTGCCTCAATTTATAGCATTAAAACAAGTAAATCAAGTAGCGAATATATTTTAATAGACATTTACTAGTATACTAAATCTTCAAAGACTTGAATAATTATGCAGTTCTGTAGGGGTCCAGCTCATGTTGGAATAGAGGAAAATGATGTAGCAGACCATCTGGCAATATCTGCCCTAAAGATAAAGGACAACAATATATTTGAACTAACATACAGTAGAGGTGTAACGTATGACCTTGTCTTGTTTTACTGTTTCCCCTTTTGTTTTCCATTTGTGTCACTTTTGTTACTCCATAGTCTTCACTTTTGACCCGTCTGTAACTCCACAGTCTTGTTAGCCCTCGTGTTCATTGTTCATTGTTTTCACCTGTCCTCGTTAAGTTTCCCATTGGTTTCTGTTCATCACCTTATCATGTTATTTTGAGTTCTGTTTGTTCATTGGTCCTTTCTTGTATTTATACCCTGCCTGTTGTTCAGTCACTGTCGATCGTTGTTTGTTATGGAAAGTTTGTTTAAAGCCTGCTCTGTGTTCACTTCCCGAGTTCCTTGTTTATGTTTATGTTTATTTCCCCATCGTGGGTTTTCCTTTGTGTTTGTTTATTTAATAAAGTTACTGTTTGTGGATCCTCAACCTTTGTCTCCCTCGTTGTCCTACCGCTATTCGTGACAGAACGATCGACCGTATAAATGGATCCAGCAGTTCAACGGGCTAACTTTCTTCTACTCAACCTAAGACAAGAAGACCGTCTGATTGAAGAACACGTTAGCGTCTTCCTCAAGCTGGCAAATGTCTCGAACTTCCCGGACTCAGCCCTGGTGGCCTTCTTCAGGGGTAATTTGAACACTTCCTTGAAGGAGCGGTTGCCACAGGACACGCGAGGCTGGACTCTCTGCGACTTCCTTGAGGAGACGTTACTGGTGTGCGGCTCGCCACTCACTGTGGGCGTTGCTGAGGAGGACTTTACCTCACCACCCACAGGGGAGACCCTTCAGCCATCCCTGGCGCTCCCAGTCACACCAGCTCCACATGTCAGCGAGCAAACCCCCATGCCAGCCACTTCCCCGGAACCCACACGGTCAACCTCGTCTGCCCGGAGGAGGAGGAGAAGACGAGCTTCCGCCTCCCAGCCCACGCCTGCCCAGGTCTGTGGGCCAGAGCCAACACCTTCCCCGGTCGGCGAGCCAGTGCCTACGGCCTCAGTCGTCAATGAACCAGTGCCCGTAGCCTCGACCGTCCCTGCGCCAGCGCCTGTAGCCTCGACCGTCCCTGCGCCAGCGCCTGTAGCCTCGACCGTCCCTGCGCCAGCGCCTGTAGCCTCGACCGTCCCTGCGCCAGCGCCTGTAGCCTCGACCGTCCCTGCGCCAGCGCCTGTAGCCTCGACCGTCCCTGCGCCAGCGCCTGTAGCCTCGACCGTCCCTGAGCCAGCGCCAGTAGCCTCGACCGTCCCTGAGCCAGCGCCAGTAGCCTCGACCGTCCCTGAGCCAGCGCCAGTAGCCTCGACCGTCCCTGAGCCAGCGCCAGTGGTCGCGCCCGTCCAAGAGTCCGAATCCCCCAAGCTTTCCAGAGCTCCGCCTCCCGAGCTTTCCAGAGCTCCGCCTCCCGAGCTTTCCAGAGCTCCGCCTCCCGAGCTTCCTAGAGTTCCGCCTTCCGAGCCTTCCGAGCTTCCCAGAGCTCTGCCTTCCGAGCTTCCCAGAGCTCCGCCTTCCGAGCCTCCCGAGCTTCCCAGAGCTCCGCCTTCCGAGCCTCCCGAGCTTCCCAGAGCTCCGCCTTCCGAGCCTCCCGAGCTTTCCAGAGCTCCGCCTTCCGAGCCTTCCAGGGCCCCGCCTTCCGAGCCTTCCAGGGCTCCGCCTCCCGAGCCTTCCGGGACTCCGCCTCTTGAGCCTCCCAGAGCTTCGCCTCTCGAGTCTTCCAGGGCTCCGCCCCTCAAGCCTCACGAGTCTTCCGCGGCCTTTCTCCCAGAGACTCCCGAGCCTCCCACGGCTCCGTCTCCTGAGCCTCCTATGGCTCTGCTCCCCGAGTCTCCAGAGCCTCCTACGGCTCCGCCTCCCGAGCCTCCTACGGCTCCGCCTCCGGAGCCTCCTTCGGCTCCGCCTCCCGAGCCTCCTTCGGCTCCGCCTCCTGAGCCTTCCAGGTCTCCGCCCCTAAAGCCTCCTGAGGCCCCAGAGCCTCCCTCAGCTCCGCCTCCTGAGCCTCCAGAACCTCCCTCAGCTTCATCTTCAGAGCCCCTCTCAGCTCCGCCTCCGGGACCTGTCTCTGTCCTGAGGCCGCCTCCCAGGCCTCCTGGACCTGTCCCTGTCCTGTGGCTTCCTCCCAGGCCCCCTGAACCGGCCCTGGCTCAACGGCCATCTCCCAGACCACCCAAACCTGTCCCTACCCGGTGGACGCCCCCCAGGCCACCTGACCCGGTTCCCTGCACACGCCCCCAGGGACTGCCTAATTGGCCCTGTGTACTGCCTCTTTTCCCTTTGTGCCCCCGTGGACTGTTTAACTTCCCCTCGTTGCCCCCCTTGGACTTCCTGCCTGTCCTCTGTGCCCCTTGGACTGCCTCCCTGCTCATGTGCCCCCCCCCGGTCTGTCTGTCTGCCCCCGGTGCCATCATTTTGTTTTCTATGGTTTTTTGTCTTGGGTTTTTTTTTTTTCGTTTTGGATCGTCTGGGATCCGATCCTTAGAGGGGGGGATATGTAACGTATGACCTTGTCTTGTTTTACTGTTTCCCCTTTTGTTTTCCATTTGTGTCACTTTTGTTACTCCATAGTCTTCACTTTTGACCCGTCTGTAACTCCACAGTCTTGTTAGCCCTCGTGTTCATTGTTCATTGTTTTCACCTGTCCTCGTTAAGTTTCCCATTGGTTTCTGTTCATCACCTTATGTTATTTTGAGTTCTGTTTGTTCATTGGTCCTTTCTTGTATTTATACCCTGCCTGTTTGTTCAGTCACTGTCGATCGTTGTTTGTTTAAAGCCTGCTCTGTGTTCACTTCCCGAGTTCCTTGTTTATGTTTATTTCCCCATCGTGGGTTTTCCTTTGTGTTTGTTTATTTAATAAAGTTACTGTTTGTGGATCCTCAACCTTTGTCTCCCTCGTTGTCCTACCGCTATTCGTGACAAGAGGTGAAGAAAAACATGGGAAATCAGATGGGATATGGATAATAAAGGCAGAGAATACTACAAAATCCAGCCATCAGTTAAAATCAAAACATTCAATAACATATGCAAAAGAGAAGAAGTAATTTATCCCAGACTTAGGTTGGGACTCACAGGACTAAACAATACTTTCTTCCTCATGATTAAAATAAAAACAGATAAATGCATAATATGTACAGTAAATGTAAAGAAAATGCTGAATGTTATTATGAAGTGCATCGTGTAAAGTAAGGGGAGATCAAAACTTAAAGATCTGATAAATAAAGCGGGAAGAGAATGGAGTGTTAAGGGAATTCTCAGAAACAGGAGAGAAACAAAATGAAGTAAATATGGCTATTTTTTAATTCCTACAAGAAACACGGTTACAAGTCCGAATATAAAGTAGGAGAATGAAGCCTTGATGCTACACACTCCGATATAGTAGGTGGCAGTATACACCTTTTTTCGCTGGTTTCTAATCCGCCATAAAACGGGAAGAAGAAGAAGATTGTCCTTTTGTTGTGTGTTGTTAGCCTGTAGTATTGTTGCGTTTTGGTAACTTTGCCCTGTGCCTGCTATAATCTCCTCTGAACTTCTGCCATTCTATCCACAATAATGCCAGCTCCTCGAACTAGCACCATCACACAACACAGAAATGTCATAATACACAACATCTTTTCTAGTTTTCCTTTCTGATATTGCTATGAATGCATTATAAATGTTGTTCTAATATGTCCCTCATGGGATCTAGGAATTGTTAAGCCTAGACTCTGTTGAGACTTTTGAGGGGTGGACACCACCAATTGTTGGACAAACGCCACTGTAGAGAAGGTCAAGGTGCAGAAACAGAAAGTGTGACTTTTTCTCCGGCATGCTGCAAGTGCTCCACTAAACATATGCTAGAGAAAGTGAAAACAATTCCAACAAAAGTAAACAACACAAGAGGGATTCTGAGTTTGCAGAACATAAGGGTCTGTTTAGATGCATTAATATAAGCTACATAAGCCGACACACAGACACTAATTAATATAAGGGAACACATCATAGTTGTAGTCATGGACTTATTGTGATGTAAGGAAGAGGAATCAGTTCTCAGTAAGAAAAAAATGGGGACCAGGTCTGTATGATGGATTCATTGTTTTTGTGTATTGTTAATTTTTCCAGACTGGAGTGCACCGATAACTAATGGAGCCAATGATTTATTAAAGGCTTTGTCCTGTCTTTCCTGTTGAGTAAAAAAAAAAAATGTTTCAACAGACAATGAGATTAATAAGAATGAATTGAGATGCTTAGAAAAGTTAAACATAGATATGTCTCCAGTTAATGCTATTATGGGACACACTGGAACGATGAGGCCAAGAGTCTCTGACAGCCTGCTCATGACCTCCAACCAGAAGTTTTGTATATGTGGACAAAGCCAAAGCATGTGAAAATAAACATCGGTAGAGGTTGGTCTGATGCTATTTTGTGTGTAACACAGGCGGTGAGTTTGTACATTGTTATGTATGTTCTATGTGTAATCTTGAATTAGATCAATTGAATTTTGGTATTGCATGACATGGAACAAATGTTGTTACAGACTGCTTGCCAGTTGATATTATAGTCTGTACAGATGTCAGTTGAATTGGAGATGCTATGTATCTGTCTGTGGATATTATTATATATATATATATATATATATATATATATATATATATATATATATATATATATATATATATATATATATGTGGGACAGTAATTTCTTTGGTTTTAAGGATAATAGGGCTTGATATAGAGGCTTACTGATTTTCTAATAACTTAATTTAATTGTCTTTATTGACAATAAGCTTTATTGGGTATGTTGTATTTTAACTGAATATGGTCAAAGGTCATGAACAGGCCATCGTTGTATAGATGGCCCAGGCTGGTTACTCCTCTCTGACTCCATGTTGAAAAATGTATGGTTTTACTATAAATTAAAAACATTGGGTTGTGCAATATTGCTATGTGGTTTGATTGTTCCAGATTGAAATGCAATGTGTTGTGTGTCTTCCACCAAGCATTTAAGATGGTATTAATGGTAATATTGTCTTTATAACTTGGGGAAGTTTTTATTGATTTGTCTATAAATGGTGTGGCAGGATGAGCAATAGACAGACACAGTGGGTGTGGCATCAGGTCTTGGAGAGGCATTTATTGGAAATAATAATAAACATGACAATGACAAGAGGGAGGGATGGGTCATTCCTCCACAATGGGAGATGCTTGATATCTAATTGTTAAACCAGATAATTTATTATATTTAGGAATAGGAAGGTTTATGTTATGGATTAGCTTTTGAGAGAGAAAGTAGAGAGAGACATTTGAGGCTCCAAGTTCTCCAAATTGTTTTGGTTTCTGGAGAGTTAGTTTATTCAGTTTTTTTTTAATATCTTCAATAAAACTAAGATATTGTGCTTTAAAGAGGAGACCTAGCCTGGAGGTGGGGTGACGGGGATCATAGAATAAAGGTAATTGATATTTGGGATATTCTCATTTTATAGGTGATATACGTCCAATTAGAGATATGGGTAATTTGTTCCATCTTTCCAAGGTGTATGTATTTCTTGTAGGGGGAGGACATAGAGCTTAAAGAGATCCTTTATGCCAGAGGAAATATGCATTCCGAGGTATTTTATTCTTTTGGCTATTTGTTTAAATGGGTTAGTCTCAACCACTGCATCCCAATTCAATTTGGTGATGGGGAGAATCTCGGATTTCGTGCAGTTTATGGAGTAACACTCTGCTAAAGTCACTGATCAGATTATGGACAGACCGAAGTGATGACAATGGATTTGTGATGTATAATAAAATATCATTAGTATATAAACTGATTTTATGATGGTGTGATTAATATTGTATTCCAGAAATATTATGAGATTGTCTAATTGCAGCTGCCAGGGGTTCAATGAAATGTGCAAATAAAAAAGGGTATACTCGGCATCCTTGTCAAGTGCCTCTATTTAAGTAAAATGGTTTTGATATGATGCCACTGGTTATGACCAACTATAAAGTGTTTTATTCCAGTTAATAAAATATGATTTAAAACCAAAATGGTGGAGTATTGTTAATAGAAAGGACCATTCTACCCTGTCAAAGGCCTTTTCTGCATAAGAGATAAGATTATAAATGGTGGTTTGTTTGTATTGGTGGAGTTATTATAATAATTAACTATATTGATTAACCTTCTAGTGTTTTCTGAGAAATGTCTCCCTTTAATGAAAGCAGTCTGATCTGCTTGTATAAGATTTGTGATTCCAGATTCCAGTCTACTTGCCAGTGATTTGCAAATTATTTTTAAGTCTACATTAATTAATGATATTGGATGGAAGTTGGAGCATTGAGTAAGATCTTTGTTTGGTTTTGGGATAAGAGATTAAGCAGTATTCATTTGATGAGGTTTGTTATTGTTTCATTCATTTTCAAAAATGACTTTAGATAATAGGGGAGAAAGCAAAGCCAAAAACTGTCTTTAGAAGTCTGCTGGATAACCATCTGGGCCAGGTGATTTGTTATTTGGCATGCGATGAAGTGCTTTGGCAATTTCCTGATTATGTTTTTGATACATTCCTCAGAAATGATTCTACTTCTTATAATGATGCATTTTGGCCAGTAGTATATAGATGTTAGTAATACGAACTAAATGAATAATTTCAGATTGATTTTGAGTTATATTGCCTGATGATCCGTCATTTATGTAATAATTTATTTTTCAGTTTGCTGCTTTTGTTGATTTGCCAGGTATTTCCAGTTTTATCTTCAAATTCAAATTTCTGTTGTCTGAGCAAGTATTTGTTCAGTTCTTTTGTTTAATAGATTGTTCGGTTCTTGTTTAGTCCTAAAGATTTCCTTAGTGATTAATCCTGTAGGCCCCTGAGTGGCTAAAAGGTCCTCTTCACATCATCCAATAGGTGTTTTTCTCTTGCTGACTTATTTTTCTTTTTATATGAAAAATAGAAATCACAATTAGCAGCAATTCGTATCAGGAGAAAACCCTTACCACTTCCTTTCTCCCCAGATGAACGCTTGGCCTTCACCCCCACACAGACATCTTTGCATCAGCTTCAGCATGTTTACCTTCCCAAGAGGCTCAACCAACAGCGTGTTGCATCAGCAGTGTAAACAGTGACGAGCGTGATTTGAAAGTTGCACTTTCCCTTGTAATATTACATTTTTATTCTACTAATGGTTAGGTTTGGGGATAGAGTCCGTAAAATGTGCATTCCTCTTAAGTGTAGGCCTACATACTGTTCAGCTGACAGGATCTCGCTTCACAACTAGCTTTTGGCGACCTCTCCTGGATATAAACGGAGCTCACACGTGCCTATATCCCCTACAACACTTACCGCTTTTAATTTCGGTCATATGCCATTTTTTGCTAAAGAAAATCAACCTAATCTTTCCGATTTCACTGTGTGATCAGTAATATGAGTAATATGATATTATGTTGCCTCTCATGACAGATTTAGCAGTTTCCCATAGTGTGCATGCATATATTCCCTTAGTGCTATTAATCTCGACAAAGAATGCCCATTCCTGTTTAAAAAAGTGGATGAAATCCTTGTCCTTGTCCTGTCACTGAAGTATTAAATCGCCATCTAGGGGGTGGATGTGGCTGGTGCTCAGCAAGAAAGGTGATGCTGATAGGGTCATGATCATAAATGGTGATTGCATGAATAACTGGTTTAATTATTCTATGTGTGATAGAATAGTTTGTCAAAAGTAATTTATACGTGAATAGGATTTATCATAAGGTGATTAGTATGAATAGTCCTTACTATTAGGGTTCTTCAGTCCATAATCTGACATTTATTGTAATTCTTAATAAGGGATGAGGAATGGTTTATTTGGCAAGAAACAGTGGTTGAATGGTCTAATTTTGGGTCCACTACTGCGTTAATATCTCCACCTTTATGATGATGTGTGAATTGGAGAAATTAAGTAGCTCTTTAAGAATGAAAGCATATCTGTATTAGGGCCATAGATATTTGCAAATGTTATATGGTCTCTTCCTATGGGTCCATTGATGATGATGTAACAAGCTTCTGTGTCTGTCAGTGTTGAACTATGGGAGAAGGGAATATTATGTCTGATAAGGTTGGATACACCTTGTTTTTTGGAGTTAAAACTGAAGTGAAAAGTCTGGCCAATCCATCTAGACACCAGTTTATATAAAGTTATATACTTTTTCCTCCACCTTCTCTTACCCTGTGCCTGGCTTCTACAGTGTTCAAATTTTGTGAATTATTGTTAAACGCAAAAAAAAAAATAAAAATAAAAAAATAAAGAAAAAAAAAATGAAACAGATGCATTTGTGTCACATTGAAATGCAAATATTACAGAGGAATGACATTAAAGGTGCTTTAAGTGATGTGTCTAAGTGTTGAATTGTTCCTCTGTTATGACTGAATTTAAGTTTGGCACAAATTCTCTCAATGTGGTTGACAGTAGCAAGAGATTAAATAAAATGTAATGTTGTACTAATTCAGTTTAATGTTACACGGTTATTGATGAACTTTACAAAAAGACATTCGAAAGTAATTCTATCGCTCCATGAGGTACTGAGGTACACACGCACACACACACACACACACACATATATATATATATATATATACGTTTTGGTGTGCCTAAGATTTTAACTGAACCCCTCTGGCTACGCCATTAAAGAATTCCAGGAGACACCAATTTCTAAGGCATGTGTGCAAGCAGTTTTTTTTCATGAGCAAAAACATTAAACATGAACTGATGTGGAAAATGGCCATTAAGTGATAGATACAGAAAATGGCAGTAATTGCCTCTTTTGCTCTGATCCTCTGTTTGCATTAGCCCACAAAATGACACCACCTTTATGAGTAAACAGTTTGAGAAAATATGGTCTAAAAGCATGGAGATGCAATTAATGCTAATGGTAACATAATGGTTACTAGACCACAAAGCAATTGTAATGTTGGTTTAGTCACAAGAGACCAAGAAAAGCCTCCAAGATGTCAACCACAACAAGAAATAATGGAGAAAGTTAATGTTGTTGAGGACTTCAGGTCTAAAGCAGATATCCTGCAACTGTATTGTGGTTTTCCAACTTATCCAACAAGTAATAAATATTTGAATCAAAATATACCCAAAGATTGTTCCTATGCTAGAAGTAATAAGAAGTAAACTTATTTTTTGTGATATCATGTCTTATTAATATTCCTTTGGATAAGTATTTTTGACTTATCATTGCAGAAGACCTAAAAATCCAAAATGAAACAAAGCAAAAAAACAAAGCAAAGAAACAAAAGAAAACAAAAATACAAAGCAAAACAAAGAAAAGAAATAAAAACAAAACAAAGAAAATGAAAGAAAACAAAACGCAAAGCAAAACAAAGAAAAGAAAAAAACAAAATGAGCAAAACAAAGAAAACATTCTGCATAACATCTACTTGTGTTGACAAGCAGAAAATGTGCAGTCTTCATTTTGAATTATATATATGTAACAGTACACTGTTTTATCATTTTAATCCTAAAAAAACTTATTTTTGTGAAATGTTTTGATACTTGTACTCTCTAATCAGAAATGGTGTCATATTGTGTTATCTAATATAGCGACTTCATACGTTTTTAGATGTGGCAGTTTGGCTTAATTATCCAAAAATATTTTCATGCCACTCTATGTACAAGAGGATTTTAAAATTAGTGATAAATATGGATGTGAACACGTGAACAGTGGAGATGATTGTGGACTTTAGGAGGATCACCCCAACACTGACCCCCCTCATCATTCTGAACAGCACTGTGGCAGCACTGGAGTCATTATCTTCCAGGACACTACCATCTCACATGACCTGAAGTAGGAGACCCACATTGACTCATTGTGAAAAAGGCCCAGCAGAGGTTGTACTTCCTTCCCTAGCTGAGGAAGTTCAACCTGCCACAGGCGCTGCTGATACAGTTCTACTCAGCAGTCATTGAGTCTGTCCTCTGCACTTCAATTACTGTCTCATTAGGTTCAGCTACCAAGTCAAATATCAGAAGATTTCAAAGAATAGTTTGGACTGCTGAGAAGATTATTGGCACTCCCCAGCCCACCCTGCTGGAACTGTACACATCCAGAGCGACAAAAAGTGCTGGTAAAATCACTCTTGACCCCATTCACCCAGGACACTTCCTAATTAAACTGTTGCCCTCGGGCTGGCTCTACAGCCATGTATATATGGTTGCATTAGCACTGGAAGCTTCTGTCACCATGACAAATTTCTTGTGTGTGTAACCATAATTGGCAATAAAGCTCATTCTGATTATGATTTTGAAAGGACAAGAACATTGATGATGGGTAAGTGCTCCTCACTTTCAAGGCTGAAACCACAGAAAATTAGCTGCAATTCAATCTGTTGTTGACCATGACAGATGCACAGCTAATTATATAGTGTCAGTCAAATGAGACCAACAAGTGAAAAAGATTGAGCTCACCCACTCATTAGCTGCGTTCCCATTCACAGGGTTCCTACAAAACACAGTGCTGCTCTCTACATATCGTGCAGGGGTTATCTGTAAGAGTAGGCCTACACTTCTTAGGGTAGTTTATGAGGAAATTTGTTTAGGTTACAAACTGGTAAGTACAAGGGTATTATGGCATGTGGTTTATGAGGGCATTTCTACTGTCCCCATTATTCAAATCACTTAAAAAAACGTAATAAACGATGCGTTTTTGTAAAGTTTTTTTGTGAGGGTTAGGTTTAGGGGATAGAATCTATAGCATAAAAATCATTATGTCTATAGAGAGTCCTCATAATGATAGCCATACCAACATGTGTGTATGTGTGTGTTTGTGTATATATGTGGGTGTCAACATGGGTGACATGTGATATGTTAAGCCAATTGGCTTGCATGGTGTATGCTAATATAACTTTTGACATGTAATCGGGCAGCCAATCTACTTGCATACTCTTTGTCTAACGTGTATATTGCCTGTGTTGCTTTTTACATTACTTGTGCTTCATATGGCTGTGAACTAAAAAGGTATTTGTCTGTTAATCAGAATGGAAGAGTTGGTGCCTTGCATACACCTGACTTTTCATTAAAGGAATATTCCGGGTTCAATACAAGTTAAGCTCAGTCGACAGCATATGTGGCATAATGTTGATTACCACAACAATTTTTTTACAGTGAGGAAGACAATGAGACAATGGGGGCCCTCTCAGTTAAACTCATGTATTATTTGAGCTGTAAAGTTGTTAAAACTTTTTTACAATCATTTTAGGGTTTGTTGACATTACATCATCATGGCAACGGAGTTGTAAAATTGGCTATAACTTTAGAGAGATGTGGTTAGTAAGTGTTTTTATCACACTATCAATATTATGCTACAAATGCTGTCGATTGAGCTTAACTTGTATTGAACCTGAAATACTCCTTTAAATATATCAATTGATTTTATTATAAAGTAAACTGAGCAGACACAAAAGATCAGGAAAATACTAAAAGTCAATACCTTGTACCTTAAATACCTTCAAACAGCCATATTGCTGCAACAGACACCTAAAGAAATCAGATCTTTATTCAAATGAGGCGTAGACATCCAACCTATCAACCCTGAAGATTCCATGTATGGCACAAGAGTATACACATTCCACAAATTCACCCACAAATCACAAACCAGCGGCAAGGCTACATAAGGGCCAGAGTGGCACTGGTCCACTCAGATTGATGGCAATGAGCCACAATTCTGAATTATTTTGTTGGAAAGTTGAAAAAAAAAAGAAAGCACACATGCCCAATAATAATTATTTTAGGCTATATTTTTGATGCATATCAAGTTTCAGAATTAATAATTATTGTAGTCTGGAAAAAGTTACTTTGATCCGATTCATTAAGCGACCCATACATAGCCTAACTGCAACAGCCAATCGATTGGCTATAACAGTACTACTTGAGGAGATGCCTAAAGATGGAGTCAAAACAGGAGCTGGATGCAGTTTGTATCAGGTATGTTCACCGGGGAACGCTAAAGGAAAGAGCTGTTGGTTTTGTGGCCACTGTAGACATGACTGCAGCTGGCATCTCAAAAAAGATTCTGGAAGTGGTTGAACCACTGCAGCTGGACACATCTCTTTGTGTAGGCTTCAGCTTCGATGGGGCCTAAGTTATGTCCAAAAATACATCGCCTGAATCTGGTTCTGGCAACAGCATAAAAAATTTCCAGTCACATCAGCACATTTTTTGAAACACTCGATTCTTTACATACCTTCATGATGGGAAGCATCTGACATGCTAAGTTTATGGAAATACAGAAACTACTTCATCCAAGTCAACCAGTGTCTTGAGCTTAAGCAATCGTTGACATTCGATACTTGTCGAATGTAGTACAGGGTCTTCTATAACATATCCAAACAAAATGGTTCCGTTTTTTGTTAGTTATGTTTGGGAAACATTTTGAGTCCAGCGACTTCGCCACAAAAGGATTACAAAGCTCGACGCTGTGTGTTTTGGACTGTATCCACCTTGTTGATGGCTTAAAAGATGCATTTTCTGTATTTAGAGATAATTCACAGTGTGACTTCGAGAAAGTTTTCAAACTCACCAACGAATTATTGACTAAAAATGAAATTAAAAACTGGGATGTAAATATATAGAAATATACTAATGTGAGGAACAATGATGACCTACGGCACATATGGAATGAGATACTGGACTGCCAGCTGGCCGGGCTTAGGAGCTGTTTTCATGAGGATCAGTATGGAATAATGAAAGCAGCCACGGCCTGTCAACCACAGTCCAGGACATTTGCTGACAAAGAGCTGTTTGAATCATCAAGTCAACACTATGGCATAAAGATTGAGGATGCTGAGCTGACTGTGTTTACGCATCAGATGCGTAGGAAAGCTGAGGGAGAACAGACGTTTTCATCACTAATAGAAGTCATATACAGTTGCGCCTCTGATATATTTCCAAACATAAACACATAAGAATCATTATCAACCTCCCCATGACATCATGTAGTGCAAAGCACCTATTCTCCACTGTTGGCATGATCAAAACATCTGTTCGATCATCCATGGGAACTGATCGCCTAAAGAACCTCACCATTCTTTCTCATGAGTGTGAGATTACAGAGTCACTGGAGTATGATGAATTTATTGTGATTTACAATGCAAAGCCCAGGCATTTACGTATTTTTTTTTAAGATGACCTGATTGGGATCCAAAAACAGTTAAATGGGTAATTCTAATGATTTTTCACAATTTGACAGTTTATTTGTGTTAGAAATGTGTGTTATGAAAGTTGTTAATTTGTGTCAATTTAAAAGTTAGTTTGGGGATCTTCAGTGCAGGGTGCTGCTGGTGTTTATTTTTAATTCAAGAAGGATAATGAATATTGGGTGTAGCTGGTAAACAATGGTAACTTGGCTCTGCTTATTAACGCTAACCTTGCATGATGCGTGATGCTTCACATTATAACAATCTCTCTTTCTTTCTCTCTCTCTCTCTCTCTCTGCAACATGGCTGTGGCAGACAGGAGCCAGATGTTAGTCTTCTACTTGTCACAAAGTGGAGATTTTCCCAACTAATTTTGTAATTGTAATTGTAATTGTAATTTTAGTTAAAGAGACAGTACCGATCATGTGTGCTCAAAATCAATGTAAATGCTTGTAAATAGTACAAATTATGTACATTTGCATTTATGCATTTGGCAGACGCTTTTATCCAAAGCGACTTACAGTGCACTTATTACAGGGACAATCCCCCCGGAGCAACCTGGAGTTAAGTGTCTTGCTCAAGGACACAGCGGTGGTGACTGTGGGGATCGAACCAGCGACCTTCTGATAAACAGTTATGTGCTTAACCCCACTACGCCACCACCACTCATCACAAAAAAAATTTTTGCACACAAAACATGTAACAAAATATTGTCTATGCAATATAATATCAGATTTATTGATGGAATACATGGATTTGTTAATTTTTAAAAGATAAAATGTGACCAAAATTATGAAAAGTTAATAAAATGTCCATCCATCCATCCATCGTCAACCGCTTATCCTGTGTACAGGGTCGCGGGGGGCTGGAGCCTATCCCAGCTAACATTGGGCGAAAGGCGGGGGACACCCTGGACAGGTCGCCAGTCCATCGCAGGTTAATAAAATGTAATTAGCTAAATTAATTTAGTAATGTATCATGTTAAAAGGTCCACTCTATAATTAACAGCATTAGCTGGGAGATCATTTTATTCATATGTAGGCAAAGTGGACATTATAACTCAAATATACCCATATTAATCAATATTGAATTGAATCTGAATAGAATCGAGAGCTTGTGAAATTTCATCTAATCGAATCGGATCAATACCCAGTCCTAGTATTTACAAACATACAGTACACTACATATACACATATCTAATCATCCCACTGAAGAGGTCAGCTTGGGTCAGCTTACAATTAAAGATCATATGACTGTGATGAAGTGCCACAATGAATCACAAATGTGTTTATAAGCACATTTAGGAATTAAGAAAAAAATATAATTTAGTTGTTTTCGTTTATAAAAAAATACATTTGCTGTAATTTAATTGAATTATATGAATTATTTATTTTTTTATTACAAAGAATCTTTAAAGAACAATGGCCACAGAAAAGATACAACTAAGAATTAGCAATATATTTTTCTGTTCATAAAAAAAATATATTGAGTCAATATGCAGCTCAACACCTTGAGGGAAAAATAAAATACTCACATCCTGAGACCTGAAGAATGAAACAGTGTTAATAAATCAGTTGTGTTCTCCAACCTAAAAAGTGTGTTTTTTTTTTTTTTTAAATACATGGTTAAACCGTATGTTTGAGCACACATTTTCAAAATAAAACGTTTTTAACTTAAAGCTTGTTTAAACTTTGTTTGAATGCTTTTGAAAATTCCTGGACAAATTAATGTTCTTGAATAAAATTGTATTTCATTGAAACAAGAAACCTTCATTGTAATAAATTTGAGGCTATAACTGGGAAAATTGGAAAGAGAAAGAAAAATGCTAGTTATTGAGAACAAAGGAAAGATTGATAACCCTTTAAAATCCCTGCACTTGAACTTGGCATCCTTTTGATTTTGATTACATCAGCATTATCAAACCTAACAACATAGATAGTTAAAAATAAACGTTTGCCCCATTGAATACACTACATCACTAAAACCCTCTCAAACTTGGGGTAAAAGTGCATTTTAATCAAAAGCTTCTGTTGTTATTTTTTTGAACTCAAATGATGTTGCTGCATCAGTATTTCATAAAAGAAATGCTCTTTTTTCAATCTTGATACTCATTACAACCATAATAAAACAGATTTTTCATAAAGATTGCCTTAAGCCCTGTAGTAGCCTAACCTAAACTAGGGGTTACATGGTTTTTGGAGATGAATGATTGAGATGGCGATGGTTTTCTAAAGAACTTCAAAGGGTCTCCTGTAAAACTAGACTATTAAACCCCTTTTGGGACCCTAAATTGTATTTATTTATTTTGTATTATTAATCACACATCAAAACTAGAAGTACTTATTTAAGATCGGTTTGCACATCTGATCTCCAAGCAATAAATCCCGGAATTTGGATCTATAAGAGGCAGGGGTGCCACTCGTCATTATCAGCATTGACCATGTTTCTTTTTCTTCCTCCAAAGTGCAAATCCAACGCTTGGCTATGAGATGCTTTAGAAGTCTGTTGAGACCGATTAAAATCAATTGCATGATAATGACACTGATGCAAGTGGCTAGGGACATTCCTATATTTTATACGTTTGCTTGATAGTATACAAGCATATTCATGTATCCACAACCTTTGAATTAGAATATAATCATATACTTCACATTCATGAAACCAGCTTATATGGCATTATCATTGTATTAAGACTCCACGTATTCCTTGTATGTCCATCCTTGTATTCCTGTGTTGTATAAGTGTTACCAGACACAAGCCTTATATGTTCAATGCGTGTGTGTTAGAAGATTACTTCATGCTCGTTCTCTATCCTTGTAAATGATTTGTGCTTTCTGTGCCCAACATTTCCGTGTGAAACTGGAGCACTGTTTGGGACAAAGTATATACATTTTAGACTCTTAGTATATTAACTTTTTGCCCTTTTGTCCTGATGAGGTTTCAGAGCTGAATTCAGAGAGCTTGGTGCTAACATAGATATAACTATAGATGTTATTGTTTCAAGCAATGTGCAGACGGGAGTCTTGCACATACACACATACAGGATAAGACATACTTGTGTAGTTCTGGTCTTTCGGTTTTCAAGGCCACTTAACTGCAGACTTGCACTTCAATGGGTCATAACAATATGTCCTGAAAAAACCTTGAGTTAATTCCAAGCCATGCAGAACACACTGTACCAAATAAGGAATCTTCTTGGCACAGTCTCAAGAGGGTATAAATACATTAACTTAATAATTTTTGGTCCTCAGACTAACAGCTCAGCTGTCAGCTCGCCGCACCTGACTTCGAACTTTGAAGCCTCATCTTACTATCTGTACTTTAACTTCTTTCATTTAATTACTTAGTTCATTTTCACTAGACAATACATTGTATTGTTAGATTAATTCCAGGACTTAGTCCTTGGATATATCCTTAAGATATATCTACTTAACATTAAAGAAACAAACGTAAATGTTTTCCCTCTATTATTAAATGTATTCTCATTAATTCATATTCTATTCATTTTACTAATTTCTGTGCAAATAAAATGTGTTATTCCTTCTACAAATCATCTGGTTTATTGAAGTCATTTTCCATCTGCTGGATCTCACTGCATCAGACACGATCTCGTTATTTACTTGCTGAATCACTTTAATCAAAGCGCAAGGATTTCTTTCTCCTGCAGGACGATTGGCAGTTTTTTATTTCACTTTGGTACTATTTTCACCTATAGGTTAAGTGGTGAATCGTCAAAGGGCTTAGTATTACACTTAACAGAGCCAAAACCTGCTGGCATGCTTTCATTAGGGCTAAACATTTCCTTTCACACAGCTTCAAAACACTAGATTATTGTAACGTAAGGAGAATTAAGAATATTTGGTTTAATCACCACAACAGAATTATATCGCTATCCGCAGCATTGTTATGGCAACAGTTCGCAAACTTCGAGTCTTTGCGAGGGGATGTGTCTAAACTCGTTTATTACACTCGACGGAGGCTGGTTACAGCTCTCTATGTTACCGCTGGAGTGTGCTGTTACCTTATTTACAGACGTTTTGGCTAGAGAATATTTTATACAATACATAACAACCTCCGCGTATCTACAACAAGAGAGGTTTGAATCCCCAAATTTCTGACATGGTTAATTTGGTATTGTTACTGGGTAAATATCATATTCATGTAAATGAAAAAAAAAGCAAGCCCTCCTTTAATTTATTTTTATGTGATTTTGTGAAATCATTCCAGAGCTTCAAATATTAAAAAAAATAAAATAGAAAGATTGAATCTTTATGTTTTGCTATGTCAAAGTATTTGTTGTTTTAGTACATCCTTGTTTTGTGTTTTTATATATGTATATATGCATGTTTATGTATGTGTATATCCTATTCGGTCTTGAATCTTGCTCCATGTCCTTGTTCCTTTAAGTTTGTTCTGGTGTCTTACGTTGTTGAATGCTCCCTGTTTTGTTTTGTGATGTATAATTGCAATAATAATAATAATAATAATAATAATAATAAAAAAAAAATTACAACAAGAGAGAGCGTAACGGCCAACTAACGTGTTACGACAGTAAGTCACCATTTGCGGATACCATACAAACGAATGGGTAGAGCCGTACAGTGACACATACCTGTCGCAAAATCGTCCGTGACGTCTCTTATAAATGTATCGTAGTAAACTCCACACATTGACACATAGTACATTCCAAAAGGATTGTTTAGTGTAAACCCGGTTGAAGATTAGCGAAAGGTTACTGTTTCCTCTCAAAAGCAGTTTATTCCGCATACTGAAGCATCTCCTCTATAGACGTCCGTTAAAAACGGCGTCTTGTCTCCTCGACAGAATGACTATGGGAGCGCTACGAAAATTTAGGTTAAGCTAGAATGGTTTTGGTTTGGCTCCGCGTATCAAGACTGACTGCACAGAAGATGTTTGTGAATTATTTTCCTTTAAACTTTAATAGACTAGACTGCGACATACTGTGGAGCGTGTTGTTTTCATCGTCATTACTGATCTGAATTAATTGCAAGGTTTCGCTATTTAAATTTTTTCAATATATAATTTCAGCAATCTTATTAAATCACCCAAGGTGTTGTTCTCTTAAAGGGTTTGGTCACCCAAAAATTAACATTCTCTTATCGTTTACTCACTCTCATAATATCCCAGATGTGTATGACTTTCGTTCTTCTGCAGAACACAAACAGATTTTTAGAAGAATATCTCAGCACTGTAGGTCCTTTCTATGCAAGTGAATGGTGATCAGACCTTTGAAGCTCCAAAAGCAGATAAAGGCAACATTTAAGTAATCCACTCGACTCCAGTGTTTAAATCAATTCCTTATGAAGTGATTCAGTCGGTTTTGGGTGAGACCAAAAATAACTCCTTTTCAGTCTCAGGGTCATTATTTAGTGTGGGGCACAAACAATCACTTAATCAATTATTTGACCGATCTTTGAAACATTGATGGATAATTCCAAATTCTATCTGTCATTTTGAGGGTGTCTGATTTCATGATTGCATACATCAATCATTACTTCAGTGTGTTAATGCATGATAATAAAGTGCAAACTGCATAATAACAAAAAGAAAACACAAAAAGTGCATCATTTCAGCCAAGTATGCATGCATTTCAAAATCGCAAAACATCACGTTTAGAGCATTTAAATTTCCCATTATTTTAGTGGAGTAACTGTGTTGCTTAACAGATGTGCTTCTCATGTTACACTATGTTCACATCAGGGACTATGAAGTTCTGTGAACTTGTGCATGTGTGTGTGCGCGTTAATCGGCAATGTTTAAAAACATTGTTTTACCACAGCAGTTGATTGACAGGTAGAAGTTTCACATAAGAACTCACTGGTTTCACCAGACTCAAACAAGGGGAGTCAAAAAATCATAAAAGCCTATCTACTGTCATTTAAGTGCCATTATAATGGATGCTACACCCTTCAATGCCCTAGTGCTTATAAAATGAAAACAAGTATGTCTGATAAAAATAGACCATGACATACATTTTACAGAGAGTGATGAATATTATAATTTTTTTGGGTAACCTCTGGACATGATGCCACACAAACATCCCTAATAATTTAATCTCAGCACAAAACACCACTAAGACGTGCGCATCCACGTCAAAAAGCACAAGTGACCATGAAAGTAAACCACAAAAAGGCAAATCATCAAAGGGTGTGCATTTTATTTTACTAACTCCAATGAACAGCATAACAAAACAAATAAAAATGACAGATGCCCAATATTTAGCAGTCATTGTAATCTAATACAAACAATGCATCAACAACACAACACCTGATCGTGACAATAGACTACAATGGCTAGATGTACAGTGAAAAAAGAGTTATATTTTGTTCTGTTCTAACCCAAAACCGATTGGATTGCTTGAGATGACATTGATTTAGCCTCTGATGGGTCTCTACAGAACCAGAGCATCCATTTACATTGACTGCATGTTTAAAAGGTGAATAATCTTGAAAACCAATACATCATTTGGTGGCTCTAAATCTTTGATGACTGAAAGCAGTTTTGTGATCAAGCTGTTATAGCTAATGTATTTCCATAATTTATGTACATGAAAAACATTTTTGTCATAAATCCCATGTTATGATATGATAGATCTCCAATCACTTAAGGTCCAGTACTTGTCATTTGATGGCTTCACTAAACAACCTCCACTAAATCTTGTAGTCCAGAAATGTGCACATTTGGATAAATGATGGTGGATTTTTATAAGTTTACTTAATATTTCTTTAGCCAGAAATGTAATTTATGTCAATTGTCTACCATATTATTCGATCTGAAGCACTACAGCACTTTAATATGCTTATATAGTGTGTTCTATTGAACCAGGAGCACAGAGGGAGCTGCAGGCAGAAATGAAGAAATGATCCATATGGAGTGTAGAAGAAAACAATTTATTACATCAGAGATCACATGACAGGTGTTCCACATCCCTTACCATAGTAGGAAAACTCTGTGAAAATAATAATAACACTTAGATTTATGAAATATGTCACATATTTATAGATGATTATGCAAATATGGTTTGTCTATATTTTCCAAGATATTGCTGGCATTTGTATAGGTGTGATGTCTGTATACTTGAAGAATTCTGAACCTGTTGTTTGCAATAGGCTGCATATTCTTATTTGGAAAGAACTGGAAATTTGGATTTTTGCTTCATTCTATGAATGGAATGCACATGTGATCAGTAAAAGATTATAATCACTCAATAATAATTTAAACTATGACATATGCAGTGTGTTGTTTAATTTGTATTGTTTAAATGTTGCTGTCATGGAGCTAAGCTAATGCTAGCATGCTAATCTCCACCATAGTAGGCACAGATAAGGTTTAATAGTTTTAAAGTGATCATAATCAGATTTGGAATATAACATTCAGACTTGTGGCTTGAGCTCCATTGTGTCCATAGTTTCTTATAAGGACAGTGTCATTTATATTTTCATAAAAATAATTTATTCTTTTATAATTTTCAGATCAATTCCTATCAATTTACTTTTTTATAACTGTCAACAAACTTGCAAGTGTCTTCTGTCAAAACATACCACAATTATGACTGTAATACAAAGAGGTGATGAACTACAGCCATTATTGTTGAGTATGTCCAATTCAGGCCTGAGCTCAGAAAATGGGGCAATGGCAACAGGTTAACCACTGGAGTCTTATGGATTAATTTAATGCTGCCTTTATCTGCCTGAGCTTCAAAGGTCTGGCCACCATGCATTGTATTGACCTGCAGAGCTGAGCTATTCATCTAAAAGAAAGTCATGCACATTTTAGATGACATAAGGGTGAGTAACTGATTAGAGAATTTTGGGTGACCTAACCCTTTAACGGTGCACTCAGTTTTTAGTGCAATTGGAAAAAGGTGCCTGAGGTTGGGTGCCTATGGGTAGGATTAGGGTGGGGGCAGGGTTAGGGCATCTGCTGCCTGCCAGGAGCAAACAGAGGCACTTTTTTTTTTTTTTTACAATTGGCAGTTTTAAGCTGGGTTTTACTCGTCCCGTCTGTCCAACCACTGTACTTGTGGTTTGGACTCTACTATAGTTTTGAACTATACTGAAAATAACATTGTATGCATAGCGCATGGGACACTTGACTTGCAACTGATTTCAATACAAGTGACACAAGAGAAACAACGCAATCTTCTTATGAGCATAAGTATGCACAACACACACACATTTGGGTGAAATAGTCTGTTTTTGTATTATATTACACTGGCATTTATAGATACTTTTCAGTAGTGAAAGGATTCGAAGTATATTTTTAATAAAAATGTATCTCGCTTTGCCCGCCATCTTGGATTTATTTTTCTGCTGAGCCAAAATCTTGCTAGCCAATCAGTGAACTGGTGGCCAACTTTGGAACGCTCTCAGGAGGCTATTACCAGTCATAACTATGCAGCTCCTATCTACTTGAATGTGGAAACACTGAAATATAAAAAATGGTGAAGGCTGCATCCATGCACCCCAATAACACCCTCCACCCCCAACGGGAGCACCAATAAGGATCTCGCCTAGGATGCCAGAAAAGTAAAAAAACGCTGCCATTACTCTGACACGCGTTTGCTATTTTCCAATGAAAGCCTATGGAAGTAATGTGTGTTTGAGAACTTATAAGCAGATTTTATCAAAATAATAAAAGTAATGTAAAATTTTTTTTTACTGGTGACACGAGTTACCCAGATAGGATACCCACAGTATTTTACTTTCTTTTTTATAAAAAAATATTTGAGAAATCTAGAAAAGAGCATGTTATGGATTAAACTGTGTCAGCCCTCATTCCCAAATGAACAAATATACAATATCTGCAACAATACCTATATTTGCTCCAAGGTAAATTGAAGCTAATAACTATCATACTCATAAATTCTACACATACTGTACTATCAAGTGATAGTAAATAAACAGTTAGATGTGTAATCACTATTTAAAAGTATTTATCTTTTAAAATGACTAATAATGGTTTGCCTTGATTCTGATTCACAGTCTCCACAATTTTTAACAATTTAATTACTTTGTAATTTAACCATTTCTTTTACAAAAAAACATAAGGTACTACATACCAGACCATGGAAAATATTATCCATTGCATTTATGCAAATATTTTGCCAAAAAACGTGTCGTTCATGGCAATCTCCCATTCATTCCAATGGGGAGTTCTGCAGAGCTTGTCAGAGGGAGTGACCATACGTCTCACTCTTCATATTTATATTGATTACTAATATCAATATTAACTTACATTATGTAAACCTACATTATGTTGGTATTTACAATCTAAAAATGGCTTGAGTGTTTTATATTTCATTTTTTTTTTCATTAGACAAAAGCTAAACCCTGGAAAGCACACGTACATTTCTGAGATGTCTGTTAGATATCTGTTGTCCAGATGTATCTGGAAAGCATCTAAATCTAAATAACATCTGCAAAAAAGATATTAAGATCAGATTTACAAACATTCTAAATCATCTGTTGAATGTCTTATTGACATGTTAAACAGACTACATAAAAAATATCATATTGGCAAATTGAGGGAATCATGAGGCCAACCAGAAAAAATCTGAACACAAAATATTTATTGCAGATTGGAGATATCGTATCTACATGCTATCACAAAGAAGCACACAATAGACTATATTTTTACAGTAGAAATGTTCCCTGGTGGATCGCTATTGAGAATAACAACTGAATTATACGGAATTTAGTTATGCATGTTCAATAAACAACAGTCTGGTGAGAATGTGCAGTAAAAAGACAGACCTTACTGTCATGCAACAGCCAATGTGACTTTGTTTACTTATGATGCAACAATCACCAGTAGGTTGACATCACTGAATATGTTTTAAGACTGCAGTTGATAGTAATACAAATCACAACGTAACAGAGTTTAAGAAGACGGGGTTCTGTAAAATGGACAAACAATACTGTAACAACAACTCTTCAACAAATAAGTGTGCCCATGCAATGATTGAACAAATATCTCCCATTTATTCATTCTCTGTAATCCTCATCAATATTCAACATAGATAAAAATATCTTGAGTTTTACTTGCATTCATGCATTTTGCTGATGAAAATGTGTTACATAGCATGATGATTCAAGTGATTTAAAATTGTGGTAAATTGCAACCATGACTGGTGTTTACCACTCATTGTATCGTTAATGAAATAAATGAATGTGTAAAATCTATTCTTGGCCATGTTGACACAATACCCATTAATACGAATTTTTATTTTTTTTATAAAAATCCCCAAATTAAGGTTTGTGAGCAATATGGGTCATGTATTCAAACTCTTTAAAATGTCATGGATAAAACTTCTTTAAATACTATAGATTGTTCATTTAGTTGTCCATAACTCACACTTCAAGTGGGAACTAGGTGGATATTGTACGTTTCAGCGAGAGAGATTTGTGTATATTCAGTGATATAAAATAGATTTAATTGAAATCATAAAAGGTAGAGTGGGGTAAGATGAGCCAGTTTTTTGCTTAAGTTTATATGAAACAGGACAAACATAGGGACACTGAAAAATGTATTTCCCGAAAAAAGAGTTAAATCGCAGGCTCAACTTCACACTAAACCACTGGCTCAATCTTGCCCCACAACCAATGTTATGGAAAAAGGTGCGACTTAGTAATTCATGGTTAATCTTTAGCTAAATAATTTATAAGGTTTTATATATGCAAATAAATGGAAGGCTTACTCTCAAAAATGTTGTGAAATTTGTCATTTCAGAAACCATACTGGAGTGGTTTAATTTTGTGATTAATGTGTCATGCACTTTTCCCTGACATGTTATCATCAAAGTCCCATGGACAAATTTCAGCCATGTTGAGGCAAGTGGTTGGTGTGCGAGTTGCGTTGTTCTCTGTTGTTGGTGGTTGTATGTCATTTGAGGTAACATTCGTCAGTGTATCTGTCTCCCACGGGCAAACATCAGTACGCTTACTGTTGCGGATTGATGTATCTCTTGTAGAGTTCCTCCTTCTGTCAGATGCCACCGTGGCAACTTGGTCACCCTCTGATGATTGGCTTGTGCGACGTTGTGAGGGCTTGCTCGAGGAGCTTCTCCGCTCCCTACTTTTAGACCTTCGTTTATCATCCTCTTTGTCCTTTGCTTTCTCTTTGGAAGAGCAGGATCCTTTTCTTTTTGAACAAGAATCTCTTCTCTTGGAGTGATGTGTGGGACTGGACATCTTTTCCTGGTTGGGGGACACAGGTGGATTGTAATCCCATTGACTGATGTCCACCATGAGAGCTGGAGGCTGCAGAAGGCTTCCTGTGGACTTGGAGATATCTGAGAGAATGATCTTGGGCTTTCCGTCTGTGGGAGTAACACTTTTCTTACGTCTTGTTCTCTCAGGAGACAGTCCTCCGGGCTCGATTCCTTGGACAGAGGGGTCCTCAAAGCTCCATGGACACATGTCTTTATGGGCAGTAAGGTTGAGAGGTGATTTGGGTTTCCTCCCTTCTTCACAGTCCCCAGTCTTATCCCTGGAGCGACGTCGGTTTGAGGGAGATTGGCCCACACCTTTTTGTTTGTGTTGGGACTGTACATTTTTTGTGCTGGTCCCATGGATGGTTGTGGTTTCAGTTGGGGCAATGGAAACATGCTTTTGGGCCCTACCATCGGATGGTGTGGGTAACTCCTCAACTTCCCAAGGACACACCTCAGAGAGATCGTACAGGTCCTTGCTCTTCCCTGGTTCAGAACAAATGGAGGGCTGACTCCCGCTGACCTGCTGCTTCATGATGCCCATCTTACTTGCCGTTTTGGTGTACTCAACAGACTGGCTGATGATCATTTTTGGAACACATTCAGGGGATTCATCAACTTCTGAAAGCACTGTGCTGTCTTTTGCTTTGAGACCCTTTTTACTGGCATCCTCCATGCTGTGTGTCTTCCCTGCAATGCCTAGTGTCCTCTCTCGGGCACTAGCAATGACAGACAGTGACTTCTGTAACATTGAGGTTCGAAGATGTACAGGCTTTTTGTCTGCTTCTAGGTTTTGCGCACTAACAGATTTACACACTAAGGGCACTGACTCAGTCGATTCAGCTAGCTCAACCTTTGGCACCTCAGAGTTCTTCTTGTTGGACCTCCTGCCCATCAAGGTGTCCAGCAAAGAAGTCTCAGTTGAGTTCTCTATTTTATCTTCAGGCCCCCCATTTGTTTGCCCACCTTGGTCATGTGTATGATCATAGCTATGAGATCGCTTTAGTGAGAACATCTTGCTCTTCAGAGAGTCTTCCCTTGACTTCCCAGAGTGAGACGGGTCAAAGGGGTTTCTCCGCAGGGTACTTCTATTACTTCCATGCTCACTTCCTTCCCTGTCTTCTCGGCTGTATTGTCGACTTACTGTCTCAGGTATTTCTGTTATTCTCCGCATTAGTGTCCGTCCAAGGCCCCTCTTGGAACTGCGCTTTTTCTGTAAGTGAGGGTTATTGGCCAGCATCTTCTTTCCTTTATAGATCTCTAATTGGGAGTAGAGTTTCTTAAGTTCCTCCTGACAAAAAGAAAAAAATATTTTCATGGTATTTTTATAAATAATGCATCACTTTACTTAAACAAGACACAGTGGGAAGTACTTGCTAAGAATGTGCCCGCTGATACCATAAAACATGTTGTCTACATTGTTTTAGAACCTGACTCAGTAAATAAATTATGCAAATCAAGTAATGGTGAAAACATGTCCAACATTGCTTGACATAATTTGCATAGATCCTTATCTATTGCACTTTGTCAAGTGATTAGTCAAGTGACAGCAGGTGATAAGATGCAGGATGTAGGTTTTTGTGCTGAAATATTATACCATGCACTTAACTACTTTGTAAGTTCAGCCCATAAGCATTATTTGCATCTTTTAACAAGATTCTTCTTTGCAGTGTGGACCACAATCTGATTGTGATGGTTAAAGAACTGTTAACCCAAAAATGTAAATGTTAAAGATTCCTAGTTCTCTCGTGGAAGGAGAAAGCAGAGGCTGGATAAACAATTTAATGTAAGTCTTATTCTAGCACTTTTCACTGTAAACACACTAATGGCTTTTCAGCACACTGATCACACACGCACGCACGCACGCACGCACGCACGCACGCACACACACACAGCCAGGTTTGTGTCTCTCCAGCTCTCACTGTAACACAGAACAGCTGTTAGAGATCATTTCTCACAGGTGTCAATCCTTGCCATTCTTCCACTCCCACATAACCACACGCCCCCATCACCCGACTCAGGCTAGGGTCACTATCCCCCCCACCCGCCCACCCCATTTCTTTGGAGGAAATCCACAACAGCCATCTGCGCCCCGACCTGTGGACCACCTCGAACTTAAAAGGCTGGAGATCTAGATACCAATGGGTGATCCTTCATGCAGTAGAGCCACTGGAGTGGGCCGTGGTCATAACAGAGGGTGAAAGCATGCCCCAACAAATAGTACCGGAGGGTGAGGACTGCCCACTTGATTGCCAAACACTCCTTCAATATTATGCTGTACATAGTCTCCCTCAGTAAGAGTTTGCGACTAATTTACAGCACGGGGAGCTCCTCCCCCTCCAACATCTGGGACAGTACCACTCCCAACCCCCTGTCTGATGCATCCGTCTGCTAGACAAAAGGGAGAGAGAAGTCAGGAGAGAGAAGTCAGGAGAGTGCAATAACACCCTGCTGCAAAGTGCAGCTTTCACCTTCATTCTGCTGACATGGTTCCTTCCACTGGACCAGATCTGGTGCCTCCTTTTTAGTGAGATCAGTCAGCGGGCTGTAACGGTCGAATAATTAGGCACAAACCTCCGATAATAGCCAGCCAACCCCAGGAACTGTCTCAACTACTTTTTGGTCTTAGGCCTGGGGAAGGCTGCAATCGCTGTGGTTTTATCAATTCGGGGCCACACCTGCCCATGACCCAAGTGGAAGCCCAGATACCATACTTCCACCCAGCCCTCATATGCTGCAGGTGCTGCTGCCAATCATTACTGTAAATAATGATATCATCCAGATAGGCGTGATCTGAGGATTCGGTCCTTGAGCTGCTGAAATGTAGCCAGGGCCCGAACAAATCAAACGGAAGGTTCATGAACTTGTGTAATTCGAACGGTGTGGAAAATGCTGTTTTATCACGGGACATGGGCGTTAAGGGGATCTGCAATATCCCTTCTTCAAATCCAGTGTCAAATAAAAGTGAGCGGCACCTTACCAATTGAGCAGTTCATCAATCCGTGGCATCGGATATGCATCAAATTTAGACACTGCATTGACTTTTCTATAATCCACACAGAACCGGAACGAGCCATCGCTCTTAGAAATCAAAACCACCGGGCTGGCCCAGTCATTGTGGGATTCTTCTATTACCCCCATATCCAGCATGGCCTTTAGGGACGACTACGTACCAGTACCCCTGGTGTTGTTTCGATATTGTGCTGTATGAGATTTGTACGACCGGGAAGAGGAGAGAACACATCAGAGAATTCTCCTTGCAACCTGGCAACTTCCATGATTTGGGACATTGAGAGATGGTCTGCACAAGTGACTGTGGTGACTCAATCGGTGGCTGTTTACCTGCGGTCCAAGCTCCTCCCTCTCCGGAACCACCATCGCCAAAGTCACAAGGACCGCCTCTCTCCATGGTTTTAGGAGGTAGAGGTCTTAAATATGATGTGCCCCGCCTCTATTCATAATCGATTATGACCTCAAAGGGTCCTTGCCACTTGGTGAGAAATTTTGAGCTCGATGTGGGGAGCAATACATGTACTTTATTGTTATCATTTTCGTTACCCCTATTATACAGCCGTCTTTGACGTTCTTGAGCCTGGAGCAAATTCTCCTGTATTAATTGCCCCAGTGTGTAGTTTTGCTCTCAGGTCAAGAACATATTGAATTTAGGTTTTGCTGTATGAAGGTCCCTCCTCCCAATTGTTCCGTAGGACCTTGAGCATGCCGCCAGTACAATAAATAAAATGGGGAGAACCCCGTGGAGGCTTGCGAGACCTCTCGAACTGCAAATAATAGGGGCTCGAGCCACTTTTAAGCATCTATGTGCACAAACTTCCGAATCATAATCTTTAGTGTCTGATTAAATCATTCGACCAAGCCATCCATTTTGGGATGGTAAATTATGGTCCGAATAGATTTAATTCCCAATAATTTGTACAGTTCTTGTAGTGTATGTGACATAAACATAGTGCCTTGATCAATGAGGATTTCTTTCGCAATCCCTACTTGGAAGCTGAATCATGAAGAGTGCCTTTGCAACACTTCATGCTGAAAGGCACTGCTTCCAGATATCGCATTGCATAGTCCACCAGAATCAACACAAATTGATGCCTGCGTGCCGTCCTTTCTAATGGACCGACGAGGTCCATACCAAGTCGTCCGAAGGGGACCTCGATCAATGTGGGTGGCTGGCTGATTCACCAGCTGACATTCATGGCATGCTGCACACCACCTGCAAACATCTCCATGAATGCCCGGCCAATAGAAATGGGCCATTAGATGGTTCAGTATCTTTTCTTGTCATAAGAGACCCGCCATTGGATTATAATGAGCTGTCTGGAATAACATTTCCTGACGGCTCTGCTGTATTAACAATTGGGTTGTATCCTCCGTTGTCTGAGTGTCCTGCATCATTTGGTACAACCGATCCTTAATGACTGAAAAATATGGATATGCAAGTGCGATGTCTGGCTGGAGGCGTTGACCATCAATCACTTTCACTTGGTCAAAGGCATGCCTAAGGGTCACGTCTCACATCTGCTCCAGAGGAAAGCAACGCTGACTGGTGGCACTGGGGACAGCTTCGGCGTCATGATCCTTGGCCAGCAGTCCCCTCCGACAGGCATCAGGGAGCTGTTGGGCAAATGCGAACGGGCAGCCGAGCTTGCTAAACGTCTGCAAGCGGAAATGTTGATGATGTTGTTCAGGACTCCGGCCGACCCGTTGCAAGATGGTCGTTACAAGTCCTGATACTCTAGGAGGTTGGCGACTGGGAGTTGTTGGGCTGCCAGTTGAGCTTCACCTACAGCAGTGGCAGCAGCCGGACCGCAAACTGGGTCTCTGGCCATCCAGATGCTTCCACCACCTGCTCAAATAACTCCACGAATGACTCCGGGTCATCTTCTGGTCCCATTTTGATGAGCATGAAGTGAAGCACGGCGGGGTCGTGATGGTGCATCAAGTTCCGTAGCACCTGACTGGTGTTGAGTTTGGCGGATGCTGACGAGGATCTGGAGTTCAGCGAAGGTTGAGGACTCCTTAAAATCTTCCTCAAAAAAGAAATTTCCAGTTTCGGCACTACTGTGATAGATTCCTAGAAGTGGGAGCCGGATAAACAATTTAACGTAAGTCTTTATTCTAGCACTTTTCACTGTAAACACAAACTAATGGCTTTACAACACACTGATTACACACACAGCCAGGTTTGCGTGTCACTCTCTCTCTAACCTCCGGCGGTCTAGACTGCCCTACAATCCCTTTCCAGCTCTCACTGTAACACAGAATAGCTGTTAGAGATCATTTACGACAGTTGTCAATCCTTACCGTTCTTCCTCTCCCAGCTTCGCTTTCCACAGATGTTGCTCAGCTTCAGCAGACATGGGTTCAACCACTTAAGTCATATAGATTACCTTTATGCTGCCTTTATGTCCATTTTGTAGCTTGAAAATTTTGGATCCTATTGAGTTGCATTGTATGGATATAAACATATCATACATCTATGTAAATATCTTCATTTGTGTTCAGCAGAAGAAGGAAAGACATACACGTTTTAGGCGGCAAATGGGTGCGTTAATGATGAAAATTTTTTTTGGTTCAAATATTACTATAATGAACATTGCAAAATATAGAATAATGGAATTTCATAGACTGCAGACATATTTCCGATTTTTAGCTTATAATTTCCGAATTTTTTAAAATGTCAAATTCAGTGTAAATAAATAAGGACCAGCTGAGTGGCCTTACCCTAATGTCCTCGGGATCTAGACTGTGCTCACTCCAGGCAGACGTTGTGCTGCTGTTCAGGCAGGAGGCTGAGTGACGCATATCCAGCTCATCCTCATAAGCCTCTGTGGCGATGTCCTCGCGCGTATCAGTCCCGGTGAAAAGGAACTACAGTGAAGGATGAAACATGAACAAAAATATACCTAACATACCCTGTTGAAAAGACCAGCTTAGCCCAGCATGAATTTCCGTGCTGGTGCAGAGTGGTTTATGCTGGTGCACCAGCTTATCCAAGATGTTCACCAGCAAACCTTGATGGTCACCAGCCTCACCAGAAATTGACAAGTTGACAGGCTTTACAAGCTTGATTAGCTAAGATGTGTTGGTGAACATATTGGCTATGCTGGACTTGCTGGTTAGCTTAGTTAAGAAGCCTGAAGCGAACATCAGCACACCAACATCCTATTAACCAACATCTGCAATGCTGCCAATGCAACATATGCTTGTGATGAGCTATGATTGTATTTTAGCAGGGTTTGCAGATGTTCTATAGATTAAAGGAACAAATATAATAATCACCTTAGGAATGAGAAGTAATCCTAGTGTAATGGTTACTGTCACATGTGTATGGACAAAAAATATCATCAGCATCCAGTCTGGATGAAGCCCAGGGCCGAGAGAGAACCTGTAGATGAAAACCAATGCTTTGTTAAAGGTGATGTGAATTTATTTTCGATGTTAAAAATACTTTTTCCTATCCCAGTGTAATATACAGAAACAACTATAAGTAAGCTATTTGTGGTTTGATTGCACTAAAAAGTTTAAACACTGTGGCACTGCGGTGCTATGAAAACATTGTATGAGTATTGCGACTAGGACGACACATCAACATTGCCTCAACCAATGGTATAAGGTTGGGTCGGGATTATCTGTTTGCCTATGGCAGAAGAGGGGAGTGTTTGGGAAACCTGTTTGTTAACAGTTATTATTTTTGAAATTCTGTTCGTGTAATGGAAATATACCTTTAAATATGCGGTACGAGATTTCAGCTGTTTTGCTAACTTTTGCCATTTCACAAACTCTAATCATGTGTCCTCTCTACAAAACTCATTCTCAAATGCCATGTAAACAATTCTATGTCACCAAACCTGAATGTACTAGCTAGTTTTCTAATTGGCTAAAAAAAAAAAACACAAGCAACTACACTGCCAGTGATACCTGGTAGTAAAGACATTTCATGTTTGATATTCCGAAAAACAGCTTACAAAACCTTTAATGTGCACTTACTAGATCCAAGCTAACCTGTTTGCCAGTATCACAGTAAATAATCTAAATAAAATAAAGACTTATTTTTATTTTGAGAACTGTTTGAGAGAATTGCAAATGCAAAATCTAATCTTGGTGGGAGTGAGCCATTGTAGGTTCAAGATTAAGCAAACATCTTTCCAAAATAAACCAAGAAAAAACTTAAAGATACACTTAAATATCATGGCATAGAGCTTCAAACAGCATAATCAGGGCAAAGATAATTGATTGTGGCATGTGACAGCTAAGAGCTTTCTCTGTTTATTTAAACAATGTTTAGTCAGCAGCGTTAGGTATCCTGATTATGTTCTAGTGGCAGCGGAGGTCACCGTTTCTCCCTTATGTAACGAATAAGGAAATTCGGACTCATTATTCGCACACGACTGTTTTAGCAAAGTATCAAGACATGGCATCATCACTCTTCAGACAAACAGAGCTTACCTGCTATAAACAGCAGAGGTCACAGACATTCAGCAAACAACAAGAGGGTGTAGAAATAGATTCTAAACTGCCAGACATTCTGATAGCTATTTAATAATTAACACTAATGCATTTTTACACCAAGTTTACTCTTGATCAGTGGTTCTCAACTGACATAACACCATTATGCTGCCTTAAAAGCCTATTTATCCATTGGCTGCCATTCAAAGGTAGCTGCATATGCTGCCGTAATACTTCATTATATTATAGGAATAGAAATGCACAGCACAGTACATTATGTGTTTAGTTAATGGTTTCTTAAACAATGTCTATCCTCGGTGCTAATCTAACATAGTCTGGCTTGTATTTTCTTTTACCTTGCACAGTTTTGTTAATGTTTTTTGAGGATTTAAGGCCATGTCATGTAGCCTGTCTATGCTGGCATATGCCTAAATTGGCTAGCCTCTTCCAAGTGACAAAATAATTTACTCCAAAATACCATAGAGTTTGATTAGACGTGCAACCGTTGACATCAACAACAAACGATATAAGAAGCATTTTCTCCTCTCATTTTATAAAAGTCTATGCATGATTACAGTATATGCTCAATTGCATTTTATTATCTGTAATGTTGTTTTTTCCCCTGCTGTTCGTGACTATCAGAACAGACCTACAATCCTGTTTTCTGTCACGGCCAACCAGTTGAGAACCACTGCTCTATGGAAGACTTTTTGTTGCTAATGCACATTTCTGAGTCTAGTGCTTGATAGAAATGAAAAGATTTTGTTTAGTCAAAAGAGAGTGAAATTCAGGAGCAACAAACACTCTGAGAGCTGGTAGATTGAGATATACATCAGCAGCAGGGAGATTTGGTTTATTTTAAGCCTGGGTAGATTTATGCACAAGCTGTCTACAGCAGGCATATTTTATAAACCACCTTTCAAGTGGCTTATTAGTGCTGCCGTAGTGATGCTCGTCATTTAGCTGAAGGCAGCTATCTTCACCTTTCTCACAAGTTTACTGCTAAGTTCTGCTGATATGACCCGAGAGTACCTTCTTAATTAGGGTCCAGACAGCTTTCAGTAATTTGTAGGATCCATGGTTAATTAATACACCCACAATTTGTGTTAATAATAAAAAAAAAGGTGCAGTGTTTCATTTTGAATTGTTTTGGTCATTATGGTGTTTAGTGTTTACTTTGAATTCTATATTCAATATATTTCTATCTATTTTTTATTCTACAATACAGCACTGCAACATTACAGAAATGTCATGGCCCTGTTCACTGTGAAGTCACAGAATACATTTGTCTTTTAATTGTAATAAATTGTAGACATACTACTGTAAAATAGACTGTAAGTCATGCATGTAGCCAGGAATTTACTTGTAAATTCACACAAACATTTTTTTCTTAAAAAACAAAACAAAACAAAACAAAAAAACCCCTAAAGTTCTAATTCTCACTGTTTAAAAAGTATTGCCAAAGGGCGTGAACTACACTCACCTAAAGGATTATTAGGAACACCTGTTCAATTTCTCATTAATGCAATTATCTAATCAACCAATCACATGGCAGTTGCTTCAATGCATTTAGGGGTGTGGTCCTGGTCAAGACAATCTCCTGAACTCCCAACTGAATGTCAGAATGGGAAAGAAAGGTGATTTAAGCAATTTTGAGCGTGGCATGGTTGTTGGTGCCAGACGGGCCGGTCTGAGTATTTCACAATCTGCTCAGTTACTGGGATTTTCACGCACAACCATTTCTAGGGTTTACAAAGAATGGTGTGAAAAGGAAAAACATCCAGTATGCGGCAGTCCTGTGGGCTGAAAATGCCTTGTTGATGCTAGAGGTCAGAGGAGAATGGGCCGACTGATTCAAGCTGATAGAAGAGCAACTTTGCCTGAAATAACCACTCGTTGCAACCGAGGTATGCAGCAAAGCATTTGTGAAGCCACAACACGCACAACCTTGAGGCGGATGGGCTACAACAGCAGAAGACCCCACCGGGTACCACTCATCTCCACTACAAATAGGAAAAAGAGGCTACAAATGAGCTCACCAAAATTGGACAGTTGAAGACTGGAAAAATGTTGCCTGGTCTGATGAGTCTCGATTTCTGTTGAGACATTCAGATGGTAGAATCAGAATTTGGCTTAAACAGAATGAGAACATGGATCCATCATGCCTTGTTACCACTGTGCAGGCTGCTGGTGGTGGTGTAATGGTGTGGGGGATGTTTTCTTGGCACACTTTAGGCCCCTTAGTGCCAATTGGGCATCGTTTAAATGCCACGGCCTACCTGAGCATTGTTTCTGACCATGTCCATCCCTTTATGGCCACCATGTACCCATCCTCTGATGGCTACTTCCAGCAGGATAATGCACCATGTCACAAAGCTCGAATCATTTCAAATTGGTTTCTTGAACATGACAATGAGTTCACTGTACTAAAATGGCCCCCATAGTCACCAGATCTCAACCCAATAGAGCATCTTTGGGATGTGGTGGAACGGGAGCTTCGTGCCCTGGATGTGCATCCCACAAATCTCCATCAACTGCAAGATGCTATCCTATCAATATGGGCCAACATATCTAAAGAATGCTTTCAGCACCTTGTTGAATCAATGCCACGTAGAATTAAGGCAGTTCTGAAGGTGAAAGGGGGTCAAACACAGTATTAGTATGGTGTTCCTAATAATCCTTTAGGTGAGTGTATATGCGTGTGTGACAGGGCGGATTCTACACACCCGGTCCCTTATCAGGCTAATCAAGCCTCCGAGAGGGATAAAGGCCGACTGCGGAAGGTGGTGCAGGAGAGAGAGATCGTTTATGGCAGCTAACTGTCATGTCTTTTGGTTAAGTTTTTCATGAAACTATTATTTATATTATCAAGCCGGTTCTTGTCTCCTCCTTTCCCTTAATCCCCTTTACACTGGTGCCAAAAACTGGGAAGGAGGAGGGATACGCCGTAGTAGAGTTCTCGCCACTACCACCATCCCAATGGAGCAGCTGTGGCCATCTGCTGGGGGACGGAGGAGCCCAGCTGCCTGGAATTGGAGGAACGGCAGCCGACCGCGAGGGGAGAAGGGGCTCCTAACCGGCTTGCAGCGGTCCGGGCTAATGCCAGTAGTGGAGGAGTACCCTACCAGCTGCTGAAACATGGCGGGATCTGAGACCGTTGACCACGAGTGGTGAGGGGCTCGCTGCCGACCACCTGGAGTGGGAGAACCGCTGCCAGTGATGGGGGAGACCCCTGCTTTTCCCCAAGAACTTGGTGGGGCGTTCCGTCCGCCAGGGGCTGGAGGACTGTCTCTGATCCGCCTGGGGAGGCAGTGGCCGAGGACCAAGCTACGGCATATCGGAGAACTGGCGAGTAAGTGTTTTTTTTTTTCTCTCTCTCTCCTCTCTCTCTCTCTCTCTCTCTCACTGCCGCTCTGCATTGACCTTTTCCCTCTCTTTTCCCTCCCCCATATTAATTATTTTTGTTTCCCTCCCCTTGTCCCCTCCCTCATCCAGGTAGACGGGGATGACCTGCCGGCAGAATGGGCGGATGGCACGCCCCTCCACAGGGAAAGAGTGGGGGGATGTACGAGAATGAGGGAGGAATGAGGGAGGAATGTGGCAGGGTGGAGGGCGGGGCCGGGTGGTGATTCTACACAGTCGGTCCCTTATCAGGCCAATTAAGCCTCTGAGAGGGATAAAGGCCGACTGCGGAAGTTGGTGCAGGAGAGAGAGATCGTTTGCGGTCAGCTGACCGCCATGTGTGTGTGTGTGTTTCTGTCTTTTGGTTAAGTTTTTCATTAAACTAATATTTATATTGTCAATATTTATATGGAGGTTCTCACCTCCTCCTTTCCCTTAATCCCCTTTACAGCGTGTTAAGATGATTTTAGTGTGATAAAATTGCTTACTAATATTTTCTGTGTAAAGTTACACAATTAGGTTTTTTTTTTTCTTTTTTAAGAATAGAAGGGACGAGTCAAAATAATATCTTGTGGAAATTAACATTTTGCTACAAATGTCGCTTGATTTAGCTTAACTTGTATTGTGTATATCCAATATATGCTACTTCATGTCGCAAATGAAACTTTGAAGATTTTTTAAAAGATCCGATGTCACTAACCTGGCAAAGGCAAATCCAGTGATTATTACATCCTCAAAAGTGCTCATTAAGCCAGTAATTTATAAACATGACTGTTTTCAGGAGGACTGATGAAAAGATCTTGCATGCTTTTACTCTCAGAAGCTGCATTTAACCAGCCAGATTAGTGCTTATTGAAGTAGCATCTGTGGCATGCTGTTGATTACCAATTAAATTATTTTGACTCATTCCTCAGTTTTTTTTATTTAAAAGAAAAATCAGAAATATGCTTACAGTAGCACATTTACTATACACAGAATTAAATGGCCTAGGCAATGAACATTCAAATACACCCTGTTTCCAATTTCCTATTCCAAACATTAAATGTGCTGGCATGAGACAACTGTGATAGAATCTCACTTACTTATCTGTTTGTATAAAATACACATCCAGTGTTTCAACTTCAATGTCATGATATGAGCAAGGATACTAGAATGAAACGTGACTTCACTGTAAATCTCTATTTTCATTGAGCAGACTCCACCCATGGAAGTATATTAGCAAAGCATCAGTGTTCATTTGTCTAGAAAAGTTTTCACACCTCCAAAATGCTGCTTTATATATATATATATTAGGGCTGTCGAGTTAACGCGTTAATAACGCGTGATTAATTATACAAAAATAAAGCGTTAAAATAATTAACGCATTTAATCGCATGATTGTAGTACCACCTGTATACTCCAGAGGGCAGTAAGTGAAATTTCAGCTGTGTGAGCATCACAGTTTATACAGTGAAGAAAACAACACAGATATGCGTTACTAAGGGTTCAAATGCGAACTAAGGGATTTCAATGTGTGTTTAAAGATTGAGTAGTAAACTATATTTAACTTGACACAGTGACATAAACGTTTTATTTTTATGACGCAACGCACCCGAGACGCTACACAAGCATGTCTGACGCAGGTCGTATTTTGTACAGTACCGAAATTGTAAGCTTTGTCCCGCATCCCGCAAGTCATAAGCAGTGTACCGCATTTCAATTTTGGTATTATTATTTCGCCATCATTTTATTTCATCGTCCTTTAATTACAAAATCACTATAAAAAAAAAAGTTAATAAGAAAACACTGAACATGCCCAGCGCAGCCTTTTTTTCTTGCCAGAGCGGGAAAACACTGGGGAAAAATACTGCAACAGAAAAATGGGTCTATCCGGATCTCCCAAGAAGAAAAAGTGTCTTTGTTCGTATAATAAAGAATTGGAGACAATATATACATGGTTAAAACCAGTTACAGGTGACCCTAAAAAAGGAGAGTGCAGGGTACGCCACTGACGTTTCACGGACAGCTCTGCTGAAGCAGTTCAGTGCCCCAAACATGACAGCTCTGATATCTTTGGCTTTGAGCATTTCTGTCATCAACGCGTTCGTGGAGAGGGTGTTTTCACTGATGACCGCTGCGTGGACCGAGACAAGGAACTGAGCATCTGTGGACCTCATCAAAAGTGAACTCCTGGTGAAAGTGAACACCTACACCTGCCAGGAGTTCTACAGTCATAATGAAGGACAAGGCCCTACTCGAAGCAGCCAGATCAGACAACAAAATTTAATTCAAGATGCACTAAACCCGGTAAGAACGCATTTAATCTTTCTAGTCTTTAATAATGGAATTGATGTGCTTGTTTGGAAATGTGCTTTTTAACGATTAGATTATTATTTTCACTTCATTATATTTACATTGAGTAGGTCTGTGCTGTTAAAATGAGTTTGTATGGTAGACCTTATGCCAAACTGAGTGACGTTCACAGCGCCGTCATTAACATTTAACATCACTGCAAAAATACATCTAATATAAAATCAATATTTATTCACCTAGTACAATAATAGTAAGTTATCTCTCCCTCGTGTACCGCAAAATCAGGTCTGCTGACCTGCAACAGAGCAATAGCCAGGTGGTAACCCTATGTATACCCCTGGTTTGTTTCTTAAAAAAATAAAAAAATAAATGTCTGACGCAGGTGTACACTGACAGGCTCTTAAACAAGCCCTCATAATAAATCTCCAACTGATTGACAAATTCACTTGTGTAATGGATTGGTGTGAACCGTACTTTCTAAGCAAATATTTCTATATGCGATAAATCGCGATTAATTAATCGGGACACCATGTAATTAATTCGATTAAAAATTTTAATCGATTGACAGCCCTAATATATATATATATATATATGTGTGAGCTTCAGTTTCATGTTGGTCTTATACTTTCAACAGCAACATTCTCTGAAGTAAACAGGAAATCCCTGTTTCTTGTCGACGCAGTAACTGACATTTCGACTCTTTTGAGGGAATGAGATACATGCTGTTTAGCAACACTAAATAATTTTAACAGCCTAATGCAACAACTGAGGAAGGACAACAAAGATCTCTGTCCAAAAACTGAGAAGTTACTGTTGAATTAAACAGCATATGCTCATCTTTTATTTTAAAACTCCAATAAATATATATATTGTTTATTTCATTTATAACATTCAGTATTTTTTAATGTATACAATGTTAAATGCCATAAAGAAAACTGAATTAGTATGTCATGTATTTATTGATTTAAAGCTCTCTGTAGAGTCCAGTCTACTTTGAAAGTCTACTTTTTCCACTTTGAAGGAAAAAAGCGCGCACACACACACACACACACACACACACACACACACACACACACACACACACACACACACACACACACACACACACACACACACACACACACACACACACACACACACACACTCTCTCTCTCTCTCTCGAACTGGCACTCTGGCTCGTCTATATCCCTCTCCCGGCTGATTAGGACTATTCAGGGCAGGGCATGCGTCTTCACGGCCCGGCCAGTCTCTCCTTCTTGTCACACTCCTTCTCCGCCTGACTCAGGCCAGAGAAAACTCCAGCATGATGTACCCCCCCCTTACTGAAGGGGAAGACTTGCCCTTTTGGCCGTACTTCTGCCGGCAGATCTTCCCCGCCTCTCTGAAGTCCTGGGAGAGACGAAGGGAGGGAGAGGGTAGAGGGAAAGAGAGAGGAGGAGAGACAGAGAGAGAAAGGAGAGAGAGAGTAAAACTCGCTCGCCGGTCCCGGACTTTGCCTGGTCCTCAGCCACTCCTCCGCCCTCTGGGAGACGACAGCCGCTCCTCCCCTAGCAGACAGCAGCGTGTCCTCTGACCCCTGGCTGATGGAATAGCTCCTACCCTTCCTGGCAGACGGCAGAAGTTCCACCAACTCCCGCAGTTCCTTGCCCCTCCATCTCCATACCCTGGCAGACGGCAACGGCGGGGACTCCACAACAGCGCATCCCTCCTCCTTCCTGAGTTTCGGCACCAATGTAATGGGTAAGAATGGGCAAGGAGGAGGCGGGAACCGGCAGAGCAGCCAACAAAACTTTTAATGACATAAATTAATGACATAAAACTTAAACACACACACACACACACACACACACACACATACACACATACACATACACAAACAGCGGCCGTGTGTGTGTGTGTCTCTCTCTCTAATTGATGCCTCTGGCTAATCTTTATCCTCCTCCCGGCTGATTAGGACAATTCAGGGCCGGACGTGCATCCTCACGGCCCGGCCATGCCCTCCTCTTCATTAAAACAAAGAAGTAGATTAAAAATTTAAATATATGTTTTAGTATCAACTTGATACTGAAGCACTGGTACTTCTGACATCACAACATGATGATAGAAACATTCTGGTTTTACGGATAAAGATTGTGGCTTAAGCCCCGGTAGCCCAGCCCCAGCACCGCCCATGTACAGCTGTCTGAATGGCGATCCTCAAAAAATCGATTTAAATTGAATTTGCATATCAGCTCTCAAGCACAGTGTTCAATCACACTCATTCTAATTCTAAGCAGCCAATCTAATGAAAAGCATGTCATCTTAACCATGCTTTTGCCGTTGCTACTCATAACTCATACATATTGCTCACCTAATGATGTTGAATATCGCAGAGATGAGGAGTTCATTATATATGGCAACTGCAAGGTAGCGGGGCTCATGGAATGCAGAGGGCACAGTCCGTACAGCATAGCACAGGTAGACTCCCCACAGCAGGAAGAGGAACTCCGCTATAACAGGAATACAAAGAGACACAGCACAGCACCGTCACTTATTATTTAGCATGTCAAGAATGGGAATACCAGCCCGAAAAGATGTGATTCCACACTGCCTGAAAGGCTGTTTTCTCCACACTCTATTTTTTCCCCATCACTCAAAGTAACACGAAGTCGATGGTGCATGAACATCTTGAAGGTGCTGTTTGAGTCAACAACAGGTTTAGAAATGCAGTGGTCCAATTTCTAAGTTCTAACCTTTCTAAACAGCAGATATTTTGCTTAGAAATAATCTGACAGCTTTAGAAAATTTCATATTTTCAAGGTCTATTCAGACAAAATGAGTTGAATGAATTATGTCTGTGAATTAATTGTTACGGCAGCGATAATGCTTATCCTCAAATCATCCAGAAACATTGCTGAGAATGGTGTATCTACAACACTGCCCTGCAAAAGTGAAACGCACTAACTTCATATTTTGTCAATACTCATTCACTTGCAGTATATGAAGCCTGTTTTGCAAATAAAAAGCACTTGGAGAGACCATACAAAAATGCTTGAGAAAAATATGCTAAAACTGAGTAAACATGAATTCATTAATTAATTCAATTCAAGTGATGTCCCTCTGAGAAGTTGTGAAGCTTGTCTTTTCATTGGCAATCCTTCACTTTAAAGTGCTTGATGAATAAGTATGGGATAATGTACAGCAAGCAGGTCATTATTGCAATATAAACCCAGACAGAGTGTATCATTGCATCACTCTAAAGGAGTTTAATTTGAGATGATGACTGGCTGGCTGTACATTATCCCACTTACTATATGGCAACCTACCAAATAAATACATGGGCAGGAAATAATTCATTTATTGAGTTGAAGTTATTGGAACACTTTGTATAAATGTTTCTTTTTTTAAGGGTTCCATAAAGGGATAGTTCACCCAAAAATTCACTCATCCTTTACTCACCCTCATGTCATCTTAGATGTGTATGACTTTCTTTCTTCTGCAGAACACAAATGAAGATTTCTAGAAGAAAATCTCAGCACTGTAGGTCCATTCAATGCAAGTGAATGGTGATCACACCTTTGAAGCTCCAAAAAGTAGATAAAGGCAACATTAAAGTAATCCATACGACTTCAGTGGTTTAACCCAAGGCTTCTGAAGCAATCCAGTTGGTTTTGGGTGAGAACAGACCAAAATATAACTCCTTTTTAACCGTTCATCTTGTCATTACAGTCTCTAGGCACGATCATATTTCAAGCTTGATTAAACTTCAATCAAGATTGTTATCAAGATTGAAATTATGATCGCCAAGGAGACTGCTATCAAGATGTACATAGAAAAAGGAGTTACATTTTGGTCTGTTCCACCTGGTCCGGCCACCATTAACTTGCTTTGTATGGACCTACAGAACTATATACACATATGGGGACTAAAGACATTACAAAGAACAGCTGGAAACAACAATCAGAGGGAATGGGGAACAGGTGCGTGTGATGAGGATGTCTGGAAGGTGCATGATGGGAAATGTAGTTCTGGGATAAAACTTAAGCATAAGTCTCAGAACACAAAAGTATGATGAAGACGTGACAGGATTAAGACCTGAAAAGTGTTTTGGCAGAAAACTAGGTTGGGACAGCACTTGGAGTAACACCATTCTTTAGTCATCAGATTGACAAGGAAAGTGACAACACGTGTGAGTCAACACATAAATTTGGTCCGTGGCCATTTCAATAGTACCCTTTTGGCCAGCCATCACGGGCCCCCTCTCTCCCAACACACCCCACACTGCCTGTAGTTTCGCCTGTAATAACATTACATTGCTGCATCTTATATACTGGATAAAACTAATTTTACATACAGTATAAAACATAGCAAACGAATCCTTTCTTTATAGGGTTTATGGCAGCACACTGTGCTTCATGCTGCAAGCAGAAGGTACTCCGTGTTTCCCTGCAGTTTATCTTGTGAATGACCTGAAGCTCTGAGCTGTCAGAGAGAACTGTCTCTGCATCACTGGCCACGTCTCACACCCTCATGCCTTAAAGCTTTCTGTCCACATTCACAAGATTGGATTATTATTCTGTCAAAGTGACAGCTATAACTCTGAGTGTTTGCCTCAGTCGCCCCTGTTTGAGGCTGATGGAAGCACTTTGTTCACCTGAAGAAGACAGATGTGTAGCCAGTGCTGAACCAAATATAATTCATGAGAAAAATATATTGACCTCTGCATCAGCTACCTCTTCACATTGCATTTATTACAGTGGCCCCTGGACACTTATTTGGACACTTAAGCCATTGAATGTCATCGCATTAGATATAAAACTAAATAAATAAATGGTCAAATCAAGTGAAATCATCAAACAAATGATGCTGGAAATGTTCTCAGTCCTAACCGGTGTTGGGTAAGTTACACAAAATTGTAATCAGATTCATCCAAAAGTAATCACATTACTCATTACTTTTAGGTTGCTTTCTAAAACAATTTTCAACGAATTAATCAACAAATTCTTAATAATGTCTATATTTCCTCCATTGTTGCAAACAAGTCATACACTTGTCATACACGTCTCAGTGACTCGCTTGCTCGTGCACACCTTAAGCTATCACAGAAACGCAGACACATATTAACATAATCTTTTAAATTTATTCAACATAAATAATAACATTTTAACTAACTAACTAACTTCATTGGATAACTGTAATCCGATTACAAGAATTGAAAATACAAATGCATTAGACTACCTTTTGACTAGATTAGAAGCACTTAGATTACACAAACTAATTACTAATTACTGTAATCGGATTACACCCAACAGTGGTCCAAACAATTTATTTTAACCAGCTGGTGTCAAGGTAATTTCTAGAGGGTGATTGAAGTCCTCAAGATCACAAAGGTTTCCTATTAGAGTAGCTTCAGGTGTAGCTCACATTAACTTTGGACAATGTGGCAGGGCGGAGGGTGGGGCCGGGTCGTGATCCTACACACCCCGTCCTGTATTAGGCTAATCAAGCCTTCGAGAGGGATAAAGGTCGACTGCAGAGGATCGTGCGGGAGAGAGAGATCGTTAACGGGCATGTCCGTCATGTGTGTGTTTGTCTTTTAAGTTTATCCCTCTCGAAGGCTTGATTAGCCTAATACGGGACCGGGTGTGTAGGATCACGACCCGGCCCCGCCCTCTGTCCTGCCACAGACATGTTGCGCAAATTGTTTTTAAACCAGACGTTAAGTGTATTTTATATACTAAATCTATTGCATGTCTGCATGTTATTCTTATAAAAATAAATCCACTTGGTTTGATATTTTGTTATCTAAAAATTGTTATATAAAATGGGGATTAAAAGTCTCAGACCACAAGTGAAAACGCTTCTATTTTGGCATTTGTCTAATTGAATACAGTTCTTCTCATTACAAAAGAATGAAATAAACTCAAAAGACTCAAACTCAAAAAGAAACGGCCTCTCACTTTCAACTGCTTTTATTTTCAGCACTTAACATGTGTAAATATTTGTATGAGCATAAAAAGATTCAACAACTAAGACATAAACTGAACAAGTTTCACAGACATGTGACTAACAGAAATGGAATAATGTGTCCCTGAGCAAAGGAGGTAACAAAACGTAACAGTCAGTATCTAGTGTGGCCACCAGCTGCATTAAGTACTGCAGTGCATCTCCTCCTCATTGACTGCACTAGATTTTTTTTCCCTGCCTCCGCGTCTGAGACCATCAACCCCTGCATCTTATCAAGTGGCTTGTTGAGTGCATTACTACGGAGACATAGCGTGTGTAAAGGCTTCCCGCAATCCACCATGGTATCCAAACACAACTCACCACGTGCCCCACCGAGAACGAACCACATTATAGCGACCACGAGGAGATTACCCCATGTGACTCTACACTCCCTAGCAACCGGGCCAATTTGGGTGCTTAAGAGACCTGGCTGGCATTACTCAGCATCTCTGTAGCAAACTACAGGAGTCGTAGCCATCGTCTTTACCACTGAGCTACCCAAGCCCCCGATCTGCCTGTTCTTGCTGTGAGATGTTACCATAATCTTCCACCAAGGATCTTGCAAGTTCTCTGGCATTTCTGGGGGAATGGCCCTAGCCCTCACCCTCTGATCCAACAGGTCCCAGATGTGCTCAATGGGATTGAGATCCGGGCTCTTCGCTGGCCATGGCAGAACACTGGCATTCCTGTCTTGCAGGAAATAATGCACAGAACAAGCAGTATGGCTGGTGGCATTGTCATGTTGGAGGATTATATCAGGATAAGCCTGCAAGGAGGGTACCATATTGAGATTGCCTGCAACAAGCTCAGTCCGATGATACAGTGACACACCGCCCCAGACCATGACGGACCCTCCACCTCCAAATCGATCCCGCTCCAGAGTACAGGCCTCAGTGTAATGTTTATTCCTTTGACGACAAACACGAGTCCGACCTTCACTCCTGGTGAGACAAAACCGTGACTCGTCAGTGAAGAGCTCTTTTTGCCAGTCCTGTCTGGTCCAGTGAAAGTGGGTTTGGGCCCATCGGCGACGTAGTTGCGGATGATGTCTGGTAAGGACCTGCCTTACAACAGGCCTACAAGCCCCCAGTCCAGCCTCTCTCAGCCTATTGAGGACAGTCTGAGCACTGATGGAGGGATTGTGTGCTCCTGGTGTAACACGGGTAGTTGTTGTTGCCATCCTGTACCTGTCCTGCATGTGTGATATTCAGATGTACCGATCCTGTGCTGGTGTTGTTACAAGTGGTCTGCCACTGCGAGGTCGATCAGCTGTCCTTCCTGTCTCCTTGTAGTGCTGTCTTAGGTGTCTCACATTACGGACATTGCAATTTATTGCCCTGGCCACATCTGCAGTCCTCATGCCTCCATGCAGCATGCCTAAGGCATGTTCACGCAGATGAGCAGGGACCCTGGGCATATTTCTTTTGGTGTTTTTCAGAATCAGTAGAAGTTTTTATATCTGTGACATTAATTGCCTACCGTCTGTAAGCTGTTAGTGTCTTAACGACCGTTCCACAGGTGCATGTTCATTCATTGTTTATGGTTCATTGAACAAGCATGGAAAACATTGTAAAAAAAACCTTTACATTAAAGATCTGTAAAGTTATTTGTATTTTTATAAAATTATCTTTAATATTCAGTGTCCTGAAAAAGGGACGTTTCTTTTTTGCTGAGTTTATTAGCAGCAAAACAATTTGAGCGAAAAGTTTAATTGAAATATTTTTCACGAATTTCATAATATTTGCTCTAATGACAGCATGCACTTGCCATGGACTCCACATATTTGTGGAACACTTGATGTTCATGTTATCAAGCATGATTTGAGAATATTACAAAGAGCATCTTGTGAAAACCTGACCTTTTGTTCAAAGGAGTTAACACGGTAAATGTCACAAATTTGCTTACATTTGATTAGTGACCACAAAAAAGGTGCAGAATCGTAAATATCTATACTCCCCTTTATGACATAACTTATTTGCTTAAAACCCTAAAGATATCTGTTAATTTCCAGGTTAGGAAAAGAATCCCTTAATTTCAATGTGGTCTCAGATTTATGGACCCCACAGGAAATATAAAAAAATGTACTGAGTAAAGAATAAGAACTGACCGGCAGCCATCATGTAGTCCCAGCTGTCCAGTAGACACATGCTGAACTGCAGACCCTCTGGGGTGACACCGATGTCAATGAGGGCATGCTGAGTGTCATCGCTCTGGCATACGGCTGAGGTCCAGGCCACGAGGAACCACAGAACAACCAGCAGAATCACACCCAGCAGACGCAGAACCCTCCAGCTGGTCATGTAAGGGATCCGCTGGGCTGTGCGTGACAGGAACACTTTCAAAACCCTAAGAATGAGAAAGAAGGACAAGACACAACTTTAAATGACAACTTTAAATGAAACTAGCACTTTTCTCATAATTTATTTTTCTTGTTTCTCATGCAGATTTGCACTTCAAGAAGCTCTACGGGAGGATTATTGCAGATCGCTCCAATGCTCCATTCTCATTTCTCAAGCGTTAATGTACAAAATGTTTGTAATTTTAACAGAAAAACAATGTGAATCTGAACCTAATATTCTACATTAAAAGCCTGTTTATTTTGTTTGCATATATTGTAAAAAATGAAACCTGGGTGGGTATACTCTGTAAACTATACCAAAAAGCACCAAAGTGCTATCTTGAAGTGTCTGAAATGTTTTTATGTGTATTTAACATTTTTACATACATTTATGACAACCACAACTGCCAATTTTTCTGAAAATATAAGAAAGTATATATTTTTACAACCAGAAAACCATGAGTTTTCCTGATTAGCCACTAGTTGGTGCCCTGAGGATTCTAATTGCCACTGGACTGTTTTCTGGTTCTGGTCAAACGTTTCAAACGGAGAACAGTGTCAGAGTAAAATTGAGTTCTGATTTAACAGTTGTTTGCTGTCATAACAGCACAAAGTAGCTGATGATATTGATGTAACAAACCTCGGTCCATAGCTTCATGTCATCTACCCACTCCTTATACTTTTACGGGTAAGACACTGTCAATAATCGGTCATCGCGACTCTCTGTTGAGCCACATGATTTTTTGACAATTTGTTCACTGATGCGAGTGAGAACAATGGTGACAAGAAGAAGAAAAAAATGTATTCTGTTATGGGCCTGAATCTTGGAACACTTCAGTTTTCAGGAAAACGTGAGAACATGTTCAGCCTGAACTAGGTATGTGCCACGGTTGTCGACTAATCGACTAGTTGTCAAACAACTGGCTAGTCAATTTGTGGGGTCGACTATTAACATTAATATTTTTATTGATGGGAGATGCAATTCTTAAATTATGATTATAGCTTATAGTAATTATAGCATGCTGGTTAAAAGTGAATAATAGTTAGCACAGTAAAACCTTCTGTAAGAAGTTAATGCTCTAAGTTTAGTCCATTTATGCACCGCTGCTGTTTCAGACATCAAAGTGTCACATCAACACTACATTACAAGATGATCACTGTCGTTCAAACAACCGTCCGACTAGTCGATTGTGAAAATTGGTAGTTTTGTACATCCCTAGTCTAAACGGACCCTAACTGAGCAAAAATTGTGGTTATTAGAATGTAGGTGTCTCGAGACATGTTTTTTTTGTTTTGTTTTTATTTTTAAATTTAAACTTGACAGCATCAAAATCACACTGCACTCAAGTTGCAACATTCAAAGACATCAATCTACCGCATGTTAACACAGAAAACAATTGAAAAACAGTGCAGATGGATGTAAAAACAAAATGGCTGCTTTCTTAGTACGGTAAAGTTTACCATGAGGATTTGGTCTCTTTTACTGCCTCTGATCACTCAGTTCTTCTTACCTGTATAGTTTCAGAATCACTGTTCCATAGACAGTAGCAAAGCCGAGCAGGCGAACCCATCTCAGGAGAATGCATCGGAATATACTTGGATTAAAGTACTGTATCATAACCTGAGATGAGAAAAAGATGACATTTTAGAAACAGTGTAATCATTTTCACTGTAGGATAAAAACGATGAATATCAGGAATCACTGTTACTGTTACTGTATTTATTTAATTTCTGTTTTCATTCTTAAATGTAAATAAGAACACATCAGAATTTCATCGATGCTCTTTAGAAAATAGAAGGTGGATGGGTGAATCTCACGAATCCTGTCAAGAATTTCTCCAAGTCATGTCTCTCCAACATCAAAAGAAAATATTAAGAAATTGTACTTTTGCTTAAAGAAAATGACACCTATGATTATTCTGCATTGTTAAATTATTTTTTATGACAAATAAGCACCCCCCACTCCCTCCAATTCTCACTACGGTAATGGAAGAAAATTAAAGAAGTTATATATACTATGGTAATATTTGTTGTACTGCATTTAATTAAAAAAATATATAACATAAAAATTCATATGCTGTATCTTTATTAATGTAATGAGAAACGTCATGGTTACTGTTGTATCTTCTGTTCCCTTTCTGTCACTCACTCGACATTGTGTCGATTGTAGTGACACAAGGGGTCTCTTCTGAGAGCCTTGCATACCTCTGATCTTGAACTTAAGAAAAGGCCAGTGTCAAGTTGGCAAACAGAATTTGCATGCCTTTGCATTGCCCCGGACGTACAGGTATAAAGGGAGCGGGCGAGCGATGCCAGACAGGTTTTCACTGAGGAGCCGAGAATACAGTTACGGCGCATTACAGTGGTAGGGATAGTGACGTGGCAAGGGGAACACAACGTCTCGTTCCTTCCATCGGGGAACGGAGGTTATAACAGTAACCATGACGTTCCTCTTCTGTCACTCACTCGACGTTGTGTCGATTTTAGTGACACAAGGGTCCCACTTAAAAATGGCATGCACTACCCCGTGTTAGGTGGCTGCCGAGCCAGGTGCAAACAGGTCGTTGCGTGCTAGAAGCAGCTGGGTCGGCTGCACGTAACCCTCCCCAACGCCCCCAATAAAAGGTGTCATATACCGCTCTTAGGTTCCCCGTACCTGTACAGAAACAGACGACATGACTTGCATGGGAGCCAGCTGCCAGCCGTGCCTTTTCTCACTCTATGTTTCTCGTCATAGAGTTAAAAAGCGGCTGGGCTTGTCCAGTGGTGCTGTAGGCTTTCGCAGTCAGTAACAACGTTGTCCTACAGGCCTTGGAGGGGAGTACAGGACAGTCCAGCCAGGTGGCGGCGTTCTCGGGACACAGGTGGGTCGCAACCGCTCTGTCCACCTGAGGGACCTCTGTGTACCTGTGGGCCGCCCCACCGTCCAGGGTAATGAGAGCGGATGTGGGAGGAGGTCGGTTTACAGGCAGTAAAAGGAACCGATCGAGTAGCCGTGAGGGGGGGGGGGCGCGGAGGTTTCCAGTGGCCCAGGAAAGCATAGCGGACATCTGTGTGTAAGGCTCAGACTGGGCGAGCGGACCCGAAGTTGTCCTAAGTATGAGACGCCGCTGTGACGCTCTCCGATGCAGCGGTGAAATCGTCATCCAATTCCGGGGACTCGAAGGAGAATGCCGGCTGGCAGTGAAACGAGCCGCACCCATCCTGAGCTCGTACGGAAGCAATCAAGCGTGCCGGGGGGCGTGTGGTTCGTGGGGTTTTACCCGGTGAAACCAAGCCTGCCGTCATCGCCGAATCGCCTTCAACACCAGCCGGGTTGTCCTCAATCCCGTGGGAAGAAGGAATGATGCAGGGGGCGGCTGAAGTGGCTTTCTCTCGTGAGAAAAGAAAGCCACGACCGCAATGTTGCCATGGCTATGTTCTCGCACTGAGAACATAAACCATTCATAAAATGCTGTCTGCGTGTGTTCGCAGCCCAGGCACACGAGACAGCTTTTATGACCGTCAGGAGTGGAGAGAAACCGACCGCATCCAGGAACTACACAGTGGCGGAAGGGCATCTTTAAAAAACGCATCCTGAAAAGGATGTTCAACGCTCGCTTGTGTATGTTGCTCTTTTACCAGACTCAAACGCTTTTAGAGGACTAAAATAAACTCTTTCAAAGAAGTCAACTCTTTTATAATAGAAGCGCTGTCGAAGCGCCCAGGGGTAGAGTCTGCACAGCGTGCAGAGAGGAGAAAGCCGCTGGAATGCGTCGTCAGATCCAACAGCAAGCTCTCTGGTGTCATGTGTGTCGTGTGTCACACAGCTCACTTATCACACAACCGTTCGGCTCCGAAGAAAAAATCTGTCAGGCATTCGCTCGCCCGCTCCATTTATACCCGTATGTACGGGGCGGGGCATGCAAATTCTGTCTGCCATCTTGACATCAGACTCTCAGAAGAGACCCCTTGTGTCACTACAATCAACACAACGTCGAGTGAGTGACAGAAGGGGAACTAAAAAAATCATCACTGAGAATAATAGGAAATAAAAAACTCAAGTAAAACATCAGTAGACATTGCGATAATGAGTATTTTAGAGTAAAGAGTGTTTTTTTGTCATAAAAAACCCTAGATGGGAATAATGGAGAATGATCCACACCTCAAAATCAAATACAGATTCTCTTCTTTTAATCTTTTTTCTGTATTCCTGAGAGCTTTTGAAGTGTTCCCTCCATACCTCATTATCTGTCAACTCTGTTCCTTTTCATCTGTGTCTGTCTAATATAAAACATCATGAATGGCTTAATTAAATAAATATTATTGAGGGCTGATGGAGAGATGTATATGTGCTCATCTCCCTCTGGAATTTCTGCAGAACAGCTTTCCAATTCACAGTTGTCGTTTTAAATGTGCAAAGAGCAAAACGGCCCCTTCAGAATAATCAAACAGCTCTGCCATGCACAGCCAACTTCAAACCAAGAGAAAGTCTCAATCAGCAGCAATTCTCAGCTGTGCAGAAAATACGTTTTTGCACTCATTAACAAAGCAACTGAAAAGCAGGTGCCGTATATTGTGCAGGTAATGTGTACTTTATGATTGATACACTTATTATAATTTTTTTAAATGCAGTTTTTGTGTTATGATTGATCAAAATTAAATGGAAAATGCCACACTGACTTTTTGTAGGCAGACTTTTCATGGTCTGAATACTCAGTGATGCTCAGTGAGGCATTATAAGCTTAGTTAGCTCCAATTTTGACTTAAAAGACCGTGATACATTTTGTTGTAAAACTAGTGCATATACTGTCAGTACTGTAACTAGGAAGTTAAGGGCTGGAACAGAAAAGAAGCCACATGTTTGTATAAACAGACTGCACACAAATAGGATGCCCCCTTTCCCCCAACACATTAATTAATCTGAATGTATTTTTAACAAGTTGCACTAGGATTTGATGGACTCATTAATAATGCACAGCACAGCAGCGCAGCAGCACATGGCACAGCACATCACGATAGAAGTAATACACATAGCCAGGAATGCATCTGAGAGCTTGCACATATTTGAGCAACTATTTGAACTTTCAACTGTTTCACAGACATTTGCGGAACCACATGAATAAGTGCTTAGTACGCCTTTTTGAAAACAGCAGTTATTTTTGTGATGGACCCTATTCATATTTCTGGGATTGGAAAGCGGGAAGTAAACTATAGCAGGTTAAGTAGCAAATTGTCATGATCATGCTACTCATGGTCTCAATTTATTTTGTTGTGGCAGGATTGTGACAGTCTTCTCAGCCCATCTGTCAGGTTCCCATGTTTTGTGTGTTGTAAGTGCACATGGCTGTGTTTGATTCTTCATCTTCATGTGCCCTAGTGTCTTTTTGGTCTTGTACGTTTGCATATCACCTCGTGTTTGTCTTGCCATGTGCGTCCCCGACTCCACCTCCTCGTTCCCTCATCACATTAATTTGTTTCACCTGTTCCTCATATGTGTTCCTTCTATATATTGTGCCCTCTTTCCTCATATCCCGGTCAGATTGTTTTGTTTCTTCTCCCAATCAGTTTGTTCCTGGGAGCTGTTGTTCTGTTGCTTTTAAGTTTCTCTCTTGTGAGAGTTTCTGTTTTCCCAGCCTATTTTTTGCTTTATCTAGTTAAGTTTGTTCTTGTTTTCAATTTTTCTCCATCGTGAGATCTTTTGTTTGCTGCATTGTTTTGTTTTTCAATAAAGATAATTATGTCTTCTGCATCCTTGGGTCTTCCCTCAAAATCTGTGACAGCAAATATATATAGTCAGTGTTATGCATGTACGTATGTGCTACGTCTCAGCATATAAGTGGGCTGGTGAAATTGTGCCCAATGTGCAGGCGATGTAAATAAAGACAGCCCATTCATAATTTGTTGGTAGCCAATGAACATACAAAATGTAGATCATTTGTGTACGTTATTTTGCACAGTAACTACCTCCTTCTTGAATGTCAGGGATACCTCTATAACATACTCATTGAAGAGAATGTAGGTACAATTCCTTATATTAATCTACTAACTTACAACATTATGGTTAGAATTAACTGTAATTGTCTGGGATATCATTTTATGTTCCACAGTAGTTCTAGAGTTTGAACATACACTTTGATAGCACCTGCATGGTGGAATCCCCAAACTGCAAAGCCTCAAGGCCTAAGTCTAGACTTTGTGCTTAGAATAGACATGGTTCTCAGACATCTTATCACACTTACATAATTCTCACAAAATAGAAAAAAGTCATTTGTGCCACTTTATTTTCAGACTTCCCATACTGTCCATACATCCACAGAAAGTGCTCCAACCCATGCCCAGTTGCTTGTTGCCCTTCTATGAAAATTGCGTTTGGATTTAGCATGCTCAGAAAAATTGGTAGCACATGGTCGCCTAATGCAGAAACAAAAATAGAGCCCCTCAACTTTAAAGTCAATGTGAAATGCAGTTCGCAACCCATTGTACTTCATTAATCTGAGAAAAAAGCAGGGCAGGACTTGATTGTATCCATCGGTAATTGATTAAATAATGAAAAAGTGGTCTCTCTTTGAAAGATGTTGGGAGGGATTGACATTTTAGAGGGCTTGGTAATGGTAGCTGACATGGAAAGTCAGAGATAGAGCAAGTTCTAACTTTTTTATAAAAGATTACAAAGTGATCCAAATGTGTACCAATGAATAGTGCAGAAAAAGACCAGTCGTGTGAATTGATTTCTTGTTGATTTGGATTTTAAGGATTTTTCAAACATTATGAGTTTTATGTAGCATGACATGATTGCTTTTTAATGAAGTGAAAATGGTGTGATTGATCTTTAATAATTGCTAGTCTGGAAGTATTCAGTTTTTTTCAACATTTAGCAATTCAGATTGCATGCAACCTGCCGTGCAGTTATTTTCTGCCTCTACCATGTTTCATCCTCCTTTTCTTTTTCTCTCTCTCATACACATGCATGAGCTGTTGACAATCACAGATGGCCAGGGAGGTGTGCTTAGCTTAAAAACAGAGAAAAATACCATTGAAAAGCACAACAGATTACGCAACTGTTTTTATCGAAGAGGGACACAGAATCTAAAAGATTCTCATAAACCTTATCTTCATTTCAGATTCAATTTACACAAGATGAAGATAATTTTCCCACATGAGAATTAAAAATACTGTGTGTGTGTGTACATATATATAGGGCACCTCCAATTGTGTTTGATCAAAGGGTCGTTCACAATGAAAGAGAGTATTCTGGTACAATATTAAGATGTTCTGATGGATCTTCCCCCATGCTATAGCTCTCAGATCTCATATGCGATCACATTTTCAGACTTGTGGTATTGTGTTTGCATGACATATGTACAAGAAAGAATGCCATTTTGTGTGATGATGTCAAACCTGTGCGATGCATAATATTTTTAATTGAACAAAAACACAAATGAAATTTAGCGCTCCAGCGGAGGGGAAGATTATCAGTAAGTAAATGCCTAGTTTCGTTCTGTTCTTTATACAAATGACAAATGGCTTTATTATACGTTAATAGATCTTTTTCAGAGCTTGGCAGTATACTGTAGATCACTACTACCATTGTATAGATCACATCCACTTCCATTGAGTTAGAAAAAAGAAGCTCAAACATTCTGATTAAGATTTTGTGTTCCACCAAAGAAAGATTTACATTACAGGGTTGGAACTATGGTAGCCCAGGAGTACCTTTTACAAATTAATGAATGAGTAAATTATCAATCTATTAATTTACATATAAAATTTGAATAAATAAACCAATTTATAAATGGACAAATAAATAGACACATTTAAATGTGTATATTTAATTCATGTTTAAATATGTCATTATATTTAACAATAAAATTGTGCAATAATAATCATATTTATTTCATGTTTAAAATGTCATTAAATAATATATTTTTTAAATGCACTTTAAAAGCACGTTTTAAATTGCATTTAAAAAGGTATTTGGCAATTATTTTCTTAAATAATTTGCCAATTTCTTTTTCTTTTTAGTTTTTCTTTACCTTTTCTTTCTCCAATTGAGAATAGAGTTTAATAAAGTGCCATTGGACTGTTGACTTGTGAGAGCAACCAATTAAATTTCAAATCAGTTATAAGACACACCCCCTCTCCAACGTGCCTCTCAAAGAGGATGTAAGATTGCCTGTCATTGGATGATGGTACGAGCAGTTTACGTGATAATATTGGATCTGCCATAAGAAATGGATGCAAAACATCAGAAGTTAATGGTGGCTTGTTCACTGTTGCTGTGAAATGCTGAACGTGGCCCTATAGCTGTGTGTGCACAGTGATGTGTGTCCAGGATGGGAGCTGGTAATCATGATGTTGCAATAACAAACAAGTGATTTACCCCTTCACTGCTAGAATTGTGTGAAATGAAACAGACACTTAAAAAACTTTTACTGGAAGAAGAAAAAAGACCTTCTGGTTGTGTAATCGAAAAATAACACTTTAATATCTTCATAAACAGAAACAGTTTAGCACAGTTTCATCATGTCCTAGTGCATATGATTGATGATCTCATGGTGCACAGAAGACACAGTATGTGGACTTTGTACACAAATATGGCAGAGAGAGCGGTCATACAGTAATGAAACAGGTGAATAGCTGTAAGTTCAGGCAGTGCAGAGAAGCAATTGCTTTAGTAACCTCTATGAAGATAAATGAAATAATGACCAAATCTATCCCATTCATTTGTGCTGCAAAAATGAACATTTGTGTGACATAATTTTCCACCACTTGTGGTCCAAATCGCTCCAAACCGGTGCTGTTCGTTTGTGCTCGATGTGTGCCATTAAAATTTTTTATTGATTTGTTTCTCAACCACACCTATCATATAACTTCTGAAGACATAGATTTAACCACTGAAGTTTTATGGATCACTTGCATGCTGCCTTTTTGTGCTTTTGGAGCTTTTGTTCACATTCATTGTTTGGACCAACAGAGCTGAGATATTCTTCTAAAAATCTTTATTTGTGTTCAGCAGATGAAAGAAAGTCATAAACATCTGGGATGGCATGAGGGTGAGTAAATGATGAGAGAATTTTCATTTTTGGTGAACTATACCTTTAGGACTGCTTTGTATTTGTTTTTTTTAAAGTGTCAAATAGCACATTATTATGAAGGAGAAAATGTTATCTTGCCTTTTTATTTTGCTAAGGAAGAAAAAAAAAAAGGAAACGTTTTAACTTACAGGAAAGTAGAGGAGGACAGATCCCGAAAGTATCGCTTCAAGAAGAATGAGACCAGACGCTCTGATTCTCTGTAACAAAAACACATGTAACAAGAGAGAGAGAGAGAGAGAGAGAGAGAGAGAGAGAGAGAGAGAGAGAGAGAGAGAGAGATGTAAAAGATGTATAGCCAACTGGTCATTAGTGTAAAATAAACCCTGACAGAGTGAGGAATCACCTTTGTATCACCCTGAAAGGGTCTATTTTTGTTTGCTGTTATTTCGAGTGATGTTTTCTTGCTGCAACTGAGGACTCTAAAGTTTCTGGCCATCTGTCACAGGTTCCCCTTCTGTCACTCACTCGACATTGTGTCGATGTAGTGACACTAGGGGTCGCTCTTGAGAGCCCCGAACACCTCCCATTCTTTGATAAAAGGCCAGTGAGAATTGCCGAGTGGAATTTGCATGCCACTCCCCCGGACATAGGGTTATAAAAGGAGCCGGGATGCCACTCCATTCAGATTTTTTCTTCGGAGCCGAGCGGTTGTACAATCAGCGAGCTGAATACTACTGCTGTTCCATTCACCTCTACAGATGCGTATGCTGTTGGATATATGGCGCATTTCCAGCGGCTTTCTCTTCTTCTGCACGACGTGTGCAGATTTCGCCCCATGGCGCTTCGACAGTGCTAAAAGAGTGTATATTCCTACTAAAGAGTATATTTTCTCTAATAGAGCACACACACTGATGTTAAACGTTTTTTAAAGATGCATCTTTATAAAGATGCCTTTCCGTCTTGATTCCTAGATGCGGTCGTTATCTCTCCGCTTCCGACGGCCATGGGCGCTACCTCATGTGCCTGGGCAGCGATCACACTGAGGCAGTGTTTGTGGATGGTTCATGTTCTCATTGCAAGAATATGACCATGACAACGTTGCAGTCGCAGCTTTCCATCTTTAGCAGGAAAGCTACTGTAGCCCCCCCCCGTGCTACTTCTACCCACTGGTATGAGGCCGGCGATTTGGGGATGACAGTGGCCTCGGTTTTGCCGGGTACATACCCACGAACCACCCGCCCCCCCCGACACGCTCGATGACTTCCACCCGATCTCGGGGTGACAGCGGCTCACCTCAAGGCAAGTCTGCTTATTCCCTTGAGCCCCCCGAGCTGGATGATGAGCTCAAGTTGCATCGGAGAGTGTTCCGGCATCTGACGCAGAAGACTCGATTGGGCTGCCACCCTCTGGTCAGTACGCACAGTATGAGGCTGATGACCAGATGGCCGACATGCTTGCCTGGTCTGCCATCAGCTTGGGGTTGGACTGGAACCCTCCGTCCTCCCCAGAGCCTTCACGGCTGGATGACTGGTTACTTGGGTCTGGGCGCCGATCACAGCCACCCCGGTTCCTTTCTTCCTGGAGGCGCACGATGAGCTGACGTGGTCGTGGAGGGCACCTTTTACTGCCCGCAACCGACCCCCTCGCTCATCTGCTCTCATTACCCTCGACGGTGGAGCGGCCCACGTGTACTCTGTAGTCCCTCAGGTGGACAGAGCAGTTGAAATCCACCTGTGTCCCAAGAACGCCGCCACCTGGCGGAATCACCCGGTGCTCCCCTCCAAGGCCTGTAGGATGACCTGGGCCTCCCCCCGCCTCCAGACCCACAACTGCTTCCCCCCTGGCCGACCGGTTCTGACGAGTCCAAAGGACTCCTTTATGGGACCTCCTCCTCAGTCACTAACCCGCCCCCTAGCGGGTGTGTGGAGGGAGGTAAGTGCTTCGAGTCTTCTCTCAACACCAGAGCCTCGGGACACACTTTGGCCTCCCGACGCCACATTGCCTGATCCGCACCGCTGCAAAGCCCAGCCAGGTACGTAAAAAATTATCATCCCCATAGTTTCCCTTGCACGGAGCTTGGACGCGTGGCTTTCACTTCACAACCCGTCGCGCTGGTTGGCCAGGACCATCCGACTCAGCTATGCGATCCAGTTCACCAGGCCCCCACCCCTTTTCGGCAGCATCTGCTTTACCTCGGTGAACGCCGAAGACGCCAACACCCTGCGTGCAAAGATCGCAACCCTGAAACTCAAAGACGTGATAGAGCCTGTCCCTCCAGCCGAGATGAAGAAGGGTTTCTACAGCCCTTACTTCGTCGTTTCCAAGAAAGGCAGTGGCCTATGACCAATCCTGGACTTGTACATTTTCAACCGGGCCTTACAAAAACTCCCGTTACATCTTAACTTGCGTCCAAGGTCAAGGTCCTCCCCTTTGGCATGTCCCTGTCCCCTCGCGTCTTCACGAAGGTCACAGAGGCAGCCCTTGCCCCACTAAGGGAAGTGTGCATCCACATACTCAACTACCTCGACAACTGGCTCATCCTGGCCCACTCCCGAGAGTTACTATGCACCCACATGGACCAGGTGTTCAGGCACCTTAGCCGCCTGGGGCTTCAGGTCAACTGAGAAAAGAGAAAGCACGCCCGGTTCAGACCATCTCTTTTCTCGGCATGGAGTTAGACTCAGTCTCAATGACAGCGCACCTCACCAACGAGCGTGCACAGTCAGAGCTGAAATGCCTCACCTTATTCAAGCCAGGCACGGCGGTTCCTCTAAAACATTTCCAGAGGCTCCTGGGGCATATGGCATCCTCTGGGGCAGTCGCTCCTCTGGGGTTGATGCATATGAGAACACTTCAGCACTGGCTCCAGACTCAAGTCCCGAGATGGGCACCTCGGCATGCACTGTGTGTTCATCACCCTCTGCCTGCCGCAAGACTTTCAAACCCTGGACAGACCTCTGTTTTCTACGGACAGGAGTCCCCTAACAGCAGGTGTCCCGACGAGTTCTGGTCACCACAAATGCCTCCAAACAGGGTTGGGGTGCCATGCCTTGATCCAGTCAGACAGCACCGCGATGGTAGAGGACGCACTGTCGCGACAAGGTATGCTCGGCAGAGAGTGGAGGCTTCACCCCCCAGTTGGTCCAGCTGGCTTGGGAATGGTTCGGCAAAGCACAGGTAGACCTGTTCGCTTCCCAAGAGACCTCCCACTACCCGCTCTGGTACTCCCGAATGGAGGCTCCCTTCGAGACAGACATGCTGGCACACAGCTGGCCCCGGGGGCTGCGCAAGTACACATTTCCCCCAGTGAACCTACTTGCACAGGATTGTGCAAGGTCAGGGAGGACGAGGAACAAGTAATTCTGGTGACCCCCTACTGGCCCACTCGGAATTAGTACTCGGATCTCGTGCTCCTAGCTACAGCCCCTCCCTGGCGAAATCCCCTGAGAAAGGACCTTCTGACGGGGCAACCTCTGGCATCCGCGCCCAGACCTCTGGAACCTCCACGTCTGGCCCTTAGACAGGATGTGGAAGATCTAAGTGGCCTACCACCTGCCATTGTAGACACAATCAACCAAGCCAGAGCTCCCTCTACCAGGCAACTTTACACCCTGAAGTGGTGCTTGTTCACGAATTGGTGTTCTTCCCGGTCCGAAGACCTGCAGATGTGCGCAGGTGGGTCAGTGCTCTCATTTCTGCAGGAGAGGTTAGAGGGGAGGCTGTCCCCCTCCACCTAGAAGGTGTATGTAGCCGCTATCGCGGCCCACCACGACACAGTGGACGGCAAGTCTTGATTATCAGGTTCCTTAGAGGCACCCGGAGGTTGAACCCTCCCCAGCCAAGCCTGTTCCCCTCCTAGGATCTCTCAGTGGTCCTCTCTGGCCTCCAGAGACCCTCCTAGAATCAGTCGAGCTCAAGCAGCTCTCCCTGAAGACGACCCTCCTGATCACGCTCACTTTCATCAAGAGGGTTGGGGACCAGCAAGTGTTCTCTGTCAGTGACGCCTTCCTGGAGTTCGGTCCAGCAGACACTCACATCATCCTAAGCGACACTGTATTTATGTGGACCACACGCAGAGCTTTAGATGTTCTGAGCAGGACTGTGTCTGGGTTGTTGATGCCATAGCATTGACCTATCACACCCAGGCCATGCCCGCCCCCTTGCGGGTTCGAGCACACTCAACGAGAAATGTGGCATCCTCGTGGGCACTGGCCAACGGCACCTCCCTAGCAGACATATGCAGAGCGGCGGGTTGGGCAACACCCAATACCTTTATGAAATTTTACAATCTCAGGGTTGAGTCGGTTTCATCCTGTGTTCTCTCAGGTCCGAGCCAGTAGAACTCGGTAACGCAGAAACAACTGACAAGCTGTACCGCTTGTATCTAGTGCTTTCCCCTCCACTGAGGTGATCACATGCACTCTTATCCCAGGAGACCCCACTAACTCGGCTCCCTGGATTACTCCTCCCTAGCCCACTGGTCCTCAAATTCAGCGCAGGATTTCCCCGACCAGACCCACTATGGGTACTGAAACTACTCAGTACTGGAATAGGTGCTCCACAGGACAGGCCCCTGTGTGGATTATTCCCCCTGTGTGTATTTTCCCCCTTACTAGTGGACCCACGTCTTCCTTGGGCATTCCCCGCTGCCCCCCCAGTCACCGTGTTGTAGCAACTCCTCCCTCTCAGCAGGTAGGATCTACCACCGTGCCATTTTCCACATGTGGCCTGAAAACCCATGTGAGGTATTTCGCAACTCTTTACCTCCCCTGGGCAGGTGTGGTCTCCGTGGGGTCTTTTCCCCCTGAAAGAATAGGAGTTGGAAAAGAATGCCTTCCCCGATGCGTGTGATAGCGTTAAGATGGCCCCAGCTGCTTTAACTATGCAAGAAACATAGAGAGAGAAAAGGCGCGGCTGACGCGGCTTGCTCCCATGCTTGGCATGTCGCCTTGTTACCCCCTTTGGGGTGCCAGGAACCAGAAGGTTATGATGATTTTATGGGGCGTTGGGGAAGGGTGCGTGCAGTCTGATACGGCCTGTCACTTTGGCAAGCAACTGTCTGCCCACACCTGTGTCAGCAGGTATGCTGAGCGTTGATATCTGTAGTGTCTAGTTGACAATTCACAAATTCACCATTAACAATAGACACTCAGCATAAAAATCTGCATTGCAGAACTCTCTTTGAATGTTTGTAATTCAATTAATTCTGTATTGTATAATGACATAATGATATTGCCTAATTTAGTGGCATTTGCAAGACTGACTTTAAGTTTAGCTTCTTTCCTTCCAAGTAACAATGCAAATGATTGTATTGAACTACAACACATTAATACTGACTGGAGTAACATTAAGAAAAAATAAATAAGGTCCCAGCCCAAGAGAACACCAATCACCATAATGGTGACTTTAAACAAACAACTATTTAGGATAAATAAATAAAAAACACCAAATAGTTCTCTGAACTATATTAATTCTGAATGAAAAAATCTGTACCTGTCCCCATAATACCATGATGCAACCCAGTCAGAGACATCTGGTTATGTTTATCAACCAAACAAACATCACGTCAACCAAAGGTCGAACTACGTTCAGACATTTCCGGTCATTCAAACATTAAACACACATCTGGCCAGACACTTCTGGTTATGGTTATCAAACATAAACATTGGTCAAATGCTTCCGGACACGCCCCCCTCATCAATCGTTTTGACATAAAGTTATATTACTTATATTATATTACTACTTACCTTGTTGCGTCGAAAGTGGTAGACAACTACCATACTAATGAAGTCCAGCAGCATGCAGAAGCCTTGAAAAGAGACCATGGCCAGGCGAAGGGCTGTGTCCTCCTTAGCCACACACGGTGTGTCATCCCTGCAGAATGCACAGCCTTCTTGACAGGGCAGGCACCTCTCGGACACTTCCACTTCATCACTGTATGTGCCCTGCTCTGATTCTAACAGTGGGTGGATGGCAAGAAAACAAATGTGAGTATAACTAAAGGATTCATGCTAAAATGTGTCCAAACCTGGTCAGGTGTGAATCCAGATCATTTCTACTATACTGCAGAGACTAAAAAGTTAATGTTTTAATTTCAGTTCATTCTGAGCAGAAACTGTATTTTTTTATTTCCAGTTCTGGCAATCTGTAGCCTCCTTTCCAAATAGTCAGTTAGAACAAAATGAAAGAATGGTTAATAATGTTCTTTTTAAAATGACAGTACTCTGTACAAAGGGTGGGTGACATGCCAGTTTCAGTGTTTACAGATCTCACAAGAGAAACTGATGTAAAAAAAAAAAAAAATCTAAATATCGCTGTATAGATAATTAAATTTTAATTACAGATCTGCTTCTTCATTCAGTGGTGGAGTGGCGGTGACGTAGTGGGCTAAAGCACTAAACTGTTAAGCAGAAGGTTGTCGGTTCAATCCCCACAGCCACCACCATTGTGTCCTTGAGCAAGTCACTTAACTTCAGGTTGCTCTGGGGGAATTATCCCTGTAATAAGTGCTCTGTAAGTCACTTAGGATAAAAGTGTCTGCCAAATGCATGAATGTAAATGTTCAGTTAAATGAATTCAGCTCTACTGAAAAGAGAGAAGACAAATTTTCAGGTGACAGGAAGTGGTGTAATTCCGAAAATGTATTATAAACCCTTTGTACTTTTGTTTGATGAATACATTTTGTATTTTTTTTTAAATTGAACAAAATTAACTAGTTCCCTATCTGTCACTCACTCAACGTTGTGTCGATGAGTTAACAATAGGGGTCGCTACTGTGGAGCCCAGACATATCTGATCTTGAGAAAAGGTTAATGGAAATTGTCGTGTGGAATTTGCATGCCACTCCCCTGGACATACGGGTATAAAAGGAGTGACGCTGCAAACACACATCAGATATATTCTTCGGAGCTGAGTGAGCAAGTTCACAGAGCTGAATTCCTCTGCCTTTTTTATTTGTGTATGTTTCCGTGGTTGCGATCATTACCTCTCCGCTTCCCATAGCCACTATCGCTGTCTCTTGTGTTGGGCACTGCCCACGCAGTGACAGTGCTTGTGGATGGATCATGCTCTCACTGCGAGGGCATGATTCTGGCAATATTGCGGTCATGGCATTCTCTCGTTAGAGGGAAAGCCACTACAGCGGCTCCCCGACTCGATCCTTCTACCCACGGGTATGAGGCGGGGTCGGTTAGCACTACTCGGCAACTCCCCAGGTTGGTAAGGTGATCGCGGTGCACTTGTGCCCACAGAATGCTGCCACCTGGCGGAGCCATCCGAGTCACCCATCCAGGGCCTGTGGGTTTATGTTGTCACTCACGACTGAGCCTACAGTGCCACTGGACAGGCCGCCTCCACCCTGCACGTCACGGCTCCTGCAAGTGCACCAAGCTGTGACGCTCAAAGAACTGCACGAGGGTGGTTCTGACCCGAGATTTGTGACTGGTCTTGCCCTCCGAGCGATGATGGTCATGGGGTGGTCTCTCGAGCAGGCGAGGTGCACCTTAGTTGTCCAGGAGCACCACCTTTGGCCCAACTTGGTCAAACCAGTTTTGCCTTTTCATCGGCACCGTACAGGATTTCGCCCAGCAATCCTCAGTGGTTAAAAGGCAGTCGGGGACCATTCAACACATCCTGCCCTGGCGCGACGCAATGTCTAACACCCAATGTTTGTCGCCAAGGGCGTCCCCCTGCGGCAGCAACAGTGCCCCAGTAGGCTGGCCCTGGCGAGCCACCCGCAGAAAGCAGACGCCACCTGTCTCATGGCCGGTCACCAAGAACCCAAGAAAGACTTCAAAGCGTTCCCCGAGACGGGCAGTCCAGGAAGTAGGGGACCCGCTGCAAATGAGCTGGTAAGAACACCACTCCTTCACGACCACCGGGCACTGTTTCTCTCTGTGGCAGGCATGGCGTCTCGGAGGCGGGCCTCCCTCCCCTTGCGTGCCCAGCTGTGGCAAATATCCATCCCTGATGTGATGGTCTCCATGGGCTACGAGGACGAATATCTTCCTCCCCCGTCCCAGGATGTTCCGGGAGTGGTCACAAGGAGCCAGGTAATTGCTTTAATGTCTCTAGACTCAGCACCTCGGGCTCCGCCCCTTTTCGAGGCCCCGCCCGCTGATATGTCCAGTGCTGTATTTCCCTTAGTCCCTCTCGCGCGGAGCTTGGGGCCGTGGCTCACGCTCACCAACCTGACTCGGCTACGCAATTAAGTTCGCAAGGCCCCCGACCAGGTTCAACGCCTTCACCTCCGCTGCGGTGAGAGGCGAGAACGATGCTGCATTGCGCATGGAGATAGCCTCCCTTCCATGAAAGGACGCTATAGAGCCTGTCCCTCCAGCAGAGGTGAAGAAGGGGTTTTACAGCCCCTACTTCATGGTACCTAAACAAGGCAGCGGGTTGCGGCCAATCCTAGACCTTCGAGTTCTGAACTGGGCTCTGCACAGACTCCCACCGAGAGTCTGTGCAGGATTGGTTTGAGGCATCAGGCATCAGGATTCAGGATTGGTTTGAGGCAGTAGACCTGAAGGATGCGTACTTCCATGTCTCGATTCTTCCTTGACACAGACCCTTTCTCCGGTTTGCCTTAGAGGTTCAGGCATATCAGTACAAAGTCCCCCCCTTCGGCCTGTCCTTGTCCCCTTACGCATTTAAAAAAAGTCGCAGAGGCAGCCCTTGCCCTTCTAAGGGAAGTGGGCATCCGCATCCTCAACTATCTTGATGACTGGCTAGCTCCTAGCTCACTCGCGGGACGTGTTGTGTTTGCACAGGGACCTGGTGCTCAGGCACCTCAGCCACTTGGGGCTTCGGGTCAACTGGGAAAAGAGCAAGCTCGCCCCGGATCAGAGCATCTCTTTTCTTGGTATTGAGTAGACTCAGTCTCAATGACGGCGCGCCTCACCAACGAGCGTGCGCAATCAGTGCTGGACTGTCTGCATGTGTTCAGATAGAACACGTTGGTCCCACTGAAATCCTTTCAGAGGCTCCTAGGCATATGGCAACTATAGAGACAGTCATGCTGCTTGGGTTGATGCAGCATGACTGATTAGGTCTCTATTGGGCCTAATGAGGTTTGACAGGGTCTCTTGGGGGTGTGTTAAATTTTGATGGTGTCTGATGATGTATGATGAGGTCTGATAGGGTCTTATGCAGACTTATTGGGTCTGATGTGATTTTTAAGGGATCTGATGAGGTTTGATGGGGTCTTTTGAGTTTTCATTGGGTCTGATGAGGTCTAACGTGGTTTCTTGAGGGTCTGATAATGTCTAATGTTGTCTGATGGGGTCTCTTGGGGTCTGTTGTGTTTTGGTGAAGTCTAATGTTGTCTGTTGAGGTTTGATATGGTCTCTTGTGGGTTTGATGAAGTCTAATCTGGTCTACAAAGTCTAATGTGATTTATAGGGGTCTGACGATGTTTAATGTTGTCTGATGTGGTCTCTAAGGGGTCTGATGAGATTTAATGTTGTTTAAAGTGGGCTCCTGGGTGTCTGATTATTTGTAATGCTGTCTAATTTGGTCTGATGAGGACTACTGTTGTCTAATATGGTCTCTAGTGGGTCTAATGAGGTCTATTAGGGTCTAATTATCTTTAAGTATTTAAAACTTTCAGAAAAGAAAGGAAGTTTAGGCATATACTTACTTGAGAAGCCATTGAGTGCCACCCGGCTTGGATGGTAGAATCCTCTCTTGCATTGACACTTGTACTTGTCCAGGACAAATCCATGGCCCAGAATTGGTTTACACTGCGAAAGAAACAATTTAGTTTCAGAACTGGATATAATCAGTAAAAGTGATGGCCATATAATGAGAGTGGGGGACGTTGGGCCTACTTGAAAGACACTGAAAGTTGAGAAAACTCTTTGTTATAATGATAAGTGTTTTGTCACTAAGGGTTTTAGTGACGGGAAACAGTACAAGTGTAACTTTTTTTAATATCATTTATTTTTCCTTGAAGCTGTAACAATAAAAGTATGCACTTCTTTTGTGATTTTATGCTATTTAGATATGATTTGCCTGTAAATTTCTCAATTATGTCATTCATTTACATATAAGAAAATGTAAGTTAACCTCACTTCATTATACACCTATACTTCCATAAGTTGAAACATGAATATATGAGAATGTGTCATGTATTGGGGGAAGATTGCTGATATCTGGTGGAAAAAAGAACAATTGCATTACTTGAAAATGATGTCATAACATTAATAGCCTTTTATTGTTATTTCTCAAAATGTAGCTTTTTTATCATTTAGAAGTGTCTGTTTATGCAATAATGGGATGTTGCTGTATTTTTACTGTCAAACCTGACCATGATGTTACAAAGAAAAGTAGCATTTTAATGCCAATAATTTATTTTAAATATCAAAATACCCAGTAATAAATTAGTTTAGTGTTTCTGTGCCCATAATAGAAATGTGCAGTCTTTTTCTGGAAGTTTAGGGTTAGGGTCTCCCATACCCAAGCATATACATCGGGGGTCAGACTTTGACTGTGAATTATATAATTATAAAATATATATTTTTTTTATCTGCATGCATGTGTGTGCATGTATGTGTGTGTGTGCGTGTGCGTTCTGTATTGTGGGTGTGTTATGGTCTTTTGGCTGATGGTGTTTTAGCTGATGGAAGTGACATTTCGAAGAAACATGATATGTTGCCTCCAGCTTTAGTGCATTAGCAAAACCCAGTCCAACTCTTACATCTCAAATAATATATTCACACAATGTGAAGTGATAAGCATTCAACACACATTTGTAATGTGCTGTAATGGTGTAAATTCCCAGCAGCATTCATGCTTTTGTTACTATCAGAAGTCACCTCTTGCTGCTGGCGCCTAGCTCGAGACTGTATTAGTAACCTGCTATCTTATTTAGCATTGCTGATCTACCTGTTTTCAGCTTTTAATCTTTGATCTCTGCCATTTTTCAGCGCATTGTCTCTTGTATGCTGCAATCAGCTAATGTTACTCAATCTACACTATGCTATCATTCAGGTATAACTATTCTTTCAATCACTAAAGATAACTTCACTAATAATCTTCCAGATATATCTCATATACTCAGTAAGCAACAAAGTCTAGAAGAACTTGACGTAATAACAGAAAATGTAAATACAGTCTTCTTTAGCACTCTTGATAGTGTCATGTTACAATGATAACACTCATGCTCAAGACAGAGCAAGATGCCAGGTCAGCATATTTGAGCAAACTCATGGAAAATAACCACAACAATCCTAGATGTTTATTCAGTACTGTGGCTAAATTTGTTAGGAATAAAGCCTCAACTGAACCAGATATTCCGTCACAGCACAACAGTAATGACTTCATGATTTTTTTACTGATAAAATTGAAATAATCAGAAATAAAATTGAAATTATACTATCGTCTTTCAGAGTACCTCGGAAAACAACGTCTCATAACTTCTTAAAAGCTGCCATAGATCACGAAGAGCTATTAAAATTTGTTACCTAAAACTTGTAATCGAAACATGAAAAGCCACAACATGTATGTTTGATCCAATACCAACTAAGATCTTAAAAGAGGTGTTCCCTGTAATCTCAGAACCTCTTCTTAATATTATTAACTCTTTGATTTCCTTAGGACATGTCTCAAGAAACCTCTATCAAACCTATATTAAGAAGCCACAGCTTAATTTTGGAGAATTGGCTAATTATAGACTGATTTCAAATCTCCCATTCATGTCAAAAATACTAGAAAAGGTAGTGCCATCAAAACTATGTTCATTTCTACAGAGAAATAGAATACTTGAAAATTTTCAGTCAGGATTTAGGCCCCAACACAGTACAGAAACTGCACTTATCAGAGTTAGAAATGACTTGGTCCTATTATCTGATCATGGCTTCATTTCTCTCCTAGTGCTTTTAGATCTTAGTACTGCCTTCGACACCATAGATCACAACATTCTCTTGAATAGGCTTGAGAATTATGTTGGCATTTGTGGACTTGAATTAGAATGGTTTATGTCCTATTTAGCAGACCGCTACCACTCATATGTTTACTTCTGTGTAAACGAGGAATTGTCAAATCAAACAAAAGTTAAGTATGAAGTGCCACAGGGATCAATTTTAGGGCCTCTGCTTTTCTCCTTATATACTGTATCCTTCCCCTGGGAGATATTATCAGGAAACGTGGAATAAGTTTCAGCAGTTATGCCGATGATACCAAACTTTATATTTCTTAAAAACCTGACAAAATTTCACAATTCTCCAAATTAGAGTATATCAATAAAATCAAAGATTTGATGGCAAGAAATTTACTTCTACTCAATTACGACAAAACATAGGTACTAATTATTTGACCAAAACCTATAAAAATAAGCTGCTAAAATATAATTTGAATCTTGATGGATGTACTGTTGCATCGTTTTCTACAGCCAAGAATTTAGGTGTTATATTTGATCCCAAACTCTCCTTTGAAAATCAAATGTCCAATGTTTGTAGAACAGCATTCTTCCACTACAAAAAATGTTGCTAAGTTACGACACATGCTCTCTGTTGCTGATGCCGAATTACTAATTAATGACGTCAAGACTAGATTATTGTAATGCATTACTGGGGGGATGTCCAGCATGTTCAATAAATAAACTTCAATTGGTTCAAAATGCAGCAGCCAGATTGACTAGAACCAATAAATATGATCATATAGCCCCATTTTATCATCAGTACATTGACTACCTGTTAAATTTATTATTAATTTTAAAATTTTGTTAACTACGTACAAAGCTTTGAATGGTCCAGCTCCGCAGTACTTAAGTGACCTACCACGTTATATTCCACTTTCATTACAAATGCAAAACTCTGGCCTGTTAATAGTTCCTAGAATACCAAATCCACAAATGGAGGTAGATCCTTTTCCTGTTTGGCTCGTAAACTATAGAATAGTCTCCCTAACACTGTACGGGATGCAGACACACTCACTGAGTAAAGACTCATCTGTTTAGTCAGCCATTCACCTAATTTATCCATCAACTCAGTTTAAGAGTAAATATTAATGCATAAGCATAAGAGTTTTGAGATCAATCTGTCACTGAAGACAGCAGTGCATAACCTTTCTGCTACTTTAGTTGGGTCTTCCAGAAACAGAAACATTCATTATGATCTATAACTCTGCAAAAAACTGAATGGCATCTGCGCTAATATTATTCTATTTGTATCCCTGATTCCTATCTCGAGGTCACCAGAATCGTCCAGTTCCAGCTCTGTTCCTGCTTGTGTCAGACTCCACTGCAATGTGTCTCTGAATGATGATGACTAAATGCAGCCGGTGCCAGCCAGACATCACTTCGATCTATTACGATCTATTCATATGCCACTGCCTGAAACTTGGACTTAGGATAGACCTCACCGAAATAAATGGCCGGTTGAACTACGATGCACCTCACTCATCTCTGCCTGCATCACCTTCATCTAATGATGGACTACAATCCTGAAATGGAATACATAGACTATCAATTAATTGACAAAAAAAGCCATCATAATCCAACTAACAAAGGCCAATTAAGGTGCGTACACACTGCCAGCAACATTGCACACTACAGCGACTCCATACCATTCATTTTCAATGAGAGCACAGCAACTTCTGGCGACACGAGCTGTCGCGACCGTTGGTGACTAGATGTGGGCGTGTCCAGCGACGCGACAAAGTTGAGACAAGTTCAACTTTATTCAAATGAAGAGCGACTAACGGAAGCGACAGCCAATAGGAGAGAAGACGGGAGAGCTCACATGATCCTTCTCTCTCTCTCTCTCTCAGCTCCTGCAGTAATGGAAAGGTGGATGAAAGGCTAATTCTTGCTGTTAGAAATTTTCCAGTGCTCTATGATATGTCTCTTCCCACGTACAAGGACATTTTTAAGAAAAAATACTGCATGGAAAGGTGTATCTGAGATAGCGGGGATTTTATGGACCCAGACAGACCGGCATTTGCATTTTTGCCGCAGATAAACAGCCGCTATGGCAAACAGCATGCCTTGTTTCTCATTCATCTTTGATATAAAGCATTTTATCTGCTGATTCCATTTATATTTAGTCTTTTCCCTCCAAAATGTTTGTTTTTAGTGGCAAGAAAAGAGATTCGCTGTCAACAACAATGGAATGACATCCGTGAAAGTCATTTATAAACGTTACAAGGCAACCAGTAGTGGGAACGCCCACTAGCTACTTCACCACCAGCCACTGGCGACCTGCAGCGACAAAGTCGCTGGCAGTGTGTACGCACCTTTAATCTATGTAATCTTCTGCATTTAATCCAGAATGGACTATAGTCATTAATCTTACAGTTCAAACAAAATATTTGTTTAAGCACTGGCCGTTAACACTTACTTAGTTTGCTCATTTTAAACCAGGAATTACACTGCACATAAATAACTAAAATTGACTAAATATTCATGCTGTTAGCCAGAGGGGAACTGGCCCCCACAGTGAGTCTGGTTTCTCCCAAGGTTATTTTACTCCACTAACCAACATCTTAAGGAGTTTTGTGTTCCTTGCCACAGTCGCATTCTCCTTGCTCACTGGGGTTCTAAATACAATGATTATTTAATTACTTATTTTTATACACAATAGAGTTTCATTTTTTGTTATTGTAAGATATTCTAGAAGCTGCTTTGAAATTATGTGTGTTGTGAAACGTGCTATACAAATAAAAATGACTTGACTTGGTATTACTCCCTCATTTCTGTGTGTGTGTTCTGCATTGTGGCTGATTTATTGATTTTATTTGACAAATGTAAAAGAAACTGGTGTTATAGTCTCCCCAATTAATATGTGTGTGTGTGTGTGTGTGTGTGTGTGTGTGTGTATTTTGCACTCAGGATATTTTATAGTCCCACCTCTTCATTTCTGTGTCTTTATGTTCGGCATTTAGGGTGATTTATTGATTTTATTCAACAAATCTAAAAATGTAAAAGTTCTCTTTTAGGGTCTCTCCCATTAATGTCCTATGGTCAGTCAATTTTGACCATCAACAGCAAAGGAGTTGCTTTTTCATTGAATTAATTCAAATTTTTATTTTATTTTTTTCTTCTCCTCCAGATTGCAAGTCTAGGAAAAGTCACTAAATCTTGTACCACTCAGACCATTTATATAAAAAAATCTGAACAGCCCAAGAAGGTTAATGAGTTCAACAATTTGCTTCCCAACAGAAATAAACATGCATTACAGCTACCCACAATGCTGAATACCATTGTAAATTCAGAAAATAAACAAGATTTCCCTTACATGAAGTTGGAATTACACAGATTTACATTAACAGTGCTCATGGTGGGTCTGTCTTGAAAGGATTATAAAATCTCTCTGGGAAGAAAAAAAAGTCAAGCTACACCCATTGTCAACTCAGCAGTCAGTCTGCTCAGCAAGTAGACCATCTGTAACAGGGAAGCTGAAGTAATTTATCACATTTTCAGGAAGAAATATGGCAGTTCTTTGTGTTTTATGACAGTGGATATACAGTATGTGTAGCAGTCTATTTTAATTGCCATTTTGTCAATTTTACGGTAAAGTCAAAGGGGATGTTCCAAACAGATGGGACCACAAAAGCATGTTGCTAGGAGCCCTTTGAAATGACTGCTACAAGCTTAAAATAAAAACATTTACATAAAAAGCAATACAGTGCATACAAGAATGATGCCATTTTGTGCACTCTTTCAAGTCAAGAGAGATACGCCTCTTGAAAGTTTAAGAAAACCCAGCGCTAAGTCTGCTGCTCTTTAGGAACTGAAATAAATTGCATTACTGTAAACTAGGACTGAATAAAGCCCAAGAAAAAGGCACACCAAGTTCACAATGCTCTAAAAATAAACTGGAAGCAGTTTAAAGCCTAGAAAAAGTTCCACCATTCTTAGAAAAAAAGGTTCTTTGAGGTTCTATATAGAACCCTAGGGTTCTTTACTTTATTCCAAAAAGGTTCCATTTAGAAAGAATTACAAAAAAGAACCCTTTTTGTACAAAAGAGTTCTTTAGGCTGACAGACTATAGGTCCTATATGTAGGCTATGTATAATTTACATTAAAAATAAGTTTTGAACACTACACTAAATATTATAATGGATAAGTCCCATATCCATTAAACGTTATTTTGGTAATAAAACAAAAACCAAAATGTTATTATTCCAAGTTGGGAACCCTAAAATATTCTATATAGAACCTTTTCCCCTGGCTCAAAGAACCTTTTAGGGGTTCTAAATATGAAGTGAGAAAAATAAACATTTTGGGTTCTATATGGAACCTGTTCTAAGAGTGTGATCTCAGAAATGTTTCTTGTTAATTTAGTCACACTTTTTTTTTTTATTTCACCAAGGAAGACCCAATAAGAACAAGACTTATAGAGGGCAATAAAATGATGCATCTGGGGCTTTTAGCATAATTACCATTACATTGCATTAAAAGCTTTGATTTACTCATTAAATGTTTGTAGAAAAGAAATAAACTAACCTGACCCTTGGGGGCAATGATACAATTTTTTAAATATTTAGTATTTATGGTATAGTATTATCTTGTGCTATAATATTCATAGACCATGTAATATTTGTTGTCCTTTGTGCTAATTTAATTAGACAAATATGTTTATATATATATATATATATATATATATATATATATATATATATATATATAATTGAATCAGGGAAATGTTGTGGAAGATTATTAATTGTGGGCAACCTGAGACATCTAAAAACATGAATGCAAGCAATATAATGTGAGGAATTAAGAGTAAATATTAATGCATAAGCATAAGAGTTTTGAGATCAATCTGTCACTGAAGACAGCAGTGCATAACCTTTCTGCTCCACGGTCCCAACATAAATTGCCTGCATTAGGACATATTTGGATTTGTGTGTGTGTGTGTGACAGTGCAACTTGAGGGATGCGTCGCTGCCCTGTTGTGACCTATCCAGCACAGCTGTCATGATAAATAAATGAGAGAAGGTTTCAGGGGCAGCAAACTCAGTAAACATTTGCGCCATATTTGAGCACAGTATTTTTTCAGCGTCGCAAACTCAAGCAAAGTATTTCAGCGCAAATTCGCAATCCAGTATAACCAATATGATGAAATTCTTGCACTTTTAGTATATAAAGTCATTGTCATTCTATTCAGCGCAACATTTGGGTTATTATGCTACAAAGCACAAACATTTCCATGTTCTCCTTGAGCGTTCTGCATCTTTTCTGGCAGACCTGACATGCTATTGCATCTAGACTTGATTACACAGGGCATCCATGCAAAGATTGCTGAATTATTAAAGAACTGACTTTTCGTTTTTATACCCTCAGTAAGCAGGGTATGTAAACATGACTCACAGTTGCAATATTTTATCTCAACAACAAAAACCTTTTCATATCCTGCCAGTCACATGACAATAAATCTGGCAGTGAAATTCAAACGTAGACATTTTGATTTTGTAGACTAAAGTTGTATGTGCTGCTACTGAGTGTTTCAAAGTTACAAAGCTGTATCAGTGGCCCATAGTCCTCAGTATTATGGCCAAATAGACACAATACTCCCAATACTTTCAACCCTCCCTATAGGCTATTTTTAATACGCTCTTTCAATACTCTTGATAAAGTCCATCATTATTGAAAAATGCTCTTATAAAACAGTCAAAAACTAACTTTAGTGACTTTTACCCTGCACCAAAAAAAAAAAGTCACTCTGGTATTTCAATTTGATTCAGAGCATTTCCTTAGTTTAACAAAGGCTAAGGGTTAAAATGAAAATTCTGTTATCATGTCCGAGCTACTACTTTTTATTTATTTCTTTATTTTTGCATATAATGAAAGAGAACATTTATATTTACGTAGAATTATCATAAATGTAGTCAATTCTACTTGTGTGATATTGTAATGGATGCCAGCTGGTGCATGATGTCTGTGCGTGTGTGTAAATCTCACTACCCAGGGCTCATGATACGCACTAGCAACGGACACTAGGGGCTGTAGCATTTAGTCTCCTCATTAGTGCCCCGCCCCCATGACGGCTGACTCCAGTTTGAATTCTGGTTCGAGGACCGGTTACACTATGTTCCAATTCTTCTCTAGTCATACAATACCTTTATCTAAAGAACAGGCTGAATTAGACATTATTACCAGAAAATCTTTCCCTCCGCCATAGCTCTCATCATTCAAATTAATTCAAACATTAATCTCAAGATGTGTCAGGTTTAAAATCAAATGTCAATTTGAGGGGGAAAGATTTTCAGCAAATTAACTGTAAATTTAGCTCTTTTCCCCAAACATAGCTATTATATGCTTTATTGAGAATGTGGGTGCCGCAGCCCGAAGGAGCTGAAGAAGGGTCTCTACCGCCCTTACTTCATCGTACCCAAAAAAGGTGGCGGGTTGCGACCAATCTTGGACCTGCGAGTTCTCAACCGGGCTTTGCACAGACTCCCGTTCAAAATGCTCATGCAGAAACACCTTCTTACCTGCGTTCGACAGCTAGATTGGCTCGCGGCAGTAGACCTGAAGGACGCATAGTTCCACGCATCCATCTTGCCTCGACACCGACCCTCCCTACGGTTCACTTCAAAATTTATTCAAACATTAATCTCAAGATGTGTCAGGTTTAAAATCAAATGTCAATTTGAGGGGTAAAGATTTTCAGCAAATTAACTGTAAATTTAGCTCTTTTCCCCAAACATAGCTATTATATGCTTTATTGAGAATGTGGGTGCCGCAGCCCGAAGGAGCTGAAGAAGGGTCTCTACCGCCCTTACTTCATCGCACCCAAAAACGGTGGCGGGTTGCGACCAATCTTGGACCTGCGAGTTCTCAACCGGGCTTTGCACAGACTCCCGTTCAAAATGCTCATGCAGAAACACCTTCTTACCTGCGTTCGACAGCTAGATTGGCTCGCGGCAGTAGACCTGAAGGACGCGTAGTTCCACGCATCCATCTTGCCTCGACACCGACCCTCCCTACGGTTCACGCCTGTCCCTGCCCCCTCGCATCTTCACGAAGGTCGCAGAGGCAGCTCTTGCCCCGCTAAGGGAAGTGGGCATCCAAATACTCAACTACCTCAATGACTGGCTTATCTTGGCTCACTCTCAAGAGTTAATATGCACTCACAGGGACCAGGTGCTCAGGCACCTCAGCCGTCTAGGGCTTCAGGTCAACTGGGAAAAGAGCAAGCTCGCCCCGGTTCAGAGCATCTCTTTTCTCGGCATGGAGTTAGACTCAGTCTCGATGACAGTACGCCTCACCAACGTGGATGCTCAGTCAGTGCTCAGATGCCTCGCTCTCTTCTAGCCAGGCAAAGCGGTTCTTCTATAATAATTCCAAAGGCTCCTGGGGCATATGGCATCCTCAGCCGTGGCACAACCGACCGGGTGTTCCACTTGCACACTGCCCCGGTCACCGTGCTGTAGAGTCCACCCTCTTTAGGCTGGACCTACCACCGCGCCATTTCCCACTTACGGCTTCACAACACTCGTGGTGTATTTGCCACATGTTACCTCCCCCTAAACTGGGCAGGATGTGGCCTCCACGGGGTCTTTTCCCCCTGAAAGAATAGGACCGGAAAGTCCGCCTTCCCCAATGCATTTCATAGCGTTAAGATAGGACATGAAGCGGCTGGGGCTATGTAAGAGACATATTGAGAGAAAAGGCAGCGACTGCCGGGCTTGCTCCCATGCTAGTCATGTAGCACCTGTTCCCCCCTCAGAGGTGCGGGGAACCTACGGTCTGTATGTGACATCTCTTTGGGGGCATTGGGGAGGGCTAAATGCAGCCGACACAATTGCCTCTAGCACGCAGTAGCCTGCTTGCACCTGTCTCGACAGTTCACGTAACACTGTCAGTGCCTGCCGTTTTTAGATGGGACCCCTTGTCTCACTTAATTCGACACAACGTCGTGTGAGTGACAGAAGGGGAACATCATGGTTACTGTTGTAACCTCCGTTCCCCGAGGGAAGGAACGAGATGTTGTGTCCCTCCTGCCACAGCACTAGACCTACCAATGTGACAGAAGGGGAATGGCCGTACTTTATTTTCGGCTCCTCAGTTCAAAATCCTGACTGGTACTCGCTGCCCCGCTTCCCTTTATACCCGTATGTCCGGGGCGGGGCATGCAAATTCTGTCTGCCAAATTGACATTGGCCTTTTCTCAGGTTCAGAGGCACGTTTGGCATCCCAGGAGGACTCCTTGTGTCACTTCATTCGAAGTGCCCTCAGGGGAACGAAGGTTTCAACAGTAACATGACGTTACCCTTCAAAAACAGTTTTTTTGCAAAGCATTTATAGCATTGTGACCGATTTACAAAACAATCAATGATGAAACATGCCTCACATATGGTAAAGATCATGCCGAAATTATTGGTGTCCTTGTTATAAATAAATTATTTTTCTAACACTGGGATCATTTGGAAGGATATGCAGAGCTGGAGGTTCTACAGCCATGAACAGCACACAGTTGGATTTTCCCACATTTTGCTTATAGCATTAGTTATTCTTGTTTTTAGGAATAATCCTACTTCTGGCTGAGCCAAGATTCTGAACTCTTAATAGGCATTATTGATGTGTAAAATGGGCTGTCATGCATGCATGTGTAAATTTATTAATCTGTCTAACATCAGAAAGTTATGGAAGTTTAGACTGATCGAACTCTAAATTCAGCAACAGTATGTCGACAGTTCTTGAGCTACAGAAAACTCAGTCTGTTCCGTAATTTGAAGCACTGCCCCGTGTGGGCAAAGTAAGTAGTGTTGTTGAACAAATGGGCACATTTGAGATCCAATTTCAGTGTGAAATTTCCAGAGAGACACAAGTTATAAAGCAAGTTGTTTTTAGTTGTAAATGAATGAACATGAATGCATATTTTATTTAATCCACACCCAAACCCTAAACCTAACTGTCAGTGGAGTAAAATTGCCATCTACAAAGGGAAGCTGGAACCTCCGAAACGCGCTTGTCACTGATTATGTGAATGTGATTGAGTCCTGGTTTCAACGCAGGAAGAGAACACAGATCTCTATTGCTGCTGATGCAATGCTTTATGTGTCACATCACATGAAAAGGTGAACACATTTGCACTGATGCAAAAATGTCAGATGGGAGATGCTGCTTGTCAGTAACTCATCAGAAAAGTGTCAGGGTACTTGCAGGCTTCAATAGCAACATGTTGAATTCCCATGTGATCATGATGTTTTTTTGCAGCTTAGTTTTTTAATCACTTTTTTCACTGCAGAATAAGTTTTGAGATCCGAAAGTTACATTATGTTTTCACAGTACAACGAATGAAGATGATTAGATTCCTCATGATGTGACTCCTTAAAAATACTCCATTAACACCATAACTTATCATTTTAAATCTTCATTTCTAGAGTCAAAACAAATAGTAATGAGGCATGAGAATTTATGCAATAGGCTCTCTCATTATGTTCAGAGACAATGGCTTTCTGCAGACTGCCAAAGAGATACACTAACCCACAATTGCACAACATTATTATTAAAACTAATGGACTAGAAGAAATGGCTCAGGTTTAGAACAGACTTTTTCCATTTGGGAAAACAGCAGGAAAAAACACTGCCTGAATGTAGCAATGCTCTGATGATGTAGTGGGCTTTGGATATTTCCCGCAAGTCTCCTGAGATCTTTTCCTGAGCTGTAACAGAAAGACTAAATCGAGCCTGACAATCACTCAAAACATTATTCAGGCTAATCCACCCCAGGAACAAAGTCATTGCAGGACATTTAGTGCCTATGATTCGGGGATGTACTCAATTAAAATGTCAACCCCTGAGCTGATGTTCTCTTAGCTCATCTTCAATGACAGGACAGATTTGAAGTCCTGATGTCTTAGGTAGAGATGAGACTATAAATAGATTGCAGCTCTGTGGCATTGATACACAAGTACACACACACACTCCACTCTACCTCAGATGGGAACACGTAAGTAATTCCTCTGTATCTCTCTCACAAACACAGAGAATCCTCCCAAACCCTGTTTTACTTCAGTTGCTGTGGCTGGAAGCAAGCGGTCTGCTAGTGCATGCTTTTCCTCTCTGCTTTTCCTCCAGTATTCCCATGGGGTGGACCAAACATGGACTATGTTCAATAATTTAGAAAGGCTGCTGCAATCTATTATACTGCATTTATAATGGAAGATAATTTAATGGCAAGTTTTCTACTCAAGACAACAACTGGTCATTGAAAAGCCCAGACCAGGCCTTATATGGTTAAGACTCATCGTATAGATGGCAGATGGATAAGCTAGCACTAGGGCAGGATGATATGATGGTTTATAGAAGAATTCTGGTCCTCTAATCTGATTAGGCAAGCAATGTTCCAAGAACACATTCAGAAGTCAAATGGACCATTGCAAAGACTGGTTGTTGGCTTGATTGGTACTGCATAACCACACAAAGGTGCTGCACTGGACAACATTGGCATAAAATGTCCTGCTTGCCCCATTTACCAGTAAATCCGAAGCTAAATGCAAAAACAACCTCATTCGTGGTACTGAAAAACATTATGAAAAATACCATACAAAAAAAAAAGATTACTCTTTGCACATTTTATTTATTTAAAAAAGGCATCTGATGATGTCAGGCAGGGTGTTCTAAATGTAATGTTAAAAATGTTCTTAATCACTATCTTTGTTTTTATTCCCCCCAAAAAAATCGAACTTTTAAGGATCTATAAAAATATAATATCCACTTATCCTTTTTCAAATTTCAAACAAGCAGAATTGCCTATGTAAGATTGTATGCTTAACAGTCAGAGGTGGGTAGAGTAACCAAAAACTGTACTCAAGTAAAAGTATAATTACTTTAAAAAAAATAATTACTTCAGTAAAAGTATTAACATAAATCATTACTTGAGTAAGAGTAAGAAAGTATCCAATTAAAATATTACTCAAGTAGTGAGTAACTCGTTACTTTCACAAATTACATAATAGATGTTAACTCCCCTATATTCCATAACATAATACACATTTTACATGTATTACAGAATTATTATTATTATTAATGGAAATTCTGTCATCATTCACCATCATTTTGTTCCAAACCTGTATGAATTTCTTTCTTCTATGCAACACAATAAGGAGATTTTAGACAGAATGTTTGCCTTTGTCACATTTACTTTCAGTTTCCTTTACATTTTGAAAGAGAATTGTGATTGAGACTGTCAGTACCTAACATTCTGTCTAACATCTTTTGGGTTCCACAGAATACAGAAGGTCACATGGTTTTGGAACAACATGAGGGAAGAGACAATATGACAGAACATTACATTATGGCTGAGATATCACTTTAAATGGGTAGTTCACCCAAAAATTTAAATTCTCTCATCATTTACTCTCACGACACCCCAGATGTTTATGACTTCCTCTCTTCTGCAGAACACAAATGAGGATTTTTAGAAGAATATCTCAGCTCTGTAGGTCTTTACAATGCAAATGAATTGGTGCCAAAATTTTGATGCCTAGTGCACCGGCTCACTGAACATTTGCTTGAATGTTTGAGGAAACTGAGTACTTATTTTTGCGCTGGTTCCGTCTAGCAGCTGGAGTTTATTTTGAGTGACAGTTCTATGGATGAATCTACACACTCTTTGTGCTTATTCCTCCTTTTGGTTGGAGTTTGTTTTGTGGAGTAATTCTTGCAAAGACATTGAAGCGATTAAGTCATTTGTTTGCACTCATTTTGCAGTGGAGTGGACGAGGTTACTGAATATTCATACGACTGTTGGATCACTTGGATGAATCTGCTTTTGTGCTGGTACACCAGCAGCTCAGTCCTTGATCATAGTGAAGCAAATGTGCACAAGCCCCCTAGAGCAACACTGACACTTCAGATATGGTCTTACAGATATTTGGAGACTTTTGAACCCATCTGGTACAGACTATATTTTTATTCAACAGTCCATAAGATTTACTCTAGAATATATATTTTTTATACATCTAAGTCCCTCATTTCATCTGTTGTTGATTGTTCAATTGGAATTTTTTTTTGTCTCAGATCACACCCTGGTGTGTTCAGAGGTGTTGCCACATATGGAGAAAAGGAAATCATATAGTTGGTGCTTTAATGTATCCCTTTTGCAAAGTCCTGAATTCCAACGAATGCTAAAGGCTGAAATCAGTGACTATATGGAGACCAGCTGGTCCTCAGTATCCTTCTCTCTTGGCTCTCAACGAAGGCGGTCGCATTTTCTCACCCTCTCCCTACCCTTATCTTCCCTGCTTTGCTCCTCTCGTCATATCTAGTCTACTGTCTTGTACTTGAGAGACTCTCTCAGCACTGCTCTTCAAACTAAGTCATCATGGATTTGATCAACTGGTCTCTCAACGCAATTGACACCATCTTCTCGACGAGAAGTTTGGGTTCGGGGGAACCTGTCTGCCCTGACGGAACGTTCGCAGCTGGCTACACGATGGGCGCGTGGGAGAGGTGGCGGTCGTGTGTCTGGCGGCTCTTTCCGTGGAGGACGTTGAAGATATCTACCTATTCGGTACCATGATAACAGGTCTTCTGCTGATTGGATTAGGCATTGCCCTGGTTTATCGAGGAGTTAAGAAGACGGTGACAGCTGTCCAAAGCCTCACAAGGCTGCCCATCATGATTGAAACAGTGGGCAGAACTGTCTGCACTCAGACTGGGTCTATGAACCAAAATACGGATAACATCATGGAGAAGCTCACAGCTTTGCAAAGGCAAATGGATCGTTTCAGAGACCAAAATGGACCAGGAGAATAGCCGAGTAAATTAGAATGCGGCTACTCTCCTTAAGACCAAACAATCCCAATCTTAACTGTTTCGGCCGCCCTCAACCAGCACTGGCCTTGGCCAAGGCCGCTGTTGGAACAACAACTCCCCCGGAAGAGCACTGCAGTGAGCCACTCTCGCGTTCCTTCCCCGACTCCCCAGACACCTGGTGATTGTTGACTATGTCTGGGACCTGATCAAGGTTGTCTCCATGGCAACTTGCTGTGTATCGCTATGACAACCCTGTGGACTGAGGCACCTAGATTAGATGCTGGCATAGCGACTCTCCAGGCCTACACACACATGAACTCTTACACATATATACAGATATGCAATCATCCGCCCGATACCCTATCCCTCGCCTAGCCGCTTTGTACCCCCAGTCTGACAGGCGGGTCTGTGACCAGCGCCGAACATGGCTGCAGGTCCGGATGGCTGCTTGCCTGTGCTGGGCCACCTCCACCCCCAATCCCTCCCCTGTTGCAAGTCTTGTTCATGTTGTAGAGTGTACTGATTATGTGCTAATGTTGCTGAGGTGTTTTTTCCCTGTTCCCACACTGTACTTCTTAAGGAGCATAGTCTGGGGCTGCCTTTTTTTCTCCTCTCCTCTCCTCATGTCATGCTGTATTTCTTCTAATTCCCTGTCTTCCTGTCCTGTCTCCCCTTGTCATATGTATGTTTGTATGGACAGGTCGATGGCCAATTTCACTGGTTTACTATGTGACAATAAAGGACTACTACTACTCTGTAGGTGTGGCTTGGGAGGCACTTAAGGCGGTTCTTAGGGGCCGGATCATACAGTATGCTGCATTCACCCAAAAATCCAAAACACAAGAACTTGTGGAATTGGAAGGGAATATTAAAAGTCCAGAGACAGAACTGAAGCACCTAATGTCTTTTGACCTGATTGAAATACAGATTTAATACCATATTGTCACGGAAGGTGGAGTTTTAGCTATTCATGGCAAGACAGTCATACTTTGAGTCAGGGGCAGGAAACATTCTTGCTAGATATATAAAACAGAAAGAGTCTTTTTCTAACATTCCCTATATTAGATGTCCCCCTCTATTATTTCAAGCATAGCGAAGTCTTTCATTTGGAATGGTAATCGTCCCAGATTACACTTTAATAAGTTACATAGGCCGATTGACAAAGGTGGGCTAGGCCTACCCAAGATTTTGTTTTATTATTATGCATTCAGTCTCAGACATTTGGCTCATTGGTCACTTCCACCTGAGAGAGCCCCTCCCTGGTTTTGTATTGAACAGGACTTTATTGCCCCTATTTTGCCAATGGCAAAGCCTTTCTATCAAACTAACTGTAGAAGTTAAGTTGCATCCATGTAGCAGCCCGGTTAAATAAAGGAAATTCGCTCTCTCACTGATGCTGTCAGTTTATTGTCTTTAATTCCTCCACAATGCCATCACAACACCATCAGAACACCGTAAGAGCTAGAACAGATTAATTAACATTATTGGAATTTGTAAACAATAAATTAAACAAACAGTAGACTATATAGCAACAAAATTACAAGATTAATACTAACATTTATCATAAACAACCTTAAACAACATAAATTACTTAGAAATGAAACAAGCACATATAAACCAATTATAAAAGACCAGATATGCTATGTAACATTATACATAAGTGCATAAATATACATGTTTACCTTGTACTCCCTTCCAACCAGGTGCTAAAAAACATACTGCAAAATAAAAACAAACAGCAAATAGATGCCTAAATTCCCTTAAAGTGACATTAATACTTGAATTCAGATCCATGAATCCGTGACCGCATGGTTCCATGTCTCCGTCTGTCAGCAATCTATCTGTATGCACGCTCTCAGTGCGCAAGTGATCTGTTCGTTTTTCCAGCAAGCGGCCTTTCAAAATAAAGGTCTCTATAGGTAAAATAACTAAGAGTGCAAAGTAAACTTCCAAAATATAATAAACACAATATTAAACTAATATTAAGAAATATAGAATTATGATAACATCAGAACATAATAATAATGCCCAAAACTAATTTAAATAACTGAGGGTTATTTACAATACATAATCTCGCATTTGCACGCAATATGTACAAAAGTGTCCAGAGTGTTTCATTCAGACATTTATTTAAATGTTACCTCGAGCATATGGCTGAACCCCAAATTATGTATTAATAAGTCCCCTTTCTGCTGGCCAGAGTGGATTGTGAGGGAGGTTAATATGCACAGAGACCTATACGAGAGTGGAATGTTGAGATCTATTGAAAATATGGTTCAACATTTTGGGATTCCCAGGTATCAATTCTTCAGGTACTTACAGCTGCACCACCTGCTTTGTACTATTTTTGGGAGTAGTATACACCCCCCTAGATCAGCAGATACACTGAGAGTGGTGATTACCTCTTTTTGAAAAGGTCATGAGGCATCAGTGTATTACTCCCTGTTATTTCAGAGTCTGGGGAACGGAGCTTCAACTTCTCTTTAGATTATGGGATAAAGATTTAAACTTGTTATTGTAGGAGAGAGTGTGGGCTAGGATTCTAAAAAACTTTAAGTCTACATCTAGAGATGCAAGTGTGCGCCTTACACAGTTTAAGATTTTACATAGATTCAATTGGACCCTCTCTAGATTGATCTTGATCTTAAAGACACACCCACCTGCTGGCTATGCCAATCAGAAGATAGGGACACAACCCATGTTTTTTGGTTGTGTGTTAAGATCCATGAATTTTGGTTGGGGGCTCAGAGTTTTATGTGTGACGTTTTGGGCACTCAAATTTCAATTTGCCACAGACTCTGTATTTTAGGTGATGGGGCAGTCATTAATATAGAGGATAAATGCATGTATAATTGGGTCCTAGCCAGTGTTATGATTGGCTGACAGATCATTCATAGGGGATGGAAGTTGGCTGGAGCACCCTCATTTCAAGAGTGGTGTGCAGAGATGGGCAGGGTAGCTGAGTTGTCATATAGAAGGCTAGTCAACTTATAAATATATAAGTTATATATAAACTTCAGCCAGCGTGCAATGCAACTGTTGCATTGGCTAAATGTTAATTGTTTTATTAATTAAATGTTTTTCTTAACTACGTATAAAGCTTTGAATGTTCTAGCTCTGCTGTACTTAAGTGACTTTTCTTATTTGGCTCCATAACTATGGAATAGTCTCCCTAACACTGTTCAGGACTCAGACACACTCACTCAGTTTGAGTCTAGACTAAAGATTCATCTATTTAGCTAGGCATACACCAATTTTATTCCATCAACTCACAATTACATTTACATTTACATTTATGCATTTGGCAGACGCTTTTATCCAAAGCGACTTACAGTGCACTTATTACAGGGACAATCCCCCCGGAGCAACCTGGAGTTAAGTGCCTTGCTCAAGGGCACAACAGTGGCATCTTGGTGGTGCTGGGGCTTGAACCCCTGACCTTCTGGTCAGTAATCCTGAGCCTCAACCACTGAGCCACCACTGCCCAGGCTGTTTTATTAGGCTGTTTTAGTGAGGTCTACCAGAACCAGAAACATTTATCGTAATCTATAACTTTGCAAAGAACATTAATGGCATCTACGCTAATATTATTTTGTTTCCCTGTCTCTGGTTACCAGGGCCGGCCAGATCCAGCTCCATTCCTACTTGGTGTCAGACTCCACTGCTACGTGCTTCTGAGTGATGATGACTAAATGCAGCCGGTGCCAGCCAGACAACACTTCAGTCTATTACGATGGACTTCAGGGTATGAACTGATGCCAACTCCAACCAAAAGACATGGGATACTTCATATGCCACAGCCTGAACCTTGGTCTCAGGATAGACCTCACCGAAATGACCTGTTGGGTGAACTGCGATGCATCTCACTAATCTCTGCCTGCATCACCTTGGTCTAATGATGGACTACACTCTTCAAATTGTATACATAGACTATCAATTAATTGCCAACAAAAGCCTTCATCAGCCAACCAACAAATGACTATGTGAAGTTCTGCAGTTAGTCCAGGATGAACTTCAAAGACATTAGTCATTAATCTTACAATTCATACAAAATCTTTGTTTAAACACTGACCCTTAACACTTACTTAATTTACTCATTTTAAACTATGATGTGCACTGCACATAAATAACTAATATTGGCAGTCATGCTGTTTAGCCAGAGGGGAACTGGCCCCCACAGGGAGTCTCGTTTCTCCCAATGTTTTTTTTCTCCACTAACCAACATCTTATGGAGTTTTGTGTTCCTTACCACAGTCGCCTTCTCCTTGCTCACTGGGGTTCTAAATACAATTATTATTGAATTATTTACTTTTATACACAATCATATTTAACTATATCAAACTACACAATGATAACTCTTAAGAATATAGATCTTATGGTTTCATTTTCTATTAATGCACGATTTTCTGTAAAGCTGTTTGAAAAGTGCTATACAAATGCGACGGACTTGTCTTGACAAATGTTTGTGCCGTGCTTGCTTAAAGATTTGCTTGTGTGTTTCACACCATTTTGTGCAGTTCAGCACTTGAGCAATGGCATAATAGATAAACCTAGACAGTTTTGTGATATATAGTGTTCTGCACCGTAGAAACATCCAAGCCTGCCCAAACTCTGACTGGCACCAAAACAGAACAGTTTGGATGGTATAATTATCTCTCGCAGAGCAACTTCCAACAGAGCTTACAGATTCCAGTTAAACAGGAGAAGATAAATCCCCAATTTAATTAATCTCAAATCCAAATGAAGATAATGAACCAATTTGGATGTAAAGTGAAACTTCAGGGTGAAAAAAATTCTATAAAATCAGTCCCACTTGAGCAAATAAAAATAGCATTGCATTCTGATCACTTAACTGGAAAATGCCGATAAAATAAAAAAATTAGGGACATTATGAATTATTTTATAAAACAAAAGTTGAGTTATTAGGATGCTTAGGATGCATTGAGCATTAAGTAGCACTGTCACGTCTTCACCGTTTGCAGGTTATAATACAAATTGTTCCAGTTCTGGACGCTGATAAGCACAGCTAAGATCTTTTTACTGAGCATCGCTTTGTATCACTGCACAGCAGGTCTGGATTGGTTATCTGGCATACCGGGCATTTTCCCGGTGGGCCAACAAACTTTGGGGCGGACTGGCCACCGTGAGAATTGGGCCGGCCGTGAAATGGACGAATGGGCCGCGATAAGCTGAAATGAGCTGCCGTGTTATGCAGAAAGGGCCACAAAATGACGCCGTGATATGCCAAAGGGGGCAGCAATATGTAGAAAATGACCAGGCCGATTTCTCTTCCCAGTCCACCCTTGCTGTACATCATTGTTGACTATTATTCTTGTTGCATAGAAACAACTATATCTTCTTACGAAAGAATGGCAATGTAATGTATGTGTATAAGTAATGTACAGCTATGTATATATTTAAACAGATATATATATATATATATTTAATCAATATCACACAAGCAAAAGTGCGATATGGCCCTACATCAGCACTGCTGTGATTTGGCCACAGGCACGAGGCCGCAGGCCAGGTGCCATAGGTAATCACAGCAGTGCTGATTTTGGGTCAAATAGCAGGATTGTTAGTGTGATATTGCTTATATACAACAGTTCAAAGAACAAGTAAATAAAAAAGAAATGAGGAAAAACTGAGTATGATCACAAAAAAGTGTGTGTGTGTGTGTGTGTGTGTGTGTGTGTGTGTGTGTGTGTGCGTCGTGAAATAGATTGACTGTGTGCGATTACCTGTGTCTGTCTGCCACTCCCAAGCAGTGATGCTGTAGAGTGTTAGTCAGCTTTCAGAAGATAATGTCCTTTTGGTCAAAATGCATCCTATTGTCTCAGTGGAAAAATAGCAGTCTGAGCGGGGTGTTCCTCTCTATTTCATGGTAGCTGGTGCGCAAGAGTCAATCACTATAGAAACAGCAATGTCCTCCACTATTTTGAACAGTATGTCCTCTCCAGTGTGGAAACTCTGTAAGAGGTAAGTGCCTTGAGCTTGTGTAATTAATCAGTCGGTTGTGTCTCTCAGCTGTGATGAGCCTTAATGCTGAAGATGTTAGTTTAAAGCTGTTTAAAGCTATTTCCCAGCTTTAGTAGTGTAAGAGTAATCTGAGAATTCACGGAAAGCAAATGAAAAAAAAATACTGACTGACTGACTGACAGACTGATTGACAGCACTGCTGCTGACTAATTCAGGTCACCTCAGCTGGCTCATTTACACACGAAAATTGTCTTTTGTCACTACCTGATGGCTAAAATCTGTAATATCACAAAAATATATGAAAGAGACTCATCTAGCTTTTTACAACATCTGCACTGCTCTTACTCTTTAGTTCAGAATGGCACGAACACATGTGGAGTGATACAAACAGTGAAGCATCTGAGTGCTGATGTTCTGAGACATCAGTGCTCATGGAACATCTCTCGTCCAATCAGATTCAAGGACCGGACCTAACTGTTTTGCATATATATATATATATATATATATATATATATATATATATATATATATATATATATATATATATATATATATATATATATATATTACTCAAGCACTAAATGTGCTGCGCTGTATTACAAACATGAACAAAAAATATAGTTCATATATTTCGCCATTTACATATTCTTTATATTATTTATTCTGTATGGGATATTTCCAAGTTTCCAGTGAACCGCACATAATTCCGCATTTAAAGGTGGTCTGGGGTACGGTTCATGTGAACTCTGGTACGGTTCACTGCTGATATGAATGCATAGCTACATGTCTTTAAATAAATCACCTTCAGAGTGCATCTAGCATTCCTCACATCTCTTGCAACGGATTTGCAGAAGACAAATGCAACAGAGATTCTGTGCATTTCAAGTTTTGGTGAATCACCACAGTCCATAGTCACAGTGGTAAACAACTGCAGCATGTACTCACAGTGGTACTAATAGTGGTAATAATTTTGGCAATGCAATCATACCATGGTTGGAACCTAAAAGCACAAATGTGAAAAGACACCAGAATGCAGAGGGGGGTGGAATCAAACTTGGGATTGAACCAAACAAGCAAACAAAGTGTTTTACATACATGTGATAACTAAGATGGTGGATATTGTCTACAGTGGGTTGCAATGGGATTGTATAGGTTGCAGGCTTATTTTTAGTCCCAGCTCATTCATGGCAACAGTCATTATGTGTGTAAGTGATGAGAGAGCTTCATTAATGTAGAGTGTGCACACTCACTTCCATAGATGTCAAGTTACAGTGGTGAGTGTCAGCAAACCATCCACTACTGGAGCACTGGTCAATGTCCACATCCTGTAGATTAACATCCACACGAACATCTCCTCTACAGAAGGACAGAGAGAGAGAGAATACATGTAAACAAAAATTACATTTGCACTTCCTGATGGAAATGCCAGTGCATGCAAAGCAGCAAAAAAAAGAATTTAAAAAAATAAATATAGTTAAGGTTTTAGGTAGGCTTAAGCTTTAGGCTTTGCATTGGCATAAATAAAATGCTTCATCAGAGCCGCTTTGCTATTTGCTGTCAACTGCATACAGACTCAACATATAAAATAGGCTATGTTTAGAATGGAATACTAGCCTACTACTTACTGAATACTGCATGGGTATACACTATTTACTATTAATTCTTAAAAATAGTATTTGAAACTAATTTGAATTATGCATTGAAATTATGGTAAGCAGATTAAATAAGTGGCATCCAGTTATCAGTTATTATGCATTTTTAATCCAATTTTGTGTACAAAAATAAATAAATAAAAATAAACTAGTCTAAGTCAAATACCTAGTCAAGACAGTGATGTTAATAATCATGCTTTAGTCACACTGGAAACTGAAGGTCAAGTTGAGCACATAGAATTGCCATATATAGTATTCCACACAGTGTTCTGTTGTATGAAGTAGGCTGAATTTCATACATATATAAAATTTGCATAGTGCGTGCACAGTATACATCATTTATATTCTTAGAGTGGAATGGCAGTATGGTATTCTGAACATAGACAGTGTTAAGTCAGCTACTGTATAAATGGTCAAATATATGCAATGAGAGTCAATGAGAAAGTCAATGAGAGATTTTCACATTTTAAAATGATAATTTCATATAAAAAACAATTTTTTATCATTATATTTTTATATACAGTACTGTGCAAAAGTGTAAGGCACTTGTGAAAACGATTGCAAAGTGAGGATGTCTAATAGGATGTCTTGAGAATGCCATAAATAGTTTTAATTTATCAATTAACGTCATACAAAGTCCAGTAAACACAAAAAAGGTGTGACCACCTTTGCCTTTAAAACAGCCCCAATTTTCCCAGGTACACCTAGACACAGTTTTTCTTGGATGATGGCAGATAGGATGTTTCAAGCTTCTTGGAGAATTTGCCACAGTTCTTCTGTCTATTTATGCTGTCTCAGTTGCCTCTGTCTCTTTATGTAATCTCAGACTGACACAATGTTCAGTGGGGGTTTGTGGGGGCCATGACATCTGTTGCAGGGGTCCCTGTTCTTCTATTCAAATCTTTTCTATTTGCAAAAGTAATGATTGGGAGTCTAACATTTATATATCCTATTGACACACTAAAGCTGAAGATATCTACAAAAACAAGTTTAAATGGCATCTGCTGGGACTACAAAGTAGCGTGCACTTAAAAATCATCCACATATTGCAGCATACTTCATTGCTCATACCACAGCCAATGATGCAGTTACACTCCTCATAGAAAGATAAAATAATCCCTCTGAAAATTGTCAAAATGAACACCATGTTAGATACAAAAACAAACCTTGATGAATCCACCAGTCTGTGAAGTACTTAGCACTGGCACTAAATACAGCCTCATTATGAGCTGAATAACTCTTTGCCGGGGCATTTCAGTGTTATCCCAGAGGGGATGAGATGAGCCTGAGCCATCAATAGAGACAGAGTCTGACACTCAAAATGAGAGAAGGGAAGTGTTGTTATCACCTCTGCACAAGAACATCCTGCACATTCAAACTGATTTCCACATGCTGCTGGTTGTATAATTTAAGATGGTAATGCAATCGTTCTCCCTTTCTAACTAGAAGTGGGAAACCGGCCCTCTGGTTCATTATGTAAAAATGAGAGTTGTTGCAATCAGCCTTTACTCCAGATTACAGTCCATTACAGAGGGCTCCTCTTTCAGTGACTGAACGCCCACATGGCCCATAAGGCATGTTATCTGAGAGCTGTGAACCATGTTTTTCCATATTGACTCAGGGGTGCTGTTTTTTCAGGGCAGCATGTGTAAAAGTGTTAGTTCACCCAAACCTTTAAGCCATCCCAGACATGTGTGACTTTCCTTCTTCACCAGAACGTAAACGCTGTGGCATGTTCACGTGAGAGGTCGGAAGCATGTGCTTTGTATACAACAGAGGAATGAACGTCATGTGACAGTCAGTTCATTTCAAACAGCAATACAGCGCTGGACAAAAGCAACACAATTTAAAGCTAAAAACGTTTTAATTATTCATTTGTTTCTTAAACAAGCCTATCAATTTGCTTCAAAAGGCATTACTTGACTGACTGGATTTGTGTGGATTACTTTTATGCTGCCTAAATATGCCTTTTGGCCCATCAAACAGCCAGCAGCCTGATGGCACCCATTTGCACGCATTGCATGGACAAACAGAGCAGAAATGGGCTTATAAAATTTAAAATTAAAATAAAAAACCCATTATTATTGTAACTTAATTACATGAAAGGTAATAATCATCAATATGCGTACACATATGACTTTATTTGAATGTTTGAGCGTGAATACCTGGACACCTTGATGTTAGTCTTAAGTACTAGTGATGACATTGCATGATGATGTAAAAGAACCACTGAATTATTTTTTGAACAGGTTTATTGAAACAAACTGTTCGAAAGAATCGTTTCGCAGAAATTAATTGTACTTCCCATCACTAATCAGATCAGTGTCAGTAGGTTTTCTTCTACAGTTGGCCCCTGCTGGTAAATACTATAACTACATCATTATGTGGGCAAAAAGCATTGTGGAGCGGAGAGGGGCGGGGCCGGGCTGGAATGGGGACGCCCGGTCCCCAATTGGCCTGATGGTGACGACGGTTCGAGAGAGAGAGAATTACGGGCATGTCCGTCATGTGTGTGTGTTTTGGTTTTGAGTTTAATTAAATATTATTTATATTGACAAGCCAGTTCTCGGATACACCGTCGCATGGTCCTCGATCACTCCTCCACCCTCTCAGGCAGACGACAGCCGCTTCTTCCCGGGCGGACCAGAGTCAGACTCACGACCCCCGGCGGTCAGAATGCCCCTCCGCATTCTCGGCGACTCGTAGGGACACTCCACCGCCCCTGGCAGCGGCCCTACCACTACAAGAGGTCGGGGAACACTTCCCTCCTCCCCTCGCAGACGGCGGTCTTCCTCTGACCCCTCCGCATTTCTGGGGGATGGCAGGGCTCTCCTCCGCCCCTGGCAGCGGCTCCATCGCTCCAGGCGGTCGGGGAGTCCAGTCCCTACTCGCCTTGCGGATGGCGGCCATTCACCGCATCCGGGCGGTCGGTCTACTCCCTCCCCCGGTGGATGGCAGCGGCGCTCCCCTGGGTGGACGGCAGTGTCGAGGCACCAGTGTAAAGGGATCAATGGAAAGGAGGAGGCAAGAACCGGCTTGCCAATATAAATAATATTTAATTAAACTCAAAACCAAAACACACACACGATGGACATGCCCGTAATTCTCTCTCTCTCGAACCGTCGTCACCGGCCGACTTTATCCCTCGCGCGACCCATCAGGCCGATTGGGGACCGGGTGTGCGACATTCCAGCCGGCCCCGCCCCCCTCCGCTCCACAAGCATGTTTCTCCATTGCTGGCTATTTAGAAGTAATCATGTATTTAGTCTAAATAATTTTACAGGTCACATATAAATCGTTAAAAAAAATATTTTATAATAGTGTTGATGTTTCACCAATTTTTTGAAACATCAACACTATTATAAAAAGCATGAAATGGACTTTTATTACTAATAAAGAGTTTTCGGTCACATGACAAGGCTCAAAAAATGTATTGGCTTCCATGGATGAATGCGCCAGCTGAGCAACTGCCATTGAGATAAAGGGAAATGCTAATGTATATTAGACCTCCTTGCTTCAGACAGTCTGCAACTGGGGGTGATCTGTGGG